>NC_134355.1:156706709-157006709 GCF_048569485.1 Anomaloglossus baeobatrachus | reverse complement strand
TCACAGACAATCTCCTCTGTAAATACCCCCCTCTTTCACTGTGTAAGTGGACGGGCGGTTGCACGAGCCCCGGGTCCGGTCACCACTCGAGCCCCAGACACGATCCCAGATCCAAGCGCCACTCGAGCAGCCCCGGTTGCCGCAGCGGCACCCATCCGCGACACTAAAGGCCCCGCCACATGCGCCGATATATCGTGCGATCGCAAGAGCGATCGCACACGCCCCCGTCATGTATGCGTCACGGGAAATTCGTTGCCCATGGCGCACAATGTCGTTAACCCCCGTCACATGTACTTACCTCCCTAATGACGTCGCTGTGGGCGGCGAACATCCTCTTCCTGAAGGGGGTGGGACGTTCGGCGTCATAGGGACGTCACACAGCGGCTGCCCAATAGAAGCGTAGGGGCAGAGATGAGCGGGACATAACATCCCGCCCACCTCCTTCCTTCTGCATTGCCGGCGGGACGCAGGTAAGCTGTGTTCGTCGTTCCCGGGGTGTCACACATAGTGATGTGTTGTGCCTCAGGAACGATGAACAACCGGCGCACAGAAGGAGGAATGACATTATGAAAATGAACGATGTGTCAACGAGCAACGATAAGGTGAGTATTATTGCTCGTTAACAGTCGTTCGGAGATGTAACACGCTACGAAATCTCTAACGATGCCGGATGTGCGTCGCAAACTCTGTGACCCAGACGACATATCGTTAGCTATATCGTAGCGTGTGACGGGGCCTTAAGTCTTGTAATTTAGCCATTAAACCGTACTAGGATCAGATTCAGCAGGACCAATGAACAGTAAATTGTCCAGATAATGCAACACCCTCCAAAATCACATTTATGTTTCAAAACCAATTGAAGAAAAGTAGAAAAAGCTTTGAAAAAATAACAAAGAAAAACCCATGAGGAAATGAAATCCAAGTGAACGAAGGGAAACCTGTCACCAGGATTTTCCCTTATATCCTGCGGCCCCCACCAGTGAGCTCCTATATACAGCATACTAGAATCCTGTATATAACAGCCCAGGCCGCTCTGTAGAACTTAAAAAACCCTTCATTATACTCACCTATGGGGCGGTCCAGTCCAATGGATGTCACTGCTCTCGGTCCGGGGCCTCCTCCATCTTGGTCAGTCGCCTTCCTCCTTCCCAGCCCCGTGTGCAAAGCAAAGTGAATATACTAAGAACATAAGAGGAGAACTACATATATTAGAGAGAGGCTTGAAAGATGTTAGTGAAAATGCATGTTAGAAAGTGTATGGTGAAAGCGGAGTGTGCTTGTAACGTAAGTGCAATATGATGGAAGGGCATAATAATATATAAGCAGCAATTATAGAACACAAACAACAAAGAAGACATTTGAATCTTAATAAAAAGCATTTATAAAGTGCATAATGCCCATATTATATTGTAAACAGAAATATGAAGTACAAAGTATAAGGACACATGCCACAAGGCAAATAAAAAAATGCAAAAAATAAATGAATGGGTAACTACTGTATATTAATATTAACCTGTTCATGACTGCCGATGGTAAATCAATGTTTGCGCTTGCTCGGTTTTGTGCAGCACCAACATTTATTCACAGTCTGTGGCCAAGATGAGGTCGCAACCCCTGCGCGCTACAATCGCTGGGTTTCTGGTGAAGAACGGTACTTCAGACGAGAGACATCATCGGGACCTGATGATGTTAACCCTTTGCAATCTTCTATATGCCACAATCAATTGCGATTGCAACACATAGAAGTCAGAATCAGTGCGCTCCTTCTCTTACCTCTCCGGCTCCTCATGACATGATCACAGGGGAGCTGAGGGTTGTCAGCCGAACGTCACATGATGACCTCTGCGCTTGTCAGGCCCAGCCTGCAGCAGGGTCTGAAAGGCGATCTGACAGTATCATGCATTACCATGCTTTAGTTTATGTGCAGATTTTAGGAAGTTATCACTTTTGGGTATTTTCTGTCACCTAGGCCCCTGAAAGTCACTTCAAATCTGATGTTGTCCCTAAAACAACGGTTTTGTAAATTTTGTTGGGAAAATGAGAAATTGCTGATAAACTTTGAACCCTTCTAACTTCCAAACAAAAAAGAAAAATGATATTTCAAAAATTGCGCTGATGTAAAGTAGACATATGGGAAATATTAATTATTATCTATTTTGTGTGCTCTAATATTCTGGATTAAGGGTATAAAAATTAAAAGTTTGAAAATTGCAAAATTACCGCCAAATTTCCAATATTTTCGCAATTGAATGCAAAAAATATTGTTCTAAATTTACCAGTGTCGTGAAGTACAATCACTGGGATCTGTTGAAGCGTTCCAGAGTTATAACCTGTGAAAGTGACACTGGTCTGATATAAAAATATTGGCCTGGTCACGAAGGCAAAAATAGGCTCTTGCGCGCAGGGGTTAAATATTAGTTGTATCATAATAACCATAATGAAATTGTTGTACAATGTTTTTCTCCACTTAAGATAATCATCTTTTTTATTCTTTCCTCATAGGTGCCACACATCAAACGGAGTTATCAAAAAATGAAATTGCTGTAACAGGTATGGTTTTAATTATTAATTTATAATTATAGTTATTATTAAATTTTATTATTTATTAAAATATCAGCTCGGAAAATGACGTGAAATTCTCCCAGGTTAGTATCGCTCTGTGCTCGTGTGATGCGCAGGATTGTGCGAGCTGTGGAAAGTGTTTGTTCGGCTCAAAATTTACTTAAATCCAGCATTAAGAGATGTCTTGTTCATGGAGAATTAAAAAAAAAAACTTACAACACTGCCCACCCACCTCCAGGAATGTTTTGCTTTTAGCCCATAGCAAAACATTTCCGGAGATGGATAGCCGGTGTTGGTTTTTTTTTCTATTAACTCTGGATGTAAGCAAAATTTAAGCTGAACAAACACTTTCCGCAGCTCGCACAATGCATTTCACTGTAAAAAAGAGCACCTAGGGTCTTATCCAGTGTTGAGGAGGGAAAGAAGAAGTAATTGGTGGGCTCACCTGGTTGAAATCGTAATGTGCAAGTAATTATAGGCCTGCTGCAGATCCCAGAGCAATGGAGATGAGAGTTTTGAATATAATCTGAACCTTACTCCATTAAACTATATAAGCACTAACAGGGACGATAGAAGCGTTTTTAGAATTCTTTTTTTAAATGCCGTATTGGTGGGGGTAGTCCCAGGTAACTGAACACAATCAACCCTTCCCAACTGCCTTTTTTGATTCACTCTGTCAACTTTACTCGATTAAACTATATAAGCAGTAATAAGGAACGATAGAAGCGGTTTTAGAATTCACCCTTTAAAATGACATTTTGGTGGTGGAAGCACCAAGTAATTGAACATTAAATTGTTAAACACTCTGTTGACCTTACTCCATTAAACTTTATAAGCACTAACCAGCTGAGAGCAGCAATTTTAGAATTCCATCTTTAAAATGGCATTTTGTTTTGTGAAGTAGGTAATTTAACGAAATCAATCATGTCTAAATACCTTTTTAAACTCACTGGACCCTAAACAGATATATCGCCCTGCACTAACATGCTCTAATAGCAGCAGTTATGGAATAATCCCTTTAAAATTTCATCTTCTTTGTAGCAGTAGTGGGTTATTTAAAACAATCAAGGTAGGCTAAATGCCTTTTTACACAAATTGTACCCTAATCAGACATCTCGCCCTGCACTACACTCAGCTTTCAGCAGTCTTGTGATTTAGTCCTGAAATGGCCTGTTTGTTGCATTGTCCAGCAGGTCCTGCCACACACTAAAGGGGGCTTTACACGCTGCGATATCACTACGGAGATATCGTCGGGGTCACCGTGGTTGTGACGCACATCCGGCCTCATTAGCGAGATCGCAGTGTGTGCAGGAGTGTGACTCCTCTGAGCGCCCATAAACGATCGCAAAAGAGGGAAAAATCACCCTGCACTAACATGCTCTAATAGCAGGTATTCTCAGGATGGGGAGCTCCATGTTATGGGGAGCCCCCCAGCCTAACAATATCAGCCAGCAGCCGCCCGGAATTGCCGCATCCATTAGATGCGACAGTCCTGGGACTTTACCCGGCTCATCCCAAATTGCCCTGGTGCGGTAGCAATCGGGGTAATAAGGGGTTAATCATGGCAGGCGTCTATGAGACACCCCAATGATTAACCTGTAGGTGAAAGTAAATAAACACATACACCCGAAAAAATACTTTATTTGGAATAAAAGACAAAAAAACCCCTCTCTTTCACCATTTTATTAAATTCCCCAAATACTCCTCCAGGTCCGACGTAATCCACAGAGGTCCCACGACGCTATCAGCTCTGCTACATGAAGCTGACAGGAGCGGCAGTAGAACACCGCCGCTCCCGGGAGCTCCATGCAGCAACTGAAGGAAGTCGCGCTGTCAGCGGTGACGTCACTGAGGTAATGGCGGGGCATGTTCGGTGATGATGCGTGCGAGAGTGCCTGCATGTGCGGTGGTGATGCGTGTGAGAGTGCCTGCATGTGCGGTGATGATGCGTGCGATAGTGCCTGTGTGTGCGGTGATGATGGGGGCTGTAGTGCCCATGTGTGTGGTGATGGGGTGGGCGGTAGTGCCGGTTTTTTGTGCGCTGATGATGGGGTCGCTCTCTCAGCATTAAAAAAAAACCAAAAAACGTTTTTTACCGGATCCGTCGCATCACTTTTTACACAATCTGAGACGGATCCGTTGCAGCAGGCACAAACTGAATTGCGCCTGATTGCAAAATACTGATGTGTGAAAGCAGCCTTAATGCGTCATCTAATCTACTTGCCTCTGATTGGCCAGTGGCTGCCATTGGACTAGTGCAGATAGAACATAAATAAGACGTTCATCTGAAATAAAGCAGGGAGCAGTGACGGCTGCGGACCCTGCACCAGTCGTGATCGTCAAGGGGTGCACTTGCCTGTGAGCCGCAAGAAGCAGCCTGGGAGCGGCCCGCGGACTGCGTGTTTGAGACCTCCGCTCTTGTGGAAAGGATTTTCTTTGTCGCATCATACTAACGTCTATAAAAAATTCTGCCCTTTGGAATTATACACAAAGCAAAATTAAAAAGGGCTAGCAAACATTGCAATTCTTTCAATGTACATTTTTCTCTAGCTAAAAAATCTATGAATATGAATTTTAGCTTAATTAACATGCGCACGCTGCTTCTTTTTCGTGTTCACAAACTGCAGCCAAAACTGCACCTTGTCAGAAAGAGCCTGGAAATGTCACAAAAAATGTAGGTGCTTTTTTGGTGCGTTTTTGCTGCTTTTTTGGTGCGTTTTTGGCAGCAGTTTTGTCAACAATTGTTTCATGTATTTTTCAGTTCAAACAAGCCCATAATGCTTGTCTTGATCCGGCAAAATTTGCTTGTCCGGCGGCCGGATGGAACGTTGAGGGGAACGTTTTTGTACCCGGCAAAAATACGGGTCTGATGGGGTGTTTTATAATGATAGCCTATGGACGCCGGATCATATGACGAAAGCCGGCGCCGGTTTCGTTTTTGGGCATGCCGAGACTGTGTGTAAATAGTTTCTCTGTCGGTCAGTCTCTCCCTCCCTCCCTCCTTTATACTCATCAATCACTGGCGCGGCACTGCACGGCTGTCACACTGCTCTGGCGGCTTCTCCTCTTTTGAAAATGCCGGCTGCTCATTATTCCATCACATTTTCCCTGCTTCCCGCGCCCACCGGCGCCTATGATTGGTTGCAGTGCGATGCCCCCCCCCCGAGTGACAGGTGTCTCACTGCACCCAATCACAGCAGCCGGTGGGCGTGTCACTATGGCACATAGAAATAAATAAATAAATTAAAAAAACGCCGTGCGGTCCCCCCAATTTCAATGCCAGACAGATAAAGCCATACGGCTGAAGGCTGGTATTCTCAGGATGGGGAGCTCCACGTTATGGGGAGCCCCCCAGCCTAACAATATCAGCCAGCAGCCGCCCGGAATTGCCGCATCCATTAGATGCGACAGTCCTGGGACTTTACCCGGCTCATCCCAAATTGCCCTGGTGCGGTAGCAATCGGGGTAATAAGGGGTTAATCATGGCAGGCGTCTATGAGACACCCCAATGATTAACCTGTAGGTGAAAGTAAATAAACACATACACCCGAAAAAATACTTTTTCTTCGGCGCTCCATTGGGAGACCCGGACGATTGGGGTGTATAGCTACTGCCTCCGGAGGCCACACAAAGCATTACACTAAAAAGTGTAAGGCCCCTCCCCTTCTGGCTATACACCCCCCGTGGGATCACGGGCTGCTCAGTTTTCAAGCTTTGTGCGAAGGAGGTCAGACATCCACGCATAGCTCCACTGTTTAGTCAGCAGTAGCTGCTGACTATGTCGGATGGAAGACAAGAGGGCCCATACTAGGGCCCCCAGCATGCTCCCTTCGCACCCCACTTTTGTCGGCGGTGTCTGTTAAGGTTGAGGTACCCATTGCGGGTACGGAGGCTGGAGCCCACATGCTGTTTTCCTTCCCCATCCCACTGAGGGCTCTGGGTGAAGTGGGATCTTACCGGCCTCCAGGCTCTGAGGCCGGGCTCCATCCACAGACCCGGAGATCCTGCTGGATAAGGAGCTGAGTACCGTCAGGGACAAGGCCCTGCAACATTCAGGTACTCTGGGTCCCCGTACAGACAGGCACAGACACACTCCA
This sequence comes from Anomaloglossus baeobatrachus, assembly GCF_048569485.1. Taxonomy (NCBI): domain Eukaryota; kingdom Metazoa; phylum Chordata; class Amphibia; order Anura; family Aromobatidae; genus Anomaloglossus; species Anomaloglossus baeobatrachus. The sequence continues at coordinate 157,000,050 of NC_134355.1, read as the reverse complement.
GCATTGCTGGGTGTGCTAGTGCGCCGGTGACAGTAGCGCTGCGCGCTTGGGCTATACTCACTGCAGCTTAGCTGAGTGAGTTTATGTGTGGGGAACTACCGCGCCGGCCGCTCCTGGAGGGCGGCACGGCTGAGACTTGTGGTGCGCCGGGGACTTTCGCGCCGACCGTGCTTTTACGACGGCAGCGCTTATAAATCTAGTCCCCGGCTTTTGCGGCCTAGTTCCGTTTCGTTCCCGCCCCCAGCCCTGTCAGTCAGGGAAGGAGCGAGACGCTGTCCATTGGTCAGCGCCGAGGGCTGGAGTCTTATTTACATACTCCAGCCCTCTCACTCGGCACAGTGGGACGCCAGTTTCCCGCTCTTGTCTGCAGCACGCCCACGGCCCGCCCCTCTTCACAGGACGCCGGCAGCCATTCCTGCACGCAGTCTGAGCTGGAGAACGGACATAGCCCTGGGAGACCCAGACAGGGGATTCTGGCGACCACACACCCGCTGTTAAGCGGGCGGTAAGCAGCACCTACGTGCTGACCCCACTAGTGCCACAGTGTTTATTTATGTACTTTTATCTGTACCTATATATATTGCACTGTACGGTCGCTTCTTGGCTTTATACCCCTATTGCTCTGAGGAGACAACAGCATGTCATCCGCAAAAAGCAAGGGTGCCAAGGCACAGGCTTTATATGCTGCTTGTACCGCATGTGGGGCTGATCTACCGGCAGGTTCCACTGACCCCCATTGTGTGCAATGTTCGGTCCCTGTGCCACTTCGTCAGCCGGAGTCTATGCTAGTAGTAGCCCAGGCAGAGACGCCTGTGAACCCTGTCCCGGTAACGGGGACAGAGTTTGCAGCTTTTGCTGATAAGATGTCGGTGACTATGACCAAAATTCTAGAAACTTTGCAGGCCAGGCCGGTCACTCAGACCATGGGCACTGTTGATTCTTTGTTCCCCGGTCCCCCTCAGTTGGAACTAATCCGGGCCCCAAGGGGGTCCCAGGCATCACAAGCTGAAGGCTCTGACACGGACGACAGTCCCAGGCAGCCTAAGCGAGCTCGCTGGGAGAGACCCTCGACATCATCACGCTGGTCAGGGTCTCAGCGAGAGGATTCTCTGTATGATGAGGCAGAGATAGAGGATCAGGAGTCTAATCCTGACACCGCTCTCAATCTGGATACTCCTGAGGGTGACGCCATGGTGAATGATCTGATAGCAGCCATCAATAGACTGTTGGATATTTCTCCCCCACCTCCTCCAGCGGAGGAGGCAGCAGCACAGCAGGAGAAATTCCATTTCAGATATCCCAAGCGTAAATTGAGTACGTTTTTGGACCACTCTGACTTCAGAGAAGCAGTCCAGAAGCACCATGCTTATCCAGATAAGCGTTTCTCCAAACGTCTTAAGGATACACGTTATCCCTTTCCCGCTGACGTGGTCAAACGCTGGACCCAGTGTCCAAAGGTGGACCCCCCAATCTCCAGGCTTGCGGCTAGATCCATAGTTGCAGTGGAAGATGGGGCTTCACTTAAAGATGCCACTGACAGACAGATGGACCTTTGGTTGAAATCTGTCTATGAAGCTATCGGCGCGTCGTTTGCTCCAGCATTCGCAGCCGTGTGGGCACTCCAAGCTATTTCAGCTGGTCTTGCGCAGGTGGACTCTGTCATACGTCCATCAGTGCCGCAAGTGGCGTCCTTAACCTCGCAAATGTCGGCATTTGCGACTTACGCTATCAATGCTGTCCTGGACTCTACGAGCCGTACGTCAATGGCGTCCGCCAACTCTGTGGTTTTGCGCAGAGCCTTGTGGTTAAAGGAATGGAAAGCAGATTCTGCTTCCAAAAAATGCTTAACCAGTTTGCCATTATCTGCAGACAGACTGTTTGGTGAGCAATTGGCTGAAATCATTAAACAGTCCAAGGGTAAGGACTCTTCCTTGCCCCAGCCCAGATCAAGCAAACCTCAACAGAGGAGGGGGCAGTCGAGGTTTCGGTCCTTTCGAGGCTCGGGCAGGTCCCAATTCCCCTCGTCCAAAAGGACTCAGAAGGATCAGAGGAGCTCAGATTCCTGGCGGGCTCAATCACGCCCAAAGAAGGCAGCCGGAGGAACCGCTTCCAAGGCGGCTGCCTCATGACTCTCGGCCTCCTCTCTCCGCATCCTCGGTCGGTGGCAGGCTCTCCCGCTTTCGCGACATTTGGCTGCCACAGGTCAAGGACCGGTGGGTAACAGACATTTTGTCCCACGGGTACAGGATAGAGTTCAGTTCTCGTCCTCCGCCTCGATTCTTCAGAACTTCCCCACATCCCGACCGAGCCGATGCTCTTCTGCAGGCGGTGCGCTCGCTAAGGGCAGAAGGAGTGGTGATCCCTGTTCCTCTACAGGAACAAGGTCAGGGTTTTTACTCCAATCTCTTTGTGGTGCCAAAAAAGGACGGCTCTTTCCGTCCCGTTCTGGACCTAAAACTGCTAAACAAGCACGTGAAAACCAGGCGGTTCCGGATGGAATCCCTCCGCTCCGTCATTGCCTCAATGTCTCAAGGAGACTTCCTAGCATCAATAGACATCAAAGATGCTTATCTCCACGTGCCGATTGCTCCAGAGCACCAGCGTTTTCTACGCTTCGTGCTAAAGGACGACCATCTGCAGTTCGTAGCCCTGCCATTCGGTCTGGCGACAGCCCCACGGGTCTTCACCAAGGTCATGGCAGCAGTGGTAGCAGTCTTGCACTCTCAGGGACACTCGGTGATCCCTTACTTGGACGATCTACTAGTCAAGGCACCCTCTCAAGAGGCATGCCAACACAGCCTGAACGTTGCGCTGGAGACTCTCCAGACTTTCGGGTGGATCATCAATTTTTCAAAGTCAAACCTAACACCGACCCAATCACTAACATATCTTGGCATGGAGTTTCATACTCTCTCAGCGGTAGTGAAGCTTCCGATGGACAAGCAACGTTCACTACAGACAGGGGTGCAGTCTCTCCTTCAAGGCCAGTCGCACCCCTTGAGACGCCTCATGCACTTCCTGGGGAAGATGGTGGCAGCAATGGAGGCAGTCCCGTTTGCGCAGTTTCATCTGCGTCCACTTCAATGGGACATTCTTCGCCAATGGGACGGGAAGTCAACGTCTTTGGACAGGAAAGTTTCCCTTTCCCAGACGGCCAAGGACTCTCTTCAGTGGTGGCTTCTTCCCACCTCATTGTCACAGGGAAGGTCCTTCCTTCCCCCATCCTGGGCGGTGGTCACGACAGACGCGAGTTTGTCAGGGTGGGGAGCAGTTTTTCTCCACCACAGGGCTCAGGGGACGTGGACTCAGCAGGAGTCCACCCTTCAGATCAATGTTCTGGAAATCAGGGCAGTGTATCTTGCCCTACAAGCCTTCCAGCAGTGGCTGGAAGGCAAGCAGATCCGAATTCAATCGGACAACTCCACAGCGGTGGCATACATCAACCACCAAGGCGGGACACGCAGTCGGCAAGCCTTCCAGGAAGTCCGGCGGATTTTGATGTGGGTGGAGGACAGAGCATCCACCATATCCGCAGTTCACATCCCAGGCGTAGAAAACTGGGAAGCAGACTTCCTCAGTCGCCAGGGCATGGACGCAGGGGAATGGTCCCTTCACCCGGACGTGTTTCAGGAAATCTGTCGCCGCTGGGGAATGCCGGACGGCGACCTAATGGCGTCTCGGCACAACAACAAGGTCCCGACCTTCATGGCGCGGTCTCGCGATCAAAGAGCTCTGGCGGCAGACGCCTTAGTGCAGGATTGGTCGCAGTTCCAACTACCCTATGTGTTTCCACCTCTGGCACTCTTGCCCAGAGTGCTACGCAAGATCAGGTCCGATTGCCGCCGCGTCATACTCGTCGCCCCAGATTGTCCGAGGAGGTCGTGGTACCCGGATCTGTGGCATCTCACGGTCGGACAACCGTGGGCGCTACCAGACCGGCCAGACTTACTGTCACAAGGGCCGTTTTTCCATCTGAATTCTACGGCCCTGAACCTGACTGTGTGGCCATTGAGTCCTGGATCCTAGCGTCTTCAGGATTATCTCAAGGTGTTGTTGCCACCATGAGGCAGGCTAGGAAGCCCACGTCTGCTAAGATCTACCACAGAACGTGGAAGATATTCTTATCCTGGTGCTCTGCTCAGGGAGTGTCCCCCTGGCCATTTGCACTGCCTACTTTTCTTTCCTTCCTGCAATCTGGTTTGGAAAAAGGCTTGTCGCTCGGCTCCCTTAAAGGGCAAGTCTCAGCGCTATCTGTATTTTCTTCAGCGCTCTATTGGGAGACCCAGACGATTGGGGTATAGCTACTGCCTCCGGAGGCCACACAAAGCACTACACTAAAAAGTGCAAGGCCCCTCCCCTTCTGGCTATACCCCCCCGTGGTATCACGGGTTCTCCAGTTTTCAAGCTTTGTGCGAAGGAGGTCAGACATCCATGCATAGCTCCACAGATTTTAGTCAGCAGTAGCTGCTGACTATTTCGGATGGAAGAAAAGAGGGCCCATATAGGGCCCCCAGCATGCTCCCTTCTCACCCGTTGATGGTGTTGTAAGGTTGAGGTACCTATTGCTGGTACGGAGGCTGGAGCCCACATGCTGCTTTCCTTCCACATCCCCCTGGGGGGCTCTGAGGAAGTGGGATCCTGCCGGCCTCAAAGCTCTGACGCCGGACTCCATCCACAGACCCATTTGAACCTGCTGGATTCGGAGCTGGAGTACCGTTCAGGGACATGGCCCTGCACCATTACAGGTACTCTGTGTCCCCGTACACACAGGCACAGCACACTCCAGACTTGCTGGGTGTGCTAGTGCGCCGGGGACAGTAAAGGGTTACAGTCACTGCAGCTTTGCTGAGTGACTTTGTGTATTGGGAACTACCGCGCCGGACGCTCCGGGAGCGGCGGCGCGGCTGGGACTTGTAGTTCGCCGGGGACTGGGCGCCGACCGCGCTTTTACGGCGGCGGCGCTTATAAATCCAGTCCCCGGCTTCTGCGGCCTAGTGCCGCTTCGTTCCCGCCCCCTCCCTGTCACTCAGGGAAGGGGACAGACGCTGAGCAATCAGCAGCGCCGAGGGCTGGAGCCTTATTTACATGCTCCAGCCCTCTCACTGCACACTGTCGGACGCCGGATTCCCGCTCTGACTTGGGGCACGCCCACGGCCCGCCCCTCCTCACACGAGCTGGGGAAGACGCCGGCAGCCATTACTGCAGTCCGAGCTCGGACTTTCGGCAACCAGGCAGGACGGTGGCGACCATACACCCGCTTATAGGCGGGCGGTAAGCGGCACACATAGTGCTGACCCCAATATATACTGCAGTGTGTACATGTGTATTTTAACTGCATAGGTCGCTATATGCCCGCTTGGAGAGCGACACATCAGCAGCAGGAAAGCAGGTGTGCTAAGGCACAGGCTTTCTAGGCTGCTTGTATTGCACGTACTGAAGTGTTCATTTGTGTTTATGCTTGTATGCTATACACTGCACTGTACAGTCGCTAGTCTTAGCTATATTCTCCTGGAATGGCTAGACTACAGCAGCAGAAAACCAAGGGTGCTGGGGCACAGGTTTTTTTTTTTCTATGCTGCTTGTATTGCAGGGGTTGCAGTGTGCATTTGTACTTGTGCTTGTATGCTATACATTGCACTGTATGGTCACTCTTCTGGGCTATATTCCCCTAGATGACTTGTCTACAGCAGCAGAAGAGCAGAGGTGCCAGGGCACAGGCTTCTATGCTGCTTGTATTGCTTGTGCTGCAGTGTTCATTTGTACTTTATGCTTGTATGCTATACATTGCACTGTACGGTCACCAATCTTGGCTATATACTTCTAGATGGCTAGTCGGCAGCGGCAAAAAAGCAACACAGATTTTCAGTGCTGTTTTTACTACATGGGATGCTGTTCATGACACCGTCCCATTGTGTGCATGCTCCCCTGTAGCACTTCGTCTGCCGGGGTCTCTAGCACTTCGTCTGCCGGGGTCTCTACTAGTCGTGGCCAAAGAAACCACCTGTCATCCCTGTCCAAGGACAGGGACGGAGTTGCAGTTTCGACAGATATATTGTCATAAGATAGAGACTTGCAGTCCAGACAGGCCATGGGCAATCTTCCTGACCAACCTCATTTGGAACAGGGGGGTCCCAGGAGGACTATCTGTATGATAAGGCAGCTCTCCAGGACTTTGATCCTGACATCGCTATCAATCCGGATACACCGGATGGTAACGCCATACGGAATGATCCTATAGCGTCCATCAATGGAAGGTTGGATCTTTCTCCCTCAGCTCCCCCAGTGGAGGAGTCAGCTTCACAGCAGGAGAAGTCCCTTTTCAGTATCTCAAACGGATATTGAGTATTTTTCTGGCCACGCTGACTTCAGAGAAGCAGTCCAGAAACACCACGCTTACCAGATAAGCGTCTTCTCCAAACGTTTTTAAGATACACGTTATCCCTTTTCCCCTGACGTGGTCAAGCGCTGGACCCAGGGTCCAAAGGTGGATTCTCCAATCTCCAGGCTTGCGTCTAGAGCCATAGTTGCACTGGAGATGGGGCTTCACTTAAAGATGCCATTCACAGACAGATGGACTCTGGTTGAAATCTGTCTAGGAGGCTATCGGCGTGTCGGTTGCTCCGGCATTCACAGCCGTATAGGCAACCTAACCTTTTCAGCTGTTCTTGCGCAGCTGGCCTTGAGCACATGTACATCTGTACCGCAGAGGCGTCCGTAACTCCGCAATGTCTGCACTGCGACTTACCCTATTAATGCTGTCCTAAAAGTACAGTCGAGGTTTCGGTCCTTCCCAAGCTCGGGCAGGTCCCAATTGTCCTCGTGCAAAAGGGCTACAAAACCTCAGACGGGCTCAGATTCCGGCCGGGCTCAATCACGCCCAAGGAAGGCAGCCGGAGGAACCGCTACCAAGGCGGTCTCCTCATGACTCTCAGCTCTCTCTCTCTCTCTCCGCATCCGCGGTTGATGGCAGACTCCCCCGCCTTTGGCGACATTTAGCTGCCACAGGTCACAGACCGGTGGGTGACGGACATTGTGCTCACGTGCACAGGACAGTGTTCTGTTCTCGTCCTCCGACTCCATTCTTCAGAACGGCCCCACCTCCCCACCGAGCAGATGCCCTGCTGCAGGCGGTGGACGCTCTAAGAGCAGAAGGAGTGGTGATCCCTGTCCCCCCTCAGGAACGAGGGCGAGGGTTTGTACTCCAATCTCTTTGTGGCTCCAAAAAAGGACGGCTCCTTCCGTCCTGTTCTGGACCTAAAACTGCTCAATAAGCATGCGAACGCCAGGCGGTTCCGGATGGAATCCCTCCGATCCGTCATTACCTCAATGTCTCGAGGAGACTTCCTGGCCTCAACAGACATCAAAGATGCCTATCTCCACGTGCCAATTGCTACGGAGCACCAACGTTTTCTACGTTTTGTGATAGGAGACGACCATCTTCAGTTCGTAGCTCTGCCATTCGGTCTGGCGACAGCCCCACGGGTGTTCACCAAGGTCATGGCAGCAGTGGTAGCAGTCTTGCACTCTCAGGGACACCCGGTGATCCCTTACTTGGACGATCTACTCGTCAAAGCACCCTCCCTCGAGGCATGACAACGCAGCCTGAATGTTACGCTGGAGACTCTCCAGACTTTCGGGTGGATCATCAATTTGGCAAGGTCAAATCGGTCACCGACTCAATCACTAACGTATCTCGGCATGGAGTTCACACTCTATCAGCGATAGTGAAGCTTCCGCTGAACAAGCAGCGTTCACTGCAAACAGAGGTGCAGTCTCTCCTTCAAGGCCAGTCGCACCCCTTAAGGCGCCTCATGCACTTCCTAGGGAAGATGGTGGCAGCCATGGAGGCAGTTCCCTTTGCGCAGTTTCATCTGCGCCAACTGCAAGGGGACATTCTCCGCCAATGGGACGGGCAGTCAACCTCCCTGGACAGGAAAGCCTCCCTTTCCCAGACGGCCAAGGACTCTCTGCAATGGTGGCTTATTCCCACCTCATTGTCACAGTGAAGATCCTTCCTACCCCCATCCTGGGCAGTGGTCACGACAGATACGAGTCTGTCAGGGTGGGGAGCAGTTTGTCTCCGCCACAGGGCTCAGGGGACGTGGACTCAGCAGGAGTCCACCCTTCAGATCAATGTTCTGGAAATCGGGGCAGGGTATCTTACCCTACTAGCTTTCCAGCAGTGGCTAGAAAGAGAGCAGATCCGAATCCAGTCGGACAACTCCACAGCGGTGGCATACATCAACCACCAAGGAGGGACGCGCAGTCGGCAAGCCTTCCAGGAAGTCCGGCGAATCCTCATGTGGGTGGAGGACACAGCATCCACCATATCCGCAGTTCACATCCCGGGCGTAGAAAACTGGGAAGCAGACTTCCTCAGTCGCCAGGGTATGGACGCAGGGGAATGGTCCCTTCACCCGGACGTGTTTCAGGAAATCTGTCGCCGCTGGGGGGTGCCGGACGTCGACCTAATGGCGTCTCGGCACAACAACAAGGTCCCGGCATTTATGGCACGATCGCGCGATCACAGAGCTCTGGCGGCAGACGCCTTAGTGCAAGATTGGTCGCAGTTCCGGCTCACATATGTGTTTCCACCTCTGGCACTCTTGCCCAGAGTACTGCGCAAAAAATCAGATCCGATTGCAGCCGCGTCATACTCGTCGCCCCAGACTGGCCGAGGAGATCGTGCTACCCGGATCTGTGGCATCTCACGGTCGGCCGACCGTGGTCACTACCAGGCTGGCCAGACTTACTGTCCCAAGGGCCGTTTTTCCATCGGAATTCTGCGGCCCTGAACCTGACTGTGTGGCCATTGAGTCCTGGATCCTAGCGTCTTCAGGATTATCCCAAGGGGTCGTTGCCACCATGAAACAGGCTAGGAAGTCCACCTCTGCTAAGATCTACCACAGAACGTGGAAGATTTTCTTAACTTGGTGCTCGGCTCAGGGAGTGTCTCCCTGGCCATTTGCATTGCCTACTTTTTCTTTCCTTCCTGCAATCGGGGTTAGAAAAGGGCTTGTCGCTCGGCTTCCTTAAGGGGGAAGTCTCGGCACTATCCGTGTTTTTTCAGAAGCGTCTAGCACGTCTTTCTAAGGTGCGCACGTTCCTACAGGGGGTCTGTCATATCGTACCCCCGTACAAGCGGCCGTTAGATCCATGGGATCTTAACAGGGTATTAGTTGCTCTCCAGAAGCCGCCTTTCGAGCCTCTGAAGGAAGTTTCCTTTCTCGCCTGTCACAGAAGGTGGCGTTTCTCGTTGCGATCACATCGCTTCGGCGAGTGTCTGAGCTGGCAGCTCTGTCATCCAAGGCTCCCTTCCTGGTGTTCCACCAGGACAAGGTAGTGCTGCGCCCCATTCCGGAGTTTCTCCCTAAGGTCGTATCCTCATTTCATCTTAATCAGGATATATCCTTGCCTTCCTTTTGTCCTCATCCGGTTCACCGGTATGAAAAGGACTTACGTTTGTTAGATCTGGTGAGAGCACTCAGACTCTACATTTCCCGCACGGCGCCCATGCGCCGTTCCGATGCACTTTTTGTCCTTGTCGCTGGTCTGCGCAAGGGGTTGCAGGCTTCTAAAGCCACCCTGGCTCGATGGATCAAAGAACCAATTCTAGAGGCCTACCGTTCTGCGGGGCTTCCGGTTCCTTCAGGGCTAAAAGCCCACTCAACCAGAGCCGTGGGTGCGTCCTGGGCATTACGACACCAGGCTTCGGCTCAACAAGTGTACCAGGCAGCTACCTGGTCCAGTCTGCACACTTTCACCAAGCATTATCAGGTGCATACCTATGCTTCGGCGGATGCCAGCTTAGGTAGAAGAGTCCTGCAGGCGGCAGTGACACCCCCGTAGGGGAGGGCTGTTTTGCAGCCCTAACATGAGGTATTTCTTTACCCACCCAGGGACAGCTTTTGGACGTCCCAATCGTCTGGGTCTCCCAATAGAGCGCTGAAGAAGAAGGGAATTTTGTTACTTACCGTAAATTCCTTTTCTTCTAGCTCTTATTGGGAGACCCAGCACCCGCCCTGTTGTCCTTCGGGATGTTTTTGGTTGTTTGCGGGTACACATGTTGTTCATGTTGAACGGTTTTTCAGTTCTCCGATGTTACTCGGAGTTAATTTGTTTAAACCAGTTATTGGCTTTCCTCCTTCTTGCTTTGGCACTAAAACTGGAGAACCCGTGATACCACGGGGGGGTATAGCCAGAAGGGGAGGGGCCTTGCACTTTTTAGTGTAGTGCTTTGTGTGGCCTCCGGAGGCAGTAGCTATACCCCAATCGTCTGGGTCTCCCAATAAGAGCTAGAAGAAAAGGAATTTACGGTAAGTAACAAAATTCCCTTCTTTTCAAAAGCGTATAGCACGACTCCCACAGGTACGCACGTTCCTGCAGGGAGTTTGTCACATCGTCCCTCCGTACAAACGGCCGTTAGACCCATGGGATCTGAACAGGGTACTAGTTACTCTCCAGAAGCCGCCTTTCGAGCCTCTGAGGGATGTTTCACTTTCTCGACTCTCACAGAAAGTGGCCTTTCTGGTAGCGGTCACGTCTCTTCGGAGGGTGTCCGAACTGGCAGCGCTGTCATCCAAAGCTCCCTTTCTGGTGTTTCACCAGGACAAGGTAGTGCTGCGCCCGATTCAGGAGTTTCTCCCTAAGGTGGTATCCTCCTTTCTTCTCAATCAGGATATCACCTTACCTTCTTTTTGTACTCATCCAGTTCATCGGTATGAAAAGGATTTGCATTTGTTAGATCTGGTGAGAGCACTCAGAATCTACATTTCCCGCACGGCGCCCCTGCGCCGCTCGGATGCACTCTTTGTCCTTGTCGCTGGTCAGCGCAAAGGGTCGCAGGCTTCCAAATCCACCCTGGCTCGATGGATCAAGGAACCAATCCTTGAAGCCTACCGTTCTGCCGGGCTTCCGGTTCCTTCAGGGCTGAAGGCCCATTCTACCAGAGCCGTGGGTGCGTCCTGGGCATTACGACACCAGGCTACGGCTCAACAGGTGTGCCAGGCAGCTACCTGGTCGAGTCTGCACACTTTCACCAAACATTATCAGGTGCATACCTATGCTTCGGCGGACGCCAGCCTAGGTAGAAGAGTCCTGCAGGCGGCGGTTGCCTCCTCGTAGGGAAGGGCTGTTTTGCAGCTCTAACATGAGGTATTAATTTACCCACCCAGGGACTGCTTTTGGACGTCCCAATCGTCTGGGTCTCCCAATGGAGCGCCGAAGAAGAAGGGAATTTTGTTACTTACCGTAAATTCCTTTTCTTCTAGCTCCAATTGGGAGACCCAGCACCCGCCCTGTTTCCTTCGGGATTTTTGTTTTTTTCGGGTACACATGTTGTTCATGTTGAACGGTTTTCAGTTCTCCGATGTTCTTCGGATTGAATTTGTTTAAACCAGTTATTGGCTTTCCTCCTTCTTGCTTTGGCACTAAAACTGAGCAGCCCGTGATCCCACGGGGGTGTATAGCCAGAAGGGGAGGGGCCTTACACTTTTTAGTGTAATGCTTTGTGTGGCCTCCGGAGGCAGTAGCTATACACCCCAATCGTCTGGGTCTCCCAATTGGAGCTAGAAGAAAAGGAATTTACGGTAAGTAACAAAATTCCCTTCATTTGGAATAAAAGACAAAAAAAACCCCTCTCTTTCACCATTTTATTAAATTCCCCAAATACTCCTCCAGGTCCGACGTAATCCACAGAGGTCCCACGACGCTATCAGCTCTGCTACATGAAGCTGACAGGAGCGGCAGTAGAACACCGCCGCTCCCGGGAGCTCCATGCAGCAACTAAAGGAAGTCGCGCTGTCAGCGGTGACGTCACTGAGGTAATGGCGGGGCATGTTCGGTGATGATGCGTGCGAGAGTGCCTGCATGTGCGGTGGTGATGCGTGCGAGAGTGCCTGCATGTGCGGTGATGATGCGTGCGATAGTGCCTGTGTGTGCGGTGATGATGGGGGCTGTAGTGCCCATGTGTGTGGTGATGGGGTGGGCGGTAGTGCCGGTTTTTTGTGCGCTGATGATGGGGTCGCTCTCTCAGCATTAAAAAAAACCCAAAAAACGTTTTTTACCGGATCCGTCGCATCACTTTTTACACAATCTGAGACGGATCCGTTGCAGCAGGCACAAACTGAATTGTGCCTGATTGCAAAATACTGATGTGTGAAAGCAGCCTTAATGCGTCATCTAATCTACTTGCCTCTGATTGGCCAGTGGCTGCCATTGGACTAGTGCAGATAGAACATAAATAAGACGTTCATCTGAAATAAAGCAGGGAGCAGTGACGGCTGCGGACCCTGCACCAGTCGTGATCGTCAAGGGGTGCACTTGCCTGTGAGCCGCAAGAAGCAGCCTGGGAGCGGCCCGCGGACTGCGTGTTTGAGACCTCCGCTCTTGTGGAAAGGATTTTCTTTGTCGCATCATACTAACGTCTATAAAAAATTCTGCCCTTTGGAATTATACACAAAGCAAAATTAAAAAGGGCTAGCAAACATTGCAATTCTTTCAATGTACATTTTTCTCTAGCTAAAAAATCTATGAATATGAATTTTAGCTTAATTAACATGCGCACGCTGCTTCTTTTTCGTGTTCACAAACTGCAGCCAAAACTGCACCTTGTCAGAAAGAGCCTGGAAATGTCACAAAAAATGTAGGTGCTTTTTTGGTGCGTTTTTGCTGCTTTTTTGGTGCGTTTTTGGCAGCAGTTTTGTCAACAATTGTTTCATGTATTTTTCAGTTCAAACAAGCCCATAATGCTTGTCTTGATCCGGCAAAATTTGCTTGCCCGGCGGCCGGATGGAACGTTGAGGGGAACGTTTTTGTACCCGGCAAAAATACGGGTCTGGTGGGGTGTTTTATAATGATAGCCTATGGACGCCGGATCATATGACGAAAGCCGGCGCCGGTTTCGTTTTTGGGCATGCCCAGACTGTGTGTAAATAGTTTCTCTGTCGGTCAGTCTCTCCCTCCCTCCCTCCTTTATACTCATCAATCACTGGCGCGGCACTGCACGGCTGTCACACTGCTCTGGCGGCTTCTCCTCTTTTGAAAATGCCGGCTGCTCATTATTCCATCACATTTTCCCTGCTTCCCGCGCCCACCGGCGCCTATGATTGGTTGCAGTGCGACGCCCCCCCCCCCCCCCCGAGTGACAGGTGTCTCACTGCACCCAATCACAGCAGCCGGTGGGCGTGTCACTATGGCGCATAGAAATAAATAAATAAATTAAAAAAACGCCGTGCGGTCCCCCCAATTTCAATGCCAGACAGATAAAGCCATACGGCTGAAGGCTGGTATTCTCAGGATGGGGAGCTCCACGTTATGGGGAGCCCCCCAGCCTAACAATATCAGTCAGCAGCCGCCCAGAATGGCCGCATCCATTAGATGCGGTTGTTCTGGGACAGTACCCGGCTCTTCCCGATTTGCCCTGGTGCGTTGGCAAATCGGGGTAATAAGGAGTTATTGGCAGCCCATAGCTGCCAATAAGTCCTAGATTAATCATGTCAGGCGTCTCCCCGAGATACCTTCCATGATTAATCTGTAAGTTACAGTAAATAAACACACACTTGAAAAAATCCTTTATTAGAAATAAAAAACACTAACAAATTCCCTCGTTCTCCCATTTAATAAGCCCGACAAAGCCCTCCATGTCCGGCGTAATCCAGGATGGTCCAGCGTCGCTTCCAGCTCTGCTGCATGGAGGTGACCGGAGCAGCAGCAGACACCGCCGCTCCTGTCAGCTCCACGCAGCAAATGAAGACAGCCGCGGGATGAACTGATGATGTCATTGAGGTTACCCACGGCCACCGCTGAATCCAGCGGTGGCCGCGAGTAACCTCAGTGACAGCTCATCTGATCGCGCGGCTCACCTCATTTGGTGGCTCTGGCAGCTGAAAACATTGATTTTCCCCTCTCGCTGCTGCCGCCGCTGATAGTCACGTCCTCCACATCATCTCCCCTGTGCGTGCACGCTGGAGACAACGGTACTTCGGGGAACACGTGGAGGACGGAACTATGAGCGGCGGCGGCAGCGAGAAGGGGTCCCTCATCTCCCCTGTGCGTGCATGCTGGGGACAGCGGTACTTCGGGGAACACGTGGAGGACGGGACTATCAGCGGCAGCGAGAGGGGGATGGACATTGGCAGCTGAAAACATTGATTTTTCCCCTCTCGCTTCCGCCGACGCTGATAGTCCCGTCCTCCACGTGTTCCCCGAATACCGTGTCCCCAGCGTGCACGCACAGGGGAGATGATGGACCCCTTCTCGCTGCCGCCGCCGCTGATAGTCCCGTCCTCCACGTGTTCCCCGAAGTACCGTGTCCCCAGCGTGCACGCACAGGGGAGATGATGGACCCCTCTCGCTGCCGCCGCCGCTGATAGTCCCGTCCTCCACATCATTTCCCCTGTGCGTGCACGCTGGGGACAGTGGTACTTCGGGGAACACGTGGAGGACGGGACTATCAGTGGAAATTTTGGTAATATACTTACCAATTCAATCAGCTTCCTTACATTAATCTGCATACGTTGATACCAGGTCATGTCTTCTGCTGCACTCCAAAGTTCTGCTCCTACACTATTTAGCATGGAACAATGGGGTTTCCACTTGCCTGTTACCTCACTTCCTGACAAATCACCTGCGTTTTTGGTACCAAAAATGCAGGTAAAAGGCAGGTAAAATGCACCACTTTTGATAGCATGCATTGTTCCTGCGTTTTTGATGTCCTCATTGATTTCAATGGGTGACAAATGTTGACAAAAACGCAGGAAGAATGAACATGCTGCATTTTTTTTGTCACAAACTTTTGACAAAAAAACGCTGACAAATAAACTGCAATGTGCGCATGACAAATCTGACTTCTCATAGACTTTGCTTGGAAGTCAAATGTCAGAAAGTTCTGACAACAAAACTGCAGCCAAAAAAGCAGCAAAAAAAGCAGCGTGCGCATGTAGCCTAATGCAGGAAGTGTTCACTCCATCTGAGCTGAGTCTATAATAAGGCTATGTGCACACTAGAAAAAGGATTTTTCTCAAGAAAATTTCTTAAGAAATTTCTTGAGAGTGAAGGATTAGCGCACCTGCGTTTTTACCGCGATTTGGTGCGTTTTTGGTGCGTTTTTACCGCTGGTGGCTCCCTGCGTTATTGTGCCATTATCTATGGCAAATAACGCAGTTAGCTGCAGAAAAGAAGTGACATGCTCATTCTTTTTCTTAAGAAAATCTACTGAAAGAATTTTCTTAAGAAGAAAACGCAGTGTGTGCACAGCTAATTTTTTTTGCCATAGGTTTTGCTGGGGAATGTCTGCAGAAAGGTTACAAGAATTTCTCAAGAAATTTCTGCAGCAAAAAAGCACCAAAAACGCAGGTAAAAAACGCAGTGTGTGAACATAGCCTACTAACTAAAAACCCAAGTTGACAACAAGGTTGTACAGTTTTCTTTACAGCTAACAGAATTCCAAAGTAATTTGCTAATGTGCCGCCCTGGCAAAACCAGGGTGGCACAGAGGACTTCATCTACCACAGGGGTGCAGGACTCACTCCTCCTTGGTAAATCCACCTGATCCCACACTGGTACAATCCAACAGACCCCCCCCCTCCCCCTAGAACAGTAGGGATGCCCACTCAGGGGATATGAAGTGTCTTGGGAGGAAACAAGTAGTTGGAAGTAAGTGGAGAGCAGAGCAAAGCAGACAGGGGTTGCAGCTCCTGGGCTGCTGTGGCAGCGTGCAGTGTGAGCCAAGTTCTGGGAGCCGAAGTGAGGAGTAAGCTCAGGGAACTGAAGTGGAAAGTGAGTTCCGGGACCGCTGGAACGAGTTGCTCTAGGAAGGAACCCGAAGTGGACCGGGGCAGGGTAGTTGCCCGCCGGTATTGTGAGTGGGAATCCGGACTAGTGCAGGGAAGTTTACTTCCCCCGTTCCAAGCAGAGGAGTTAGGCCTAAGCCACACGGCGAGAAAAATCGGTGCGAGTGGAGTGCAATAAAATATCGCATTCTCCTTGGACCAGCGCACATGAGCGATTATTTTCTCAGCCCTAATCGGACCGAGAAAACAATCGCAGCATGCTGCAATTGTAAGGTGAGACCCTTTTCTCTCGCACCCATTCAAGTGAATGGGGCGAGAGAAAAATCGCACTGCACTAACGGTACGCCGGTGTACCGCGCGTGCAGAGCGAGAATGGCAATAGCCGGCTACGGAGGAGAGAGGGAGAGAAATCCCTCCCCTCCTCCGTGCCGGCCCGCCCCTGAGCAGTGCTGGTCCGCCCTTCCGCATTGCCAGCCCGCCCCCCGCAGCTGAGGTCCGCTCGCAGGGTCGGACCTCAGACGCAGGCACGCTCGCATGACACTCGGCTCCTGCTGTGCTTCCAGCGCGAGCCGAGTCTCATGCGAGCATCGCAGTAGTGCCCCGTGTGGCCTCAGCCTTAAAGTGACTTTCAACTGTGCGCAGGAGAAAGGGCTCTGCTTCATTGTACCGGGTGTGGGATCTGAGCACCACCCACCAAAGGCCCACGGACACCGGCAATTTCTGGTTTACCTTACGGAATTGTGTGAAGTTACTGCGTCATCCTCAGAGTGAGTACACCAGTCCCCTCCGGTCCAATCCTGCGGACGGTGTTCCACTGTGCTATCCCTGCCACCACCACAACTCCCAACTGCGCCCCGGGACTACACCTCCCCTACCCGTGGAGGGGATATCACCTTGCTGCCCCCACACCATCGGTCCCGGACGCCTGCCCCGAGAGGCAGCGGCGGTGCCACCATCCCATCACCGCAACCCATGTCACAGACAATCTCCTCTGTAAATACCCCCCTCTTTCACTGTGTAAGTGGACGGGCGGTTGCACAAGCCCCGGGTCCGGTCACCACTCGAGCCCCAGACACGATCCCAGATCCAAGCGCCACTCGAGCAGCCCCGGTTGCCGCAGCGGCACCCATCCGCGACACTAAAGGCCCCGCCACATGCGCCGATATATCGTGCGATCGCAAGAGCGATCGCACACGCCCCCGTCATGTATGCGTCACGGGAAATTCGTTGCCCATGGCGCACAATGTCGTTAACCCCCGTCACATGTACTTACCTCCCTAATGACGTCGCTGTGGGCGGCGAACATCCTCTTCCTGAAGGGGGTGGGACGTTCGGCGTCATAGCGACGTCACACAGCGGCTGCCCAATAGAAGCGTAGGGGCAGAGATGAGCGGGACGTAACATCCCGCCCACCTCCTTCCTTCTGCATTGCCGGCGGGACGCAGGTAAGCTGTGTTCGTCGTTCCCGGGGTGTCACACATAGTGATGTGTTGTGCCTCAGGAACGATGAACAACCGGCGCACAGAAGGAGGAATGACATTATGAAAATGAACGATGTGTCAACGAGCAACGATAAGGTGAGTATTATTGCTCGTTAACAGTCGTTCGGAGATGTAACACGCTACGAAATCTCTAACGATGCCGGATGTGCGTCGCAAACTCTGTGACCCAGACGACATATCGTTAGCTATATCGTAGCGTGTGACGGGGCCTTAAGTCTTGTAATTTAGCCATTAAACCGTACTAGGATCAGATTCAGCAGGACCAATGAACAGTAAATTGTCCAGATAATGCAACACCCTCCAAAATCACATTTATGTTTCAAAACCAATTGAAGAAAAGTAGAAAAAGCTTTGAAAAAATAACATAACGAAAAACCCATGAGGAAATGAAATCCAAGTGAACGAAGGGAAACCTGTCACCAGGATTTTCCCTTATATCCTGCGGCCCCCACCAGTGAGCTCCTATATACAGCATACTAGAATCCTGTATATAACAGCCCAGGCCGCTCTGTAGAACTTAAAAAACCCTTCATTATACTCACCTATGGGGCGGTCCAGTCCAATGGATGTCACTGCTCTCGGTCCGGGGCCTCCTCCATCTTGGTCAGTCGCCTTCCTCCTTCCCAGCCCCGTGTGCAAAGCAAAGTGAATATACTAAGAACATAAGAGGAGAACTACATATATTAGAGAGAGGCTTGAAAGATGTTAGTGAAAATGCATGTTAGAAAGTGTATGGTGAAAGCGGAGTGTGCTTGTAACGTAAGTGCAATATGATGGAAGGGCATAATAATATATAAGCAGCAATTATAGAACACAAACAACAAAGAAGACATTTGAATCTTAATAAAAAGCATTTATAAAGTGCATAATGCCCATATTATATTGTAAACAGAAATATGAAGTACAAAGTATAAGGACACATGCCACAAGGCAAATAAAAAAATGCAAAAAATAAATGAATGGGTAACTACTGTATATTAATATTAACCTGTTCATGACTGCCGATGGTAAATCAATGTTTGCGCTTGCTCGGTTTTGTGCAGCACCAACATTTATTCACAGTCTGTGGCCAAGATGAGGTCGCAACCCCTGCGCGCTACAATCGCTGGGTTTCTGGTGAAGAACGGTACTTCAGACGAGAGACATCATCGGGACCTGATGATGTTAACCCTTTGCAATCTTCTATATGCCACAATCAATTGCGATTGCAACACATAGAAGTCAGAATCAGTGCGCTCCTTCTCTTACCTCTCCGGCTCCTCATGACATGATCACAGGGGAGCTGAGGGTTGTCAGCCGAACGTCACATGATGACCTCTGCGCCTGTCAGGCCCAGCCTGCAGCAGGGTCTGAAAGGCGATCTGACAGTATCATGCATTACCATGCTTTAGTTTATGTGCAGATTTTAGGAAGTTATCACTTTTGGGTATTTTCTGTCACCTAGGCCCCTGAAAGTCACTTCAAATCTGATGTTGTCCCTAAAACAACGGTTTTGTAAATTTTGTTGGGAAAATGAGAAATTGCTGATAAACTTTGAACCCTTCTAACTTCCAAACAAAAAAGAAAAATGATATTTCAAAAATTGCGCTGATGTAAAGTAGACATATGGGAAATATTAATTATTATCTATTTTGTGTGCTCTAATATTCTGGATTAAGGGTATAAAAATTAAAAGTTTGAAAATTGCAAAATTACCGCCAAATTTCCAATATTTTCGCAATTGAATGCAAAAAATATTGTTCTAAATTTACCAGTGTCGTGAAGTACAATCACTGGGATCTGTTGAAGCGTTCCAGAGTTATAACCTGTGAAAGTGACACTGGTCTGATATAAAAATATTGGCCTGGTCACGAAGGCAAAAATAGGCTCTTGCGCGCAGGGGTTAAATATTAGTTGTATCATAATAACCATAATGAAATTATTGTACAATGTTTTTCTCCACTTAAGATAATCATCTTTTTTATTCTTTCCTCATAGGTGCCACACATCAAACAGAGTTATCAAAAAATGAAATTGCTGTAACAGGTATGGTTTTAATTATTAATTTATAATTATAGTTATTATTAAATTTTATTATTTATTAAAATATCAGCTCGGAAAATGACGTGAAATTCTCCCAGGTTAGTATCGCTCTGTGCTCGTGTGATGCGCAGGATTGTGCGAGCTGTGGAAAGTGTTTGTTCGGCTCAAAATTTACTTAAATCCAGCATTAAGAGATGTCTTGTTCATGGAGAATTAAAAAAAAAAACTTACAACACTGCCCACCCACCTCCAGGAATGTTTTGCTTTTAGCCCATAGCAAAACATTTCCGGAGATGGATAGCCGGTGTTGGGTTTTTTTTCTATTAACTCTGGATGTAAGCAAAATTTAAGCTGAACAAACACTTTCCACAGCTCGCACAATGCATTTCACTGTAAAAAAGAGCACCTAGGGTCTTATCCAGTGTTGAGGAGGGAAAGAAGATGTAATTGGTGGGCTCACCTGGTTGAAATCGTAATGTGCAAGTAATTATAGGCCTGCTGCAGATCCCAGAGCAATGGAGATGAGAGTTTTGAATATAATCTGAACCTTACTCCATTAAACTATATAAGCACTAACAGGGACGATAGAAGCGTTTTTAGAATTCTTTTTTTAAATGCCGTATTGGTGGGGGTAGTCCCAGGTAACTGAACACAATCAACCCTTCCCAACTGCCTTTTTTGATTCACTCTGTCAACTTTACTCGATTAAACTATATAAGCAGTAATAAGGAACGATAGAAGCGGTTTTAGAATTCACCCTTTAAAATGACATTTTGGTGGTGGAAGCACCAAGTAATTGAACATTAAATTGTTAAACACTCTGTTGACCTTACTCCATTAAACTTTATAAGCACTAACCAGCTGAGAGCAGCAATTTTAGAATTCCATCTTTAAAATGGCATTTTGTTTTGTGAAGTAGGTAATTTAACGAAATCAATCATGTCTAAATACCTTTTTAAACTCACTGGACCCTAAACAGATATATCGCCCTGCACTAACATGCTCTAATAGCAGCAGTTATGGAATAATCCCTTTAAAATTTCATCTTCTTTGTAGCAGTAGTGGGTCATTTAAAACAATCAAGGTAGGCTAAATGCCTTTTTACACAAATTGTACCCTAATCAGACATCTCGCCCTGCACTACACTCAGCTTTCAGCAGTCTTGTGATTTAGTCCTGAAACGGCCTGTTTGTTGCATTGTCCAGCAGGTCCTGCCACACACTAAAGGGGGCTTTACACGCTGCGATATCACTACGGAGATATCGTCGGGGTCACCGTGGTTGTGACGCACATCCGGCCTCATTAGCGAGATCGCAGTGTGTGCAGGAGTGTGACTCCTCTGAGCGCCCATAAACGATCGCAAAAGAGGGAAAAATCACCCTGCACTAACATGCTCTAATAGCAGGTATTCTCAGGATGGGGAGCTCCATGTTATGGGGAGCCCCCCAGCCTAACAATATCAGCCAGCAGCCGCCCGGAATTGCCGCATCCATTAGATGCGACAGTCCTGGGACTTTACCCGGCTCATCCCAAATTGCCCTGGTGCGGTAGCAATCGGGGTAATAAGGGGTTAATCATGGCAGGCGTCTATGAGACACCCCAATGATTAACCTGTAGGTGAAAGTAAATAAACACATACACCCGAAAAAATACTTTATTTGGAATAAAAGACAAAAAAAACCCCTCTCTTTCACCATTTTATTAAATTCCCCAAATACTCCTCCAGGTCCGACGTAATCCACAGAGGTCCCACGACGCTATCAGCTCTGCTACATGAAGCTGACAGGAGCGGCAGTAGAACACCGCCGCTCCCGGGAGCTCCATGCAGCAACTGAAGGAAGTCGCGCTGTCAGCGGTGACGTCACTGAGGTAATGGCGGGGCATGTTCGGTGATGATGCGTGCGAGAGTGCCTGCATGTGCGGTGGTGATGCGTGCGAGAGTGCCTGCATGTGCGGTGATGATGCGTGCGATAGTGCCTGTGTGTGCGGTGATGATGGGGGCTGTAGTGCCCATGTGTGTGGTGATGGGGTGGGCGGTAGTGCCGGTTTTTTGTGCGCTGATGATGGGGTCGCTCTCTCAGCATTAAAAAAAAAACAAAAAACGTTTTTTACCGGATCCGTCGCATCACTTTTTACACAATCTGAGACGGATCCGTTGCAGCAGGCACAAACTGAATTGTGCCTGATTGCAAAATACTGATGTGTGAAAGCAGCCTTAATGCGTCATCTAATCTACTTGCCTCTGATTGGCCAGTGGCTGCCATTGGACTAGTGCAGATAGAACATAAATAAGACGTTCATCTGAAATAAAGCAGGGAGCAGTGACGGCTGCGGACCCTGCACCAGTCGTGATCGTCAAGGGGTGCACTTGCCTGTGAGCCGCAAGAAGCAGCCTGGGAGCGGCCCGCGGACTGCGTGTTTGAGACCTCCGCTCTTGTGGAAAGGATTTTCTTTGTCGCATCATACTAACGTCTATAAAAAATTCTGCCCTTTGGAATTATACACAAAGCAAAATTAAAAAGGGCTAGCAAACATTGCAATTCTTTCAATGTACATTTTTCTCTAGCTAAAAAATCTATGAATATGAATTTTAGCTTAATTAACATGCGCACGCTGCTTCTTTTTCGTGTTCACAAACTGCAGCCAAAACTGCACCTTGTCAGAAAGAGCCTGGAAATGTCACAAAAAATGTAGGTGCTTTTTTGGTGCGTTTTTGCTGCTTTTTTGGTGCGTTTTTGGCAGCAGTTTTGTCAACAATTGTTTCATGTATTTTTCAGTTCAAACAAGCCCATAATGCTTGTCTTGATCCGGCAAAATTTGCTTGTCCGGCGGCCGGATGGAACGTTGAGGGGAACGTTTTTGTACCCGGCAAAAATACGGGTCTGGTGGGGTGTTTTATAATGATAGCCTATGGACGCCGGATCATATGACGAAAGCCTGCGCCGGTTTCGTTTTTGGGCATGCCCAGACTGTGTGTAAATAGGTTCTCTGTCGGTCAGTCTCTCCCTCCCTCCCTCCTTTATACTCATCAATCACTGGCGCGGCACTGCACGGCTGTCACACTGCTCTGGCGGCTTCTCCTCTTTTGAAAATGCCGGCTGCTCATTATTCCATCACATTTTCCCTGCTTCCCGCGCCCACGGGCGCCTATGATTGGTTGCAGTGCGATGCCCCCCCCCCGAGTGACAGGTGTCTCACTGCACCCAATCACAGCAGCCGGTGGGCGTGTCACTATGGCGCATAGAAATAAATAAATAAATTAAAAAAACGCCGTGCGGTCCCCCCAATTTCAATGCCAGACAGATAAAGCCATACGGCTGAAGGCTGGTATTCTCAGGATGGGGAGCTCCACGTTATGGGGAGCCCCCCAGCCTAACAATATCAGTCAGCAGCCGCCCAGAATGGCCGCATCCATTAGATGCGGTTGTTCTGGGACAGTACCCGGCTCTTCCCGATTTGCCCTGGTGCGTTGGCAAATCGGGGTAATAAGGAGTTATTGGCAGCCCATAGCTGCCAATAAGTCCTAGATTAATCATGTCAGGCGTCTCCCCGAGATACCTTCCATGATTAATCTGTAAGTTACAGTAAATAAACACACACTTGAAAAAATCCTTTATTAGAAATAAAAAACACTAACAAATTCCCTCGTTCTCCCATTTAATAAGCCCGACAAAGCCCTCCATGTCCGGCGTAATCCAGGATGGTCCAGCGTCGCTTCCAGCTCTGCTGCATGGAGGTGACCGGAGCAGCAGCAGACACCGCCGCTCCTGTCAGCTCCACGCAGCAAATGAAGACAGCCGCGGGATGAACTGATGATGTCATTGAGGTTACCCACGGCCACCGCTGAATCCAGCGGTGGCCGCGAGTAACCTCAGTGACAGCTCATCTGATCGCGCGGCTCACCTCATTTGGTGGCTCTGGCAGCTGAAAACATTGATTTTCCCCTCTCGCTGCTGCCGCCGCTGATAGTCACGTCCTCCACATCATCTCCCCTGTGCGTGCACGCTGGAGACAACGGTACTTCGGGGAACACGTGGAGGACGGAACTATGAGCGGCGGCGGCAGCGAGAAGGGGTCCATCATCTCCCCTGTGCGTGCATGCTGGGGACAGCGGTACTTCGGGGAACACGTGGAGGACGGGACTATCAGCGGCAGCGAGAGGGGGATGGACATTGGCAGCTGAAAACATTGATTTTTCCCCTCTCGCTTCCGCCGACGCTGATAGTCCCGTCCTCCACGTGTTCCCCGAATACCGTGTCCCCAGCGTGCACGCACAGGGGAGATGATGGACCCCTTCTCGCTGCCGCCGCCGCTGATAGTCCCGTCCTCCACATCATTTCCCCTGTGCGTGCACGCTGGGGACAGTGGTACTTCGGGGAACACGTGGAGGACGGGACTATCAGTGGAAATTTTGGTAATATACTTACCAATTCAATCAGCTTCCTTACATTAATCTGCATACGTTGATACCAGGTCATGTCTTCTGCTGCACTGCAAAGTTCTGCTCCTACACTATTTAGCATGGAACAATGGGGTTTCCACTTGCCTGTTACCTCACTTCCTGACAAATCACCTGCGTTTTTGGTACCAAAAATGCAGGTAAAAGGCAGGTAAAATGCACCACTTTTGATAGCATGCATTGTTCCTGCGTTTTTGATGCCCTCATTGATTTCAATGGGTGACAAATGTTGACAAAAACGCAGGAAGAATGAACATGCTGCATTTTTTTTGTCACAAACTTTTGACAAAAAAACGCTGACAAATAAACTGCAATGTGCGCATGACAAATCTGACTTCTCATAGACTTTGCTTGGAAGTCAAATGTCAGAAAGTTCTGACAACAAAACTGCAGCCAAAAAAGCAGCAAAAAAAGCAGCGTGCGCATGTAGCCTAATGCAGGAAGTGTTCACTCCATCTGAGCTGAGTCTATAATAAGGCTATGTGCACACTAGAAAAAGGATTTTTCTCAAGAAAATTTCTTAAGAAATTTCTTGAGAGTGAAGGATTAGCGCACCTGCGTTTTTACCGCGATTTGGTGCGTTTTTACCGCTGGTTGCTCCCTGCGTTATTGTGCCATTATCTATGGCAAATAACGCAGTTAGCTGCAGAAAAGAAGTGACATGCTCATTCTTTTTCTTAAGAAAATCTACTGAAAGAATTTTCTTAAGAAGAAAACGCAGTGTGTGCACAGCTAATTTTTTTTGCCATAGGTTTTGCTGGGGAATGTCTGCAGAAAGGTTACAAGAATTTCTCAAGAAATTTCTGCAGCAAAAAAGCACCAAAAACGCAGGTAAAAAACGCAGTGTGTGAACATAGCCTACTAACTAAAAACCCAAGTTGACAACAAGGTTGTACAGTTTTCTTTACAGCTAACAGAATTCCAAAGTAATTTGCTAATGTGCCGCCCTGGCAAAACCAGGGTGGCACAGAGGACTTCATCTACCACAGGGGTGCAGGACTCACTCCTCCTTGGTAAATCCACCTGATCCCACACTGGTACAATCCAACAGACCCCCCCCCCTAGAACAGTAGGGATGCCCACTCAGAGGATATAAAGTGTCTTGGGAGGAAACAAGTAGTTGGAAGTAAGTGGAGAGCAGAGCAAAGCAGACAGGGGTTGCAGCTCCTGGGCTGCTGTGGCAGCGTGCAGTGTGAGCCAAGTTCTGGGAGCCGAAGTGAGGAGTAAGCTCAGGGAACTGAAGTGGAAAGTGAGTTCCGGGACCGCTGGAACGAGTTGCTCTAGGAAGGAACCCGAAGTGGACCGGGGCAGGGTAGTTGCCCGCCGGTATTGTGAGTGGGAATCCGGACTAGTGCAGGGAAGTTTACTTCCCCCGTTCCAAGCAGAGGAGTTAGGCCTAAGCCACACGGCGAGAAAAATCGGTGCGAGTGGAGTGCAATAAAATATCGCATTCTCCTTGGACCAGCGCACATGAGCGATTATTTTCTCAGCCCTAATCGGACCGAGAAAACAATCGCAGCATGCTGCAATTGTAAGGTGAGACCCTTTTCTCTCGCACCCATTCAAGTGAATGGGGCGAGAGAAAAATCGCACTGCACTAACGGTACGCCGGTGTACCGCGCGTGCAGAGCGAGAATGGCAATAGCCGGCTACGGAGGAGAGAGGGAGAGAAATCCCTCCCCTCCTCCGTGCCGGCCCGCCCCTGTGCAGTGCTGGTCCGCCCTTCCGCATTGCCAGCCCGCCCCCCGCAGCTGAGGTCCGCTCGCAGGGTCGGACCTCAGACGCAGGCACGCTCGCATGACACTCGGCTCCTGCTGTGCTTCCAGCGCGAGCCGAGTCTCATGCGAGCATCGCAGTAGTGCCCCGTGTGGCCTCAGCCTTAAAGTGACTTTCAACTGTGCGCAGGAGAAAGGGCTCTGCTTCATTGTACCGGGTGTGGGATCTGAGCACCACCCACCAAAGGCCCACGGACACCGGCAATTTCTGGTTTACCTTACGGACTTGTGTGAAGTTACTGCGTCATCCTCAGAGTGAGTACACCAGTCCCCTCCGGTCCAATCCTGCGGACGGCGTTCCACTGTGCTATCCCTGCCACCACCACAACTCCCAACTGCGCCCCGGGACTACACCTCCCCTACCCGTGGAGGGGATATCACCTTGCTGCCCCCACACCATCGGTCCCGGACGCCTGCCCCGAGAGGCAGCGGCGGTGCCACCATCCCATCACCGCAACCCATGTCACAGACAATCTCCTCTGTAAATACCCCCCTTTTTCACTGTGTAAGTGGACGGGCGGTTGCACGAGCCCCGGGTCCGGTCACCACTCGAGCCCCAGACACGATCCCAGATCCAAGCGCCACTCGAGCAGCCCCGGTTGCCGCAGCGGCACCCATCCGCGACACTAAAGGCCCCGCCACATGCGCCGATATATCGTGCGATCGCAAGAGCGATCGCACACGCCCCCGTCATGTATGCGTCACGGGAAATTCGTTGCCCATGGCGCACAATGTCGTTAACCCCCGTCACATGTACTTACCTCCCTAATGACGTCGCTGTGGGCGGCGAACATCCTCTTCCTGAAGGGGGTGGGACGTTCGGCGTCATAGCGACGTCACACAGCGGCTGCCCAATAGAAGCGTAGGGGCAGAGATGAGCGGGACGTAACATCCCGCCCACCTCCTTCCTTCTGCATTGCCGGCGGGACGCAGGTAAGCTGTGTTCGTCGTTCCCGGGGTGTCACACATAGTGATGTGTTGTGCCTCAGGAACGATGAACAACCGGTGCACAGAAGGAGGAATGACATTATGAAAATGAACGATGTGTCAACGAGCAACGATAAGGTGAGTATTATTGCTCGTTAACAGTCATTCGGAGATGTAACACGCTACGAAATCTCTAACGATGCCGGATGTGCGTCGCAAACTCTGTGACCCAGACGACATATCGTTAGCTATATCGTAGCGTGTGACGGGGCCTTAAGTCTTGTAATTTAGCCATTAAACCGTACTAGGATCAGATTCAGCAGGACCAATGAACAGTAAATTGTCCAGATAATGCAACACCCTCCAAAATCACATTTATGTTTCAAAACCAATTGAAGAAAAGTAGAAAAAGCTTTGAAAAAATAACATAACGAAAAACCCATGAGGAAATGAAATCCAAGTGAACGAAGGGAAACCTGTCACCAGGATTTTCCCTTATATCCTGCGGCCCCCACCAGTGAGCTCCTATATACAGCATACTAGAATCCTGTATATAACAGCCCAGGCCGCTCTGTAGAACTTAAAAAACCCTTCATTATACTCACCTATGGGGCGGTCCAGTCCAATGGATGTCACTGCTCTCGGTCCGGGGCCTCCTCCATCTTGGTCAGTCGCCTTCCTCCTTCCCAGCCCCGTGTGCAAAGCAAAGTGAATATACTAAGAACATAAGAGGAGAACTACATATATTAGAGAGAGGCTTGAAAGATGTTAGTGAAAATGCATGTTAGAAAGTGTATGGTGAAAGCGGAGTGTGCTTGTAACGTAAGTGCAATATGATGGAAGGGCATAATAATATATAAGCAGCAATTATAGAACACAAACAACAAAGAAGACATTTGAATCTTAATAAAAAGCATTTATAAAGTGCATAATGCCCATATTATATTGTAAACAGAAATATGAAGTACAAAGTATAAGGACACATGCCACAAGGCAAATAAAAAAATGCAAAAAATAAATGAATGGGTAACTACTGTATATTAATATTAACCTGTTCATGACTGCCGATGGTAAATCAATGTTTGCGCTTGCTCGGTTTTGTGCAGCACCAACATTTATTCACAGTCTGTGGCCAAGATAAGGTCGCAACCCCTGCGCGCTACAATCGCTGGGTTTCTGGTGAAGAACGGTACTTCAGACGAGAGACATCATCGGGACCTGATGATGTTAACCCTTTGCAATCTTCTATATGCCACAATCAATTGCGATTGCAACACATAGAAGTCAGAATCAGTGCGCTCCTTCTCTTACCTCTCCGGCTCCTCATGACATGATCACAGGGGAGCTGAGGGTTGTCAGCCGAACGTCACATGATGACCTCTGCGCCTGTCAGGCCCAGCCTGCAGCAGGGTCTGAAAGGCGATCTGACAGTATCATGCATTACCATGCTTTAGTTTATGTGCAGATTTTAGGAAGTTATCACTTTTGGGTATTTTCTGTCACCTAGGCCCCTGAAAGTCACTTCAAATCTGATGTTGTCCCTAAAACAACGGTTTTGTAAATTTTGTTGGGAAAATGAGAAATTGCTGATAAACTTTGAACCCTTCTAACTTCCAAACAAAAAAGAAAAATGATATTTCAAAAATTGCGCTGATGTAAAGTAGACATATGGGAAATATTAATTATTATCTATTTTGTGTGCTCTAATATTCTGGATTAAGGGTATAAAAATTAAAAGTTTGAAAATTGCAAAATTACCGCCAAATTTCCAATATTTTCGCAATTGAATGCAAAAAATATTGTTCTAAATTTACCAGTGTCGTGAAGTACAATCACTGGGATCTGTTGAAGCGTTCCAGAGTTATAACCTGTGAAAGTGACACTGGTCTGATATAAAAATATTGGCCTGGTCACGAAGGCAAAAATAGGCTCTTGCGCGCAGGGGTTAAATATTAGTTGTATCATAATAACCATAATGAAATTGTTGTACAATGTTTTTCTCCACTTAAGATAATCATCTTTTTTATTCTTTCCTCATAGGTGCCACACATCAAACGGAGTTATCAAAAAATGAAATTGCTGTAACAGGTATGGTTTTCATTATTAATTTATAATTATAGTTATTATTAAATTTTATTATTTATTAAAATATCAGCTCGGAAAATGACGTGAAATTCTCCCAGGTTAGTATCGCTCTGTGCTCGTGTGATGCGCAGGATTGTGCGAGCTGTGGAAAGTGTTTGTTCGGCTCAAAATTTACTTAAATCCAGCATTAAGAGATGTCTTGTTCATGGAGAATTAAAAAAAAAAACTTACAACACTGCCCACCCACCTCCAGGAATGTTTTGCTTTTAGCCCATAGCAAAACATTTCCGGAGATGGATAGCCGGTGTTGGTTTTTTTTTCTATTAACTCTGGATGTAAGCAAAATTTAAGCTGAACAAACACTTTCCACAGCTCGCACAATGCATTTCACTGTAAAAAAGAGCACCTAGGGTCTTATCCAGTGTTGAGGAGGGAAAGAAGATGTAATTGGTGGGCTCACCTGGTTGAAATCGTAATGTGCAAGTAATTATAGGCCTGCTGCAGATCCCAGAGCAATGGAGATGAGAGTTTTGAATATAATCTGAACCTTACTCCATTAAACTATATAAGCACTAACAGGGACGATAGAAGCGTTTTTAGAATTCTTTTTTTAAATGCCGTATTGGTGGGGGTAGTCCCAGGTAACTGAACACAATCAACCCTTCCCAACTGCCTTTTTTGATTCACTCTGTCAACTTTACTCGATTAAACTATATAAGCAGTAATAAGGAACGATAGAAGCGGTTTTAGAATTCACCCTTTAAAATGACATTTTGGTGGTGGAAGCACCAAGTAATTGAACATTAAATTGTTAAACACTCTGTTGACCTTACTCCATTAAACTTTATAAGCACTAACCAGCTGAGAGCAGCAATTTTAGAATTCCATCTTTAAAATGGCATTTTGTTTTGTGAAGTAGGTAATTTAACGAAATCAATCATGTCTAAATACCTTTTTAAACTCACTGGACCCTAAACAGATATATCGCCCTGCACTAACATGCTCTAATAGCAGCAGTTATGGAATAATCCCTTTAAAATTTCATCTTCTTTGTAGCAGTAGTGGGTCATTTAAAACAATCAAGGTAGGCTAAATGCCTTTTTACACAAATTGTACCCTAATCAGACATCTCGCCCTGCACTACACTCAGCTTTCAGCAGTCTTGTGATTTAGTCCTGAAATGGCCTGTTTGTTGCATTGTCCAGCAGGTCCTGCCACACACTACACGCTGTGATATCACTACGGAGATATCGTCGGGGTCACCGTGGTTGTGACGCACATGCGGCCTCATTAGCGAGATCGCAGTGTGTGCAGGAGTGTGACTCCTCTGAGCGCCCATAAACGATCGCAAAAGAGGGAAAAATCACCCTGCACTAACATGCTCTAATAGCAGGTATTCTCAGGATGGGGAGCTCCATGTTATGGGGAGCCCCCCAGCCTAACAATATCAGCCAGCAGCCGCCCGGAATTGCCGCATCCATTAGATGCGACAGTCCTGGGACTTTACCCGGCTCATCCCAAATTGCCCTGGTGCGGTAGCAATCGGGGTAATAAGGGGTTAATCATGGCAGGCGTCTATGAGACACCCCAATGATTAACCTGTAGGTGAAAGTAAATAAACACATACACCCGAAAAAATACTTTATTTGGAATAAAAGACAAAAAAAACCCCTCTCTTTCACCATTTTATTAAATTCCCCAAATACTCCTCCAGGTCCGACGTAATCCACAGAGGTCCCACGACGCTATCAGCTCTGCTACATGAAGCTGACAGGAGCGGCAGTAGAACACCGCCGCTCCCGGGAGCTCCATGCAGCAACTGAAGGAAGTCGCGCTGTCAGCGGTGACGTCACTGAGGTAATGGCGGGGCATGTTCGGTGATGATGCGTGCGAGAGTGCCTGCATGTGCGGTGGTGATGCGTGCGAGAGTGCCTGCATGTGCGGTGATGATGCGTGCGATAGTGCCTGTGTGTGCGGTGATGATGGGGGCTGTAGTGCCCATGTGTGTGGTGATGGGGTGGGCGGTAGTGCCGGTTTTTTGTGCGCTGATGATGGGGTCGCTCTCTCAGCATTAAAAAAAAAAACAAAAAACGTTTTTTACCGGATCCGTCGCATCACTTTTTACACAATCTGAGACGGATCCGTTGCAGCAGGCACAAACTGAATTGTGCCTGATTGCAAAATACTGATGTGTGAAAGCAGCCTTAATGCGTCATCTAATCTACTTGCCTCTGATTGGCCAGTGGCTGCCATTGGACTAGTGCAGATAGAACATAAATAAGACGTTCATCTGAAATAAAGCAGGGAGCAGTGACGGCTGCGGACCCTGCACCAGTCGTGATCGTCAAGGGGTGCACTTGCCTGTGAGCCGCAAGAAGCAGCCTGGGAGCGGCCCGCGGACTGCGTGTTTGAGACCTCCGCTCTTGTGGAAAGGATTTTCTTTGTCGCATCATACTAACGTCTATAAAAAATTCTGCCCTTTGGAATTATACACAAAGCAAAATTAAAAAGGGCTAGCAAACATTGCAATTCTTTCAATGTACATTTTTCTCTAGCTAAAAAATCTATGAATATGAATTTTAGCTTAATTAACATGCGCACGCTGCTTCTTTTTCGTGTTCACAAACTGCAGCCAAAACTGCACCTTGTCAGAAAGAGCCTGGAAATGTCACAAAAAATGTAGGTGCTTTTTTGGTGCGTTTTTGGCAGCAGTTTTGTCAACAATTGTTTCATGTATTTCTTCGGCGCTCCATTGGGAGACCCAGACGATTGGGTGTATAGCTACTGCCTCCGGAGGCCACACAAAGTATTACACTAAAAAGTGTAAGGCCCCTCCCCTTCTGGCTATACACCCCCCGTGGGATCACGGGCTGCTCAGTTTTCAAGCTTTGTGCGAAGGAGGTCAGACATCCACGCATAGCTCCACTGTTTAGTCAGCAGCAGCTGCTGACTATGTCGGATGGAAGAAAAGAGGGCCCATACTAGGGCCCCCAGCATGCTCCCTTCTCACCCCACTCTTGTCGGCGGTGTTTGTAAAGGTTGAGGTACCCATTGCGGGTACGGAGGCTGAGGCCCACATGCTGCTGTCCTTCCCCATCCCCACGAGGGCTCTGAGGGAAGTGGGATCTTACCGGCCTCCAGGCTCTGAGGCCGGGCTCCATCCACAGACCCGGAGATCCTGCTGGAATGGAGCGGAGTATCGTCAGGGACAAGGCCCTGCAACGTTAAGGTACTCTGTGTCCCCGTATGGATCACACGCAGACACACCGCAGCATTGCTGGGTGTGTTAGTGCGCCGGGGACAACAGCGCTGCGCGCTTGGGGCTATTACTCACAACAGCTCGGCTGTGTGAGTTTATGTATGGGGAACGGCCGCGCCGGCCGCCGCTGGCTGTTTTACACTGCGGCGCGGCTGGGACTTGTGGTGCGCCGGGGACTTCCGCGCTGACCGTGCTTATACGACGGCAGCACTTATAAATCGAGTCCCCGGCTTTTGCGGCCTAGTTTCGTTTCGTTCCCGCCCCCAGGCCTGACAGTCAGGGTAGGGGCGGGACGCTGTGCAATACATCAGCGCCGGGGTCTGGAGTCTACTTTACATTCTCCAGCCCCCTCACTGGCAACAGTGGGACGCCAGTTTCCCGCTCTTGGCTGGGGCACGCCCACGGCACGCCCCTCTTCACAAGACGCCGGCAGCCATTCCTGCAGGCAGTCTGCGCTGAAGAAGGGAGCAAACGCTGGGGGACCCAGACAAGGAATGCGGCGACCGCACAACCGTTTTTAGAGGGCGGTAAGCAGCACCTAGGTGCTGACCCCACTAGTGCCACAGTGTTTTTTCTGCACATTATGCTTGTACCTATGTTTGCACTGTACGGTCGCTTATTGGCAATACCCCCTAGATTGCTCTGAGGCAACAGCACAGGCCTTCTATGCTGCTTGTACCGCAAGTGAGGCAGATCTACCGGCAGTCTCCACTGTTCTCCATTGTGTGCAATGTTCGGTCACTGCCAGGGACAGCCACCTGTGAACACTGTCCAAGTGATGGGGACAGAGTTTGCAATTTTTGCTGATAAAATGTTTGTGACTATGACCAAACTTCTAGAAGCTTTGCAGTCCAGACCGGTGACTCAGACATAGGCACTTTCCATGGTGGCCCAGGAGAGCCACCTGTGTATACTGTCCAGGTGACGGGGACAGAGTTTGCAGTTTTTTGCTGATCAGATGCCTGTGACTGTGACCAAAACCATGGGCACTGTTGAATCAATGCTCCCCGGTCCCCCTCAGTTGGAACTAATCCGTGCTCCAAGGGGGTCCCATACATCCCGAGCTGAAGGCGCTGACACGGACGACAGTCCTAGACAGCCTAAGCGAGCTCGCGGGGAGAGACCCTCGACTTCACACGCTGGTCAGGGTCTCAGCGAGAGGATTCTCTGTATGAGGAGGCAGAAGTAGCTGATCAGGCCTCTAAGCCTGAGACCGCTCTCAATCTGGATGCTCCTGATGGTGACGCCATAGTGACTGTTCTCATAGCGTCCATCAATAGACTGTTGGTTATTTCTCCCTCAGCCCCTCCAGTGGAGGAGTCAGCTTTACAGGAGAAATTCCTTTTCAGGTATCCCAGGCGTAAATTGAGTACGTTTTTGGACCACTCTGACTTCAGAGAAGCAGTCTAGAAACACCATGTTTATCCAGACAAGCGTTTCTCCAAACGTCTTAAGGATACACGTTATCTCTTTCCCCCTGACGTGGTCAAGTGCTGGACCCAGTGTCCAAAGGTGGATCCCCCAATCTCCAGGCTTGCGGCTAGATCCATAGTTGCACTGGAAGATGGGACTTCACGTGAAAGTGCCAGACAGATGGACCTCTGTTGATATCTGTCTAGGAGGCTATCGGCGCGTCGTTTGCGCCGACATCCGCAGCCGTATGGACACTCCAAGCTATTTCAGCTGGTCGTGCGCAGGTGGACACTGGCACACGTACATCTGTGCCGCAAGTGGCGTCCTTAACCTCGCATATGCCTGCATTTGCGACTTACGCTATTAATGCTGTCCTGGACTCTACGAGCCGTACGTCAGTGGCGTCCGCCAGCTCCGTAAGTTTACGCAGAGCCTTGTGGTTAAGCGAATGGACGGCAGATTCTGCTTCCAAAAAAGTGCTTAACCAGTTTGCCATTATCTGGTGACCGACTGTTTGGTGAACGATTGGATGAAATCATTGAACAGTCCAGGGGTAAGGACTCTTCCTTACCCCAGCCCAGATCAAACAAACCCCAACAGAGAAAGGGACAGTCGACGTTTCGGTCCTTTCAAGGCTCGGGCAGGGCCCAATTTTACTCGTCCAAAAGGACTCAAATGGATCAGGGGGGCTCAGATTCCCGGCGGGCTCAATCACGCCCAAAGATGGCAGCCGGAGGAACCGCTACCAAGGCGGTTTCCTCATGACTTTCAGCCTTCTCTCTCCGCATCCTCGGTCGGTGGCAGACTCTCCCCCTTGGCGACATTTGACTGCCACAGGTCAAAGACCGGTGGGTGAGAGACATTTTGTCTCACGGGTACAGGATAGAGCTCAGTTCTCGTCCTCCGGCTCGATTCTTCAGACCTTCCCCACCTCCCGACCGTGCCGATGCTCTTCTGCAAGGGTGCTCCCTAAGGGCAGAAGGAGTGGTACTCCCTGTTCCAGGAACAAGGTCACGGTTTTTACTCCACTCCGTTTGTGGTGCCAAAAAAAGGACGGCTCTTTCCGTTCCGTTCTGGACCTAAAACTGCTCAACAAGCACGTGAAAACCAGGCGGCTCCGGATGGAATCCCTCCGCTCCGTCATTACTTCAATTTCTCAAGGAGATTTCCTAGCATCATTAGACATCAGGATGCTTATCTCCACGTGCCGATGGCTCCAGAGCACCAGCGTTTTCTATGATTCGTTATAGAAGACGAGCATCTTCACTCAGAGTCACTCTGTGATTCCTTACTGGGACGATCTACTTGTCAAGGCACCCTCTCAAGGGGCATGCCAACACAGCCTGAATGTTGGCTAGAGACTCTCCAGAGTTTCGGGTGGATCATCAACTTTTCAAAGTTGAATCTGACACCGACCCAATCATCTGACATATCTTGGCAGGGAGTTCTTGCTCTCTCAGCGGTAGTGAAGCTTCCGCTGGACAAACAGCGTTCACTACAGACAGGGGTGCAGTCTCTCCTTCAAGGCACTCACACCCCTTAAGACGCCTCATGCACTTCCTAGGGAAGATGGTAGCAGCAATGGAGGCAGTCCTTTTCGCGCAGTTTCATCTGCGTTCACTTCAATGGGACATTCTCCGCCAATGGGACGGGAAGTCGACGTCCCTAGACAGGAACGTCTCCCTTTCTCAGACGGTCTAGGACTCTCTTCAGTGGTGGCTTCTTCCCACCTCATGGTCAAGGAAAGTCCATCCTACCCCCCCTTTCATATCAATCAGGATATCTCCTTACCTTCCTTTTGCCTCATCCAGTTCATCGATATGAAATGGATTCGCATTTGTTGGATCTGGGGAGAGCACTCAGAATCTACATTTCCCGCACGGCGCCCCTGCGCCGCTCGGATGCACTCTTGTGCTTGTCGCTGGTCAGCGTAAAGAGTCGCAGGCTTCCAAATCAAACTTTCACCAAGCATTATCAGGTGCATACCTACGCTTAGGCGAATGCCAGCCTAGGTAGAAGAGTCCTGCAGGCGGCGGTTGCCTCCTCGTAGGGAAGGGCTGTTTTGCAGCTCTAACATGAGGTATTAATTTACCCACCCAGGGACTGCTTTTGGACGTCCAAATCGTCTGGGTCTCCCAATGGAGCGCCGAAGAAGAAGGGAATTTTGTTACTTACCGTAAATTCCTTTTCTTCTAGCTCCAATTGGGAGACCCAGCACCCGCCCTCTTTCCTTCGGGATTTTTGGTTTGTTCGGGTACACATGTTGTTCATGTTGAACGGTTTCAGTTCTCCGATGTTACTTCGGATTGAATTTGTTTAAACCAGTTATTGGCTTTCCTCCTTCTTGCTTTAGCACTAAAACTGAGCAGCCCGTGATCCCACGGGGGGTGTATAGCCAGAAGGGGAGGGGCCTTACACTTTTTAGTGTAATACTTTGTGTGGCCTCCGGAGGCAGTAGCTATACACCCAATCGTCTGGGTCTCCCAATTGGAGCTAGAAGAAAAGGAATTTACGGTAAGTAACAAAATTCCCTTCATTTCAGTTCAAACAAGCCCATAATGCTTGTCTTGATCCGGCAAAATTTGCTTGTCCGGCGGCCGGATGGAACGTTGAGGGGAACGTTTTTGTACCCGGCAAAAATACGGGTCTGGTGGGGTGTTTTATAATGATAGCCTATGGACGCCGGATCATATGACGAAAGCCGGCGCCGGTTTCGTTTTTGGCCATGCCCAGACTGTGTGTAAATAGTTTCTCTGTCGGTCAGTCTCTCCCTCCCTCCCTCCTTTATACTCATCAATCACTGGCGCGGCACTGCACGGCTGTCACACTGCTCTGGCGGCTTCTCCTCTTTTGAAAATGCCGGCTGCTCATTATTCCATCACATTTTCCCTGCTTCCCGCGCCCACCGGCGCCTATGATTGGTTGCAGTGCGACGCCCCCCCCCCCGAGTGACAGGTGTCTCACTGCACCCAATCACAGCAGCCGGTGGGCATGTCACTATGGCGCATAGAAATAAATAAATAAATTAAAAAAACGCCGTGCGGTCCCCCCAATTTCAATGCCAGACAGATAAAGCCATACGGCTGAAGGCTGGTATTCTCAGGATGGGGAGCTCCACGATATGGGGAGCCCCCCAGCCTAACAATATCAGTCAGCAGCCGCCCAGAATGGCCGCATCCATTAGATGCGGTTGTTCTGGGACAGTACCCGGCTCTTCCCGATTTGCCCTGGTGCGTTGGCAAATCGGGGTAATAAGGAGTTATTGGCAGCCCATAGCTGCCAATAAGTCCTAGATTAATCATGTCAGGCGTCTCCCCGAGATACCTTCCATGATTAATCTGTAAGTTACAGTAAATAAACACACACTTGAAAAAATCCTTTATTAGAAATAAAAAACACTAACAAATTCCCTCATTCTCCCATTTAATAAGCCCGACAAAGCCCTCCATATCCGGCGTAATCCAGGATGGTCCAGCGTCGCTTCCAGCTCTGCTGCATGGAGGTGACCGGAGCAGCAGCAGACACCGCCGCTCCTGTCAGCTCCACGCAGCAAATGAAGACAGCCGCGGGATGAACTGATGATGTCATTGAGGTTACCCACGGCCACCGCTGAATCCAGCGGTGGCCGCGAGTAACCTCAGTGACAGCTCATCTGATCGCGCGGCTCACCTCATTTGGTGGCTCTGGCAGCTGAAAACATTGATTTCTTCGGCGCTCCATTGGGAGACCCAGACGATTGGGTGTATAGCTACTGCCTCCGGAGGCCACACAAAGCATTACACTAAAAAGTGTAAGGCCCCTCCCCTTCTGGCTATACACCCCCAGTGGGATCACTGGCTCACCAGTTTTCTGCTTTGTGCGAAGGAGGTCAGACATCCACGCATAGCTCCACTGTTTAGTCAGCAGTAGCTGCTGACTATATCGGATGGAAGAAAAGAGGGCCCATATTGGGCCCCCAGCATGCTCCCTTCTCACCCCGCTTGTGGTTTGTAAGGTTGAGGTACCTATTGCTGGTACGGAGGCTGGAGCCCACATGCTGTTTTCCTTCCCCATCCCCCTGAGGGGCTCTGAGGAAGTGGGATCTTACCGGCCCCAAAGCCCTGAGGCCGGGCTCCATCCACAGACCCATTGAACCTGCTGGATACGGAGCTGGGTACCGTTCAGGGACATGGCCCTGCACCATTCAGGTACTCTGTGTCCCCGTACACACAGGCACAGCACACTCCAGACTTGCTGGGTGTGCTAGTGCGCCGGGGACAGTAAAGGGTTACAGTCACTGCAGCCTTGCTGAGTGACTTTATGTATTGGGAACTACCGCGCCGGACGCTCCGGGAGCGGCGGCGCGGCTGGGACTTGTAGTGCGCCGGGGACTTAGCGCCGACCGCGCTTTTACGGCGGCGGCGCTTATAAATCCAGTCCCCGGCTTTTGCGGCCTAGCTCCGCTTCGTTCCCGCCCCCACCCTGTCAATCAGGGTAGGGGAGAGACGCTGTACAATCAGCAGCGCCGAGGGCTGGAGCCTTATTTACATGCTCCAGCCCTCTCACTGGACACTGTGGGACGCCGGTTTCCCGCTCTGACTTGGGGCACGCCCACGGCCCGCCCCTACTCACACGAGCTGGAGAAAGACGCCGGCAGCCATTCCTGCAGTCCGAGCTGAGAGAACGGACTCTGGGCAACCAGGCACAGGACTAGGGCGACCACACACCCGCTTATAGGCGGGCGGTAAGCGGCACCTGAAGTGCTGACACTAAATACCGCAGTTGTCCATTTGTATTTTAGGCTTACACTGCATAGGTCGCTATTTTTGGCTATATGCCCTCTTAGATGGCGACACATCAGCAGCAGGAAAGCAGGGGTGCTAAGGCACAGGCTTTCTACGCTGCTTGTATTGCACGTACTGAAGTGTTCATGTGTATTTATGCTTGTATGCTATACACTGCACTGTACGGTCGCTAGTCTTGGCTATATTCGCCATAGAATGGCTAGACTACAGCAGCAGAAAAGCAAGGGTGCTGAGGCACAGGTTTTTTTCTATGCTGCTTGTATTGCAGGTGTTGCAGTGTTCATTTGTACTTATGCTTGTATGCTATACATTGCACTGTATGGTCGCTATTCTGGGCTATATTCCCCTAGATGGCTAGTCTACAGCAGCAGAAAAGCAGGGGTGCCAAGGCACAGGCTTTCTATGCTGCTTGTATTGCATGTGCTGCAGTGTTCATTTGTACTTTATGCTTGTATGCTATACATTGCACTGTACGGTCGCCATTCTTGGCTCTATACTCCTAGATGGCTAGTCGGCAGCAGCATATAAGCAACACAGGCTTTCGTTGCTGTTTTTACTGCATGTGATACTGTTCCACGGCACTGAACCCCATTGTGTGCAATGCTCCCCTGTAGCACTTGGTCAGCCGGGGTCTCTACTTGACGTGGCCAAAGGAACCACCTCTCAATCCTGTCCAAGGACAGGGACGGAGTTGCAATGGGATAGAGACTTGCAGTCCGGACAGGCCATGGGCAATCTGGATCATTGCTCCCTGGCCACCCTCATTTGGAATAAAATCGGTGCTCCGGGGGGGTCCCAGGAAGACTCTCTGTATGATGAGGCAGACGTAGCTCATCAGGACTTTGATCCTGACACCGCTCTCAATCCGGATACACTGGATGGTGACGCCATAAGGAATGATCCTATAGCGTCCATCAATGGAATGTTGGATTTTTCTCCCTCAGCTCCCCCAGCGGAGGAGTCAGCTTCACAGCAGGAGAAGTCCCATTTCAGTAGCTCAAACGTATATTGAGTATTGTTCTGGCCACGCTGACTTCAGAGAAGCAGTCCAGGAACACCACGCTTCCCAGAGAAGCGTTTTTCTCCAAACGGATTAAGGATACACGTTATCCCTTCCCCCCTGACGTGGTCAAGCGCTGGACCCAGGGTCCAAAGGTGGATTCTCCAATCTCCAGGCTTGCGGCTAGAGCCATAGTTGCAGTGGAGATGGGACTTCACTTAAAGATGCCATTGACAGACAGATGGACTCTGGTTGAAATCTGTCTATGAGGCTATCGGCGTGTCGGTTGCTCCGGCATTCACAGCCGTATGGGCACCCTAAGCTTTTCAGCTGTTCTTGCGCAGCTGGTCTTGAGCACATGTACATCTGTGCCGCAGGGGCGTCCGTAACCTCGCAATGTCTGCATTGCGACTTACCCTATTAATGCTGTCCTGGAAGGACAGTCGAGGTTTCGGTCCTTCCCAGGCCCGGGCAGGTCCCAATTGTCCTCGTCCAAAAGGGCTGAAAAGCCTCAGAGGGGCTCAGCTTCCGGCCGGGCTCAATCACGCCCAAGGAAGGCAGCCGGAGGAACCGCTACCAAGGCGGTCTCCTCATGACTCTCAGCTCTCTCATCTCTCCGCATCCGCGGTTGATGGCAGACTCGCTCGCCTTTGGCGACATTTAGCTGCCACAGGTCACAGACCGGTGGGTGAGGGACAGTGTGCCCACGTGCACAGGACAGAGTTCTGTTCTCGTCCTCCGACTCGATTCTTCAGAACGTCCCCACCTCCCCACCGAGCCGATGCTCTTCTGCAGGCAGAAGGAGTGGTAATCCCTGTTCCTCTTCAGGAACAAGACACGGTTTTCCTCCAATCTGGTTGTGGTGCCAAAAAAGGATGGCTCTTTCCGTTCCGTTCTGGACCTAAAACTGCTGAACAAGCACGTGGAGGCCAGGCGGTTCCGGATGATACCCTCCGCTCCGTCATTGCCTCAATGTCTCAAGGAAATTTCCTAGCATCAATAGACATCAAAGATGCTTATCTCCACGTGCCGATTGCTACAGAGCACCACTGTTTTTTCTACGTTTCGTGATAGGAGACGACCATCTTCAGTTCGTAGCTCTGCCATTCGGTCTGGCGACAGCCTCACTGGTGTTCACCAAGGTCATGGCGGCAGTGGTAGCAGTCTTGCACTCACAGGGACACTCTGTGATCCCTTACTTGGACGATCTACTTGTCAAGGCACCCTCTCAAGAGGCATGCCAACTCAGACTGAATGTTGCGCTGGAGACTCTCCAGACGTTCGGGTGGATCATCAACTTCTCAAAGTCAAACCTGTCACGACCCAATCACTAACGTATCTTGGCATGGAGTTTCATACCCTCTCAGCGATAGTGAAGCTTCCGCTGGACAAGCAGCGGTCACTACAGACTGGGGTGCAGAATCTCCTTCAAGGTCAGTCGCACTCCTTAAGACGCCTCATGCACTTCCTCGGGAAGATGGTGGCGGCAATGGAGGCGGTTCCGTTTGCGCAGTTTCATCTGCGTCCACTTCAATGGGACATTCTCCGCCAATGGGACGGGAAGTCAACATCCCTGATCAGGAAAGTATCCCTTTCACAGACGGCAAGGACTCTCTGCAATGGTGGCTTCTTCCCACCTCATTATCATAGGGAAGATCCTTCCTACCACCGTCTTGGGCGGTGGTCACGACAGACGCGAGTCTGTCAGGGTGGGGAGCAGTTTTTCTCCACCACAGGGCTCAGGGTACGTGGACTCAGCAGGAGTCCACCCTTCAGATCAATGTTCTGGTAATCAGAGCAGTGTATCTTGCCCTACTAGCCTTCCAGCAGTGGCTGGAAGGAAGGCAGATCCGAATTTCAATCGGACAACTCCACAGTGGTGGCATACATCAACCACCAAGGGGGGACACGCAGTCGGCAAGCCTTCCAGGAAGTCCGGCGGATTCTGATGTGGGTGGAAGCCACGGCCTCCACCATATCCGCAGTTCACATCCCCGGCGTAGAAAACTGGGAAGCAGACTTCCTCAGTCGCCAGGGCATGGACGCAGGGGAATGGTCCCTTCACCCGGACGTGTTTCAGGAAATCTGTCGCCGTTGGGGAAGGCCGGACGTCGACCTAATGGCGTCCCGGCACAACAACAAGGTCCCAACCTTCATGGCACGGTCTCGCGATCACAGAGCTCTGGCGGCAGACGCCTTAGTGCAAGATTGGTCGCAGTTCCGGCTCCCTTATGTGTTTCCACCTCTGGCACTCTTGCCCGGAGTGCTACGCAAGATCAGATCCGACTGCAGCCGCGTCATACTCGTCGCCCCAGACTGGCCAAGGAGGGCGTGGTATCCGGATCTGTGGCATCTCACGGTCGGCCAACCGTGGGCACTACCAGACCGACCAGACTTACTGTCCCAAGGGCCGTTTTTCCATCGGAATTCTGCGGCCCTGAACCTGACTGTGTGGCCATTGAGTCCTGGATCCTAGCGTCTTCAGGATTATCCCAAGGGGTCGTTGCCACCATGAGACAGGCTAGGAAGCCCACGTCCGCTAAAATCTACCACAGAACGTGGAGGATATTCTTATCCTGGTGCTCTGCTCAGGGAGTGTCTCCCTGGCCATTTGCATTGCCTACCTTTCTTTCTTTCCTGCAATCTGGGTTAGAAAAAGGTTTGTCGCTCGGCTCCCTTAAAGGACAGGTCTCGGCGCTATCCGTCTTTTTTCAGAAGCGTCTGGCACGACTTACTAAGGTGCGTACGTTCCTACAGGGGGTTTGCCATATCGTACCCCCGTACAAGCGGCCGTTAGATCCATGGGATCTGAACAGGGTACTAGTTGCCCTCCAGAAGCCGCCCTTCGAGCCTCTGAGGGAGGTTTCACTTTCTAGACTATCACAGAAAGTGGCTTTTCTGGTAGCGATCACATCTCTTCGGAGAGTGTCTGAGCTAGCAGCGCTGTCATCCAAGGCTCCTTTCCTGGTCTTCCACCAGGACAAGGTAGTGCTGCGTCCCATTCAGGAGTTTCTCCCGAAGGTGGTATCCTCTTTTCATCTTAATCAGGATATCTCTTTGCCTTCGTTTTGTCCTCATGCAGTTCATCGGTATGAGAAGGATTTACATTTGTTAGATCTGGTGAGAGCACTCAGAATCTACATTTCCCGCACGGCGCCCTTGCGCCGTTCGGATGCACTCTTTGTCCTTGTCGCTGGTAAGCGCAAAGGGTTGCAGGCTTCTAAGGCCACCCTGGCTCGATGGATCAAAGAACCAATTCTTGAAGCCTACCGTTCTGCTGGGCTTCCGGTTCCATCAGGGCTGAAGGCCCATTCTACCAGAGCCGTGGGTGCGTCCTGGGCATTGCGACACCAGGCTACGGCTCAACAGGTGTGCCAGGCAGCTACCTGGTCGAGTCTGCACACCAAACATTATCAGGTGCATACCTATGCTTCGGCGGACGCCAGCCTAGGTAGAAGAGTCCTGCAGGCGGCAGTTGCCTCCCCGTAGGGGAGGGCTGTCTTCGCAGCTCTAACATGAGGTATTCTTTACCCACCC
The DNA here is from genome assembly GCF_048569485.1 of Anomaloglossus baeobatrachus. Classification (NCBI taxonomy): domain Eukaryota; kingdom Metazoa; phylum Chordata; class Amphibia; order Anura; family Aromobatidae; genus Anomaloglossus; species Anomaloglossus baeobatrachus. The sequence continues at coordinate 156,957,496 of NC_134355.1, read as the reverse complement.
AGGGACAGCTTTTGGACGTCCCAATCGTCTGGGTCTCCCAATGGAGCGCCGAAGAAGAAGGGAATTTTGTTACTTACCGTAAATTCCTTTTCTTCTAGCTCCTATTGGGAGACCCAGCACCCGCCCTGTTGTCCTTCGGGATTTTTGGGTTTTTTCGGGTACACATGTTGTTCATGTTGAACGGTTTTTCAGTTCTCCGATGTTACTCGGAGTGAATTTGTTTAAACCAGTTATTGGCTTTCCTCCTTCTTGCTTTTGCACTAAAACTGGTGAGCCAGTGATCCCACTGGGGGTGTATAGCCAGAAGGGGAGGGGCCTTACACTTTTTAGTGTAATGCTTTGTGTGGCCTCCGGAGGCAGTAGCTATACACCCAATCGTCTGGGTCTCCCAATAGGAGCTAGAAGAAAAGGAATTTACGGTAAGTAACAAAATTCCCTTCTTTCCCCTCTCGCTGCTGCCGCCGCTGATAGTCACGTCCTCCACATCATCTCCCCTGTGCGTGCACGCTGGAGACAACGGTACTTCGGGGAACACGTGGAGGACGGAACTATGAGCGGCGGCGGCAGCGAGAAGGGGTCCATCATCTCCCCTGTGCGTGCATGCTGGGGACAGCGGTACTTCGGGGAACACGTGGAGGACGGGACTATCAGCGGCAGCGAGAGGGGGATGGACATTGGCAGCTGAAAACATTGATTTTTCCCCTCTCGCTTCCGCCGACGCTGATAGTCCCGTCCTCCACGTGTTCCCCGAATACCGTGTCCCCAGCGTGCACGCACAGGGGAGATGATGGACCTCTTCTCGCTGCCGCCGCCGCTGATAGTCCCGTCCTCCACATCATTTCCCCTGTGCGTGCACGCTGGGGACAGTGATACTTCGGGGAACACGTGGAGGACGGGACTATCAGTGGAAATTTTGGTAATATACTTACCAATTCAATCAGCTTCCTTACATTAATCTGCATACGTTGATACCAGGTCATGTCTTCTGCTGCACTCCAAAGTTCTGCTCCTACACTATTTAGCATGGAACAATGGGGTTTCCACTTGCCTGTTACCTCACTTCCTGACAAATCACCTGCGTTTTTGGTACCAAAAATGCAGGTAAAAGGCAGGTAAAATGCACCACTTTTGATAGCATGCATTGTTCCTGCGTTTTTGATGCCCTCATTGATTTCAATGGGTGACAAATGTTGACAAAAACGCAGGAAGAATGAACATGCTGCATTTTTTTTGTCACAAACTTTTGACAAAAAAACGCTGACAAATAAACTGCAATGTGCGCATGACAAATCTGACTTCTCATAGACTTTGCTTGGAAGTCAAATGTCAGAAAGTTCTGACAACAAAACTGCAGCCAAAAAAGCAGCAAAAAAAGCAGCGTGCGCATGTAGCCTAATGCAGGAAGTGTTCACTCCATCTGAGCTGAGTCTATAATAAGGCTATGTGCACACTAGAAAAAGGATTTTTCTCAAGAAAATTTCTTAAGAAATTTCTTGAGAGTGAAGGATTAGCGCACCTGCGTTTTTACCGCGATTTGGTGCGTTTTTGGTGCGTTTTTACCGCTGGTTGCTCCCTGCGTTATTGTGCCATTATCTATGGCAAATAACGCAGTTAGCTGCAGAAAAGAAGTGACATGCTCATTCTTTTTCTTAAGAAAATCTACTGAAAGAATTTTCTTAAGAAGAAAACGCAGTGTGTGCACAGCTAATTTTTTTTGCCATAGGTTTTGCTGGGGAATGTCTGCAGAAAGGTTACAAGAATTTCTCAAGAAATTTCTGCAGCAAAAAAGCACCAAAAACGCAGGTAAAAAACGCAGTGTGTGAACATAGCCTACTAACTAAAAACCCAAGTTGACAACAAGGTTGTACAGTTTTCTTTACAGCTAACAGAATTCCAAAGTAATTTGCTAATGTGCCGCCCTGGCAAAACCAGGGTGGCACAGAGGACTTCATCTACCACAGGGGTGCAGGACTCACTCCTCCTTGGTAAATCCACCTGATCCCACACTGGTACAATCCAACAGACCCCCCCCCCTCCCCCTAGAACAGTAGGGATGCCCACTCAGGGGATATAAAGTGTCTTGGGAGGAAACAAGTAGTTGGAAGTAAGTGGAGAGCAGAGCAAAGCAGACAGGGGTTGCAGCTCCTGGGCTGCTGTGGCAGCGTGCAGTGTGAGCCAAGTTCTGGGAGCCGAAGTGAGGAGTAAGCTCAGGGAACTGAAGTGGAAAGTAAGTTCCGGGACCGCTGGAACGAGTTGCTCTAGGAAGGAACCCGAAGTGGACCGGGGCAGGGTAGTTGCCCGCCGGTATTGTGAGTGGGAATCCGGACTAGTGCAGGGAAGTTTACTTCCCCCGTTCCAAGCAGAGGAGTTAGGCCTAAGCCACACGGCGAGAAAAATCGGTGCGAGTGGAGTGCAATAAAATATCGCATTCTCCTTGGACCAGCGCACATGAGCGATTATTTTCTCAGCCCTAATCGGACCGAGAAAACAATCGCAGCATGCTGCAATTGTAAGGTGAGACCCTTTTCTCTCGCACCCATTCAAGTGAATGGGGCGAGAGAAAAATCGCACTGCACTAACGGTACGCCGGTGTACCGCGCGTGCAGAGCGAGAATGGCAATAGCCGGCTACGGAGGAGAGAGGGAGAGAAATTCCTCCCCTCCTCCGTGCCGGCCCGCCCCTGTGCAGTGCTGGTCCGCCCTTCCGCATTGCCAGCCCGCCCCCCGCAGCTGAGGTCCGCTCGCAGGGTCGGACCTCAGACGCAGGCACGCTCGCATGACACTCGGCTCCTGCTGTGCTTCCAGCGCGAGCCGAGTCTCATGCGAGCATCGCAGTAGTGCCCCGTGTGGCCTCAGCCTTAAAGTGACTTTCAACTGTGCGCAGGAGAAAGGGCTCTGCTTCATTGTACCGGGTGTGGGATCTGAGCACCACCCACCAAAGGCCCACGGACACCGGCAATTTCTGGTTTACCTTACGGACTTGTGTGAAGTTACTGCGTCATCCTCAGAGTGAGTACACCAGTCCCCTCCGGTCCAATCCTGCGGACGGCGTTCCACTGTGCTATCCCTGCCACCACCACAACTCCCAACTGCGCCCCGGGACTACACCTCCCCTACCCGTGGAGGGGATATCACCTTGCTGCCCCCACACCATCGGTCCCGGACGCCTGCCCCGAGAGGCAGCGGCGGTGCCACCATCCCATCACCGCAACCCATGTCACAGACAATCTCCTCTGTAAATACCCCCCTCTTTCACTGTGTAAGTGGACGGGCGGTTGCACGAGCCCCGGGTCCGGTCACCACTCGAGCCCCAGACACGATCCCAGATCCAAGCGCCACTCGAGCAGCCCCGGTTGCCGCAGCGGCACCCATCCGCGACACTAAAGGCCCCGTCACATGCGCCAATATATCGTGCGATCGCAAGAGCGATCGCACACGCCCCCGTCATGTATGCGTCACGGGAAATTCGTTGCCCATGGCGCACAATGTCGTTAACCCCCGTCACATGTACTTACCTCCCTAATGACGTCGCTGTGGGCGGCGAACATCCTCTTCCTGAAGGGGGTGGGACGTTCGGCGTCATAGCGACGTCACACAGCGGCTGCCCAATAGAAGCGTAGGGGCAGAGATGAGCGGGACGTAACATCCCGCCCACCTCCTTCCTTCTGCATTGCCGGCGGGACGCAGGTAAGCTGTGTTCGTCGTTCCCGGGGTGTCACACATAGTGATGTGTTGTGCCTCAGGAACGATGAACAACCGGCGCACAGAAGGAGGAATGACATTATGAAAATGAACGATGTGTCAACGAGCAACGATAAGGTGAGTATTATTGCTCGTTAACAGTCGTTCGGAGATGTAACACGCTACGAAATCTCTAACGATGCCGGATGTGCGTCGCAAACTCTGTGACCCAGACGACATATCGTTAGCTATATCGTAGCGTGTGACGGGGCCTTAAGTCTTGTAATTTAGCCATTAAACCGTACTAGGATCAGATTCAGCAGGACCAATGAACAGTAAATTGTCCAGATAATGCAACACCCTCCAAAATCACATTTATGTTTCAAAACCAATTGAAGAAAAGTAGAAAAAGCTTTGAAAAAATAACATAACGAAAAACCCATGAGGAAATGAAATCCAAGTGAACGAAGGGAAACCTGTCACCAGGATTTTCCCTTATATCCTGCGGCCCCCACCAGTGAGCTCCTATATACAGCATACTAGAATCCTGTATATAACAGCCCAGGCCGCTCTGTAGAACTTAAAAAACCCTTCATTATACTCACCTATGGGGCGGTCCAGTCCAATGGATGTCACTGCTCTCGGTCCGGGGCCTCCTCCATCTTGGTCAGTCGCCTTCCTCCTTCCCAGCCCCGTGTGCAAAGCAAAGTGAATATACTAAGAACATAAGAGGAGAACTACATATATTAGAGAGAGGCTTGAAAGATGTTAGTGAAAATGCATGTTAGAAAGTGTATGGTGAAAGCGGAGTGTCCTTGTAACGTAAGTGCAAAGTATAAGGACACATGCCACAAGGCAAATAAAAAAATGCAAAAAATAAATGAATGGGTAACTACTGTATATTAATATTAACCTGTTCATGACTGCCGATGGTAAATCAATGTTTGCGCTTGCTCGGTTTTGTGCAGCACCAACATTTATTCACAGTCTGTGGCCAAGATGAGGTCGCAACCCCTGCGCGCTACAATCGCTGGGTTTCTGGTGAAGAACGGTACTTCAGACGAGAGACATCATCGGGACCTGATGATGTTAACCCTTTGCAATCTTCTATATGCCACAATCAATTGCGATTGCAACACATAGAAGTCAGAATCAGTGCGCTCCTTCTCTTACCTCTCCGGCTCCTCATGACATGATCACAGGGGAGCTGAGGGTTGTCAGCCGAACGTCACATGATGACCTCTGCGCCTGTCAGGCCCAGCCTGCAGCAGGGTCTGAAAGGCGATCTGACAGTATCATGCATTACCATGCTTTAGTTTATGTGCAGATTTTAGGAAGTTATCACTTTTGGGTATTTTCTGTCACCTAGGCCCCTGAAAGTCACTTCAAATCTGATGTTGTCCCTAAAACAACGGTTTTGTAAATTTTGTTGGGAAAATGAGAAATTGCTGATAAACTTTGAACCCTTCTAACTTCCAAACAAAAAAGAAAAATGATATTTCAAAAATTGCGCTGATGTAAAGTAGACATATGGGAAATATTAATTATTATCTATTTTGTGTGCTCTAATATTCTGGATTAAGGGTATAAAAATTAAAAGTTTGAAAATTGCAAAATTACCGCCAAATTTCCAATATTTTCGCAATTGAATGCAAAAAATATTGTTCTAAATTTACCAGTGTCGTGAAGTACAATCACTGGGATCTGTTGAAGCGTTCCAGAGTTATAACCTGTGAAAGTGACACTGGTCTGATATAAAAATATTGGCCTGGTCACGAAGGCAAAAATAGGCTCTTGCGCGCAGGGGTTAAATATTAGTTGTATCATAATAACCATAATGAAATTATTGTACAATGTTTTTCTCCACTTAAGATAATCATCTTTTTTATTCTTTCCTCATAGGTGCCACACATCAAACAGAGTTATCAAAAAATGAAATTGCTGTAACAGGTATGGTTTTAATTATTAATTTATAATTATAGTTATTATTAAATTTTATTATTTATTAAAATATCAGCTCGGAAAATGACGTGAAATTCTCCCAGGTTAGTATCGCTCTGTGCTCGTGTGATGCGCAGGATTGTGCGAGCTGTGGAAAGTGTTTGTTCGGCTCAAAATTTACTTAAATCCAGCATTAAGAGATGTCTTGTTCATGGAGAATTAAAAAAAAAAACTTACAACACTGCCCACCCACCTCCAGGAATGTTTTGCTTTTAGCCCATAGCAAAACATTTCCGGAGATGGATAGCCGGTGTTGGTTTTTTTTCTATTAACTCTGGATGTAAGCAAAATTTAAGCTGAACAAACACTTTCCGCAGCTCGCACAATGCATTTCACTGTAAAAAAGAGCACCTAGGGTCTTATCCAGTGTTGAGGAGGGAAAGAAGAAGTAATTGGTGGGCTCACCTGGTTGAAATCGTAATGTGCAAGTAATTATAGGCCTGCTGCAGATCCCAGAGCAATGGAGATGAGAGTTTTGAATATAATCTGAACCTTACTCCATTAAACTATATAAGCACTAACAGGGACGATAGAAGCGTTTTTAGAATTCTTTTTTTAAATGCCGTATTGGTGGGGGTAGTCCCAGGTAACTGAACACAATCAACCCTTCCCAACTGCCTTTTTTGATTCACTCTGTCAACTTTACTCGATTAAACTATATAAGCAGTAATAAGGAACGATAGAAGCGGTTTTAGAATTCACCCTTTAAAATGACATTTTGGTGGTGGAAGCACCAAGTAATTGAACATTAAATTGTTAAACACTCTGTTGACCTTACTCCATTAAACTTTATAAGCACTAACCAGCTGAGAGCAGCAATTTCTTCAGCGCTCTATTGGGAGACCCAGACGATTGGGGTATAGCTACTGCCCTCCGGAGGCCACACAAAGCACTACACTAAAAAGTGCAAGGCCCCTCCCCTTCTGGCTATACCCCCCCGTGGTGTCACGGGTTCTCCAGTTTTCAAGCTTTGTGCGAAGGAGGTCAGACATCCACGCATAGCTCCACAGATTTTAGTCAGGAGAAGCTGCTGACTATTTCGGATGGAAGAAAAGAGGGCCCATATAGGGCCCCCAGCATGCTCCCTTCTCACCCGTTGATGGTGTTGTAAGGTTGAGGTACCTATTGCTGGTACGGCGGCTGGAGCCCACATGCTGTTTTCCTTCCCCATCCCCCTGAGGGGCTCTGGGTGAAGTGGGATCCTGCCGGCCTCAAACCTCTGACGCCGGGCTCCATCCACAGACCCATTTGAACCTGCTGGATACGGAGCTGGAGTACCGTTCAGGGACATGGCCCTGCACCATTAACAGGTACTCTGTGTCCCCGTACACACAGGCACAGCACACTCCAGACTTGCTGGGTGTGCTAGTGCGCCGGGGACAGTAATGGGTTACAGTCACTGCAGCCTTGCTGAGTGACTTTGTGTTTTGGGAACTACCGCGCCGGACGCTCCGGGAGCGGCGGCGCGGCTGGGACTTGTAGTTCGCCGGGGACTGGGCGCCGACCGCGCTTTTACGGCGGCGGCGCTTATAAATCCAGTCCCCGGCTTCTGCGGCCTAGTGCCGCTTCGTTCCCGCCCCCTCCCTGTCACTCAGGGAAGGGGACAGGCGCTGAGCAATCAGCAGCGCCGAGGGCTGGAGCCTTATTTACATGCTCCAGCCCTCTCACTGCACACTGTCGGACGCCGGATTCCCGCTCTGCCTTGGGGGCACGCCCACGGCCCGCCCCTCCTCACATGAGCTGGGGAAGAAGCCGGCAGCCATTACTGCAGTCCGAGCTCGGACTTTCAGCAACCAGGCAGGACGGTGGCGATCATACACCCGCTTATAGGCGGGCGGTAAGCGGCACACATAGTGCTGACCACATATAACTGCAGTGTGTACATGTGTTGTTTTTAACTGCATAGGTCGCTATATGCCCGCTTGGGGAGCGACACATCAGCAGCAGGAAAGCAGGTGTGCTAAGGCACAGGCTTTCTAGGCTGCTTGTATTGCACGACTGAGGTGTTCATTTGTGTTTATGCTTATGTGCTATACATTGCACTGTACAGTCGCTAGTCTTAGCTATATTCTCCTGGAATGGCTAGACTACAGCAGCAGAAAACCAAGGGTGCTGGGGCACAGGTTTTTTTCTATGCTGCTTGTATTGCATGGGCTGCAGTGTGCATTTGTACTTGTGCTTGTATGCTATACATTGCACTGTATGGTCACTCTTCTGGGCCATATTCCCCTAGAGGACTAGTCTACAGCAGCAGAAGAGCTGGGGTGCCAGGGCACAGGCTTCTATGCTGCTTGTATTGCATGTGCGGCAGTGTTCATTTGTACTTGTGCTTGTATGCTATACATTGCACTGTAGGGTCACTCTTGGCTATATTCCCCTAGATGACTAGTATACAGCAGCAGAAGAGCAGGGGTGCCAGGGCACAGGCTTCTATGCTGCTTGTATTGCTTGTGCTGTAGTGGTCATTTGTACTTTATGCCTGTATGCTATACATTGCACTGTACGGTCACCAATCTTGGCTATATACTTCTAGATAGCTAGTCGGCAGCGGCAAAAAAGCAACACAGATTTTCAGTGTTGTTTTTACTACATGGGATGCTGTTCATGACACCGTCCCATTGTGTGCATGCTCCCCTGTAGCACGTCGTCTGCCGGGGTCTCTAGCACTTCGTCTGCCGGGGTTTCTACTAGTTGTGGCCAAAGAAACCTCCTGTCAACCCTGTCCATGGACAGGGACGGAGTAGTCATAATATAGAGACTTGCAGTCCAGACAGGCCATGGGCAATCTACTTGACCAAAAGGCAGCTCTTCAGGGCTTTGATACTGACATCGCTAGATCCGGATACACCGGGTGGTAACGCCATACGGAATGTCCTATACCGTCCATCAATGGAAGGTTGGATCTTTCTCCCTCAGCTCCCCCAGTGGAGATAGGAGACGAACAGGAGAAGTCCCTTTTCAGTATCTCACACAGATATTGAGTATTTTTCTGGCCACGCTGACTTCAGAGAAGCAGTCCAGGAACACCACGCTTACCAGATAAGCGTCTTCTCCAAACGTTTTTAGGATACACGTTATCCCTTTTCCCCTGACGTGGTCAGCGCTGGACCCAGGGTCCAAAGGTGGATTCTCCAATCTCCAGGCTTGCATCTAGAGCCATAGTTGCACTGGAGATGGGGCTTCACTTAAAGATGCCAGTCACAGACAGATGGACTCTGGTTGAAATCTGTCTAGGAAGCTATCGGCGTGTCGGTTGCTCCGGCATCCACAGCCGTATAGGCAACCTAACCTTTTCAGCTGTTCTTGCGCAGCTGGCCTTGAGCACAGGGACATCTGTACCGCAGAGGCGTCCGTAACCCCGCAATTCTGCACTGCGACTTACCCTGTTAATACTGTCCTAAAAGTACAGTCGAGGTTTCGGTCCTTCCCAAGCTCCGGCAGGTCCCAATTGTCCTCGTGCAAAAGGGCTACAAAACCTCAGACGGGCTCAGATTCCGGCCGGGCTCAATCACGCCCAAGGAAGGCAGTCGGAGGAACCGCTACCAAGGCGGTCTCCTCAGGACTCTCAGCTCTCTCTCTCTCTCTCCGCATCCGCGGTTGATGGCAGACTCCCCCGCCTTTGGCGACATTTAGCTGCCACAGGTCACAGACCGGTGGGTGACGGACATTGTGCTCACGTGCACAGGACAGTGTTCTGTTCTCGTCCTCCGACTCCATTTCCCTGCTGCAGGCGGTGGATGCTCTAAGAGCAGAAGGAGTGGTGATCCCTGTCTCCCCTCAGGAACGAGGGCGAGGGTTTGTACTCCAATCTCTTTGTGGCTCCAAAAAAGGACGGTTTCTTCAGCGCTCTATTGGGAGACCCAGACGATTGGGGTATAGCTACTGCCCTCCGGAGGCCACACAAAGCACTACACTAAAAAGTGCAAGGCCCCTCCCCTTCTGGCTATACCCCCCCGTGGTATCACGGGTACTCCAGTTTTCAAGCTTTGTGCGAAGGAGGTCAGACATCCACGCATAGCTCCACAGATTTTAGTCAGCAGTAGCTGCTGACTATTTCGGATGGAAGAAAAGAGGGCCCATATAGGGCCCCCAGCATGCTCCCTTCTCACCCGTTGATGGTGTTGTAAGGTTGAGGTACCTATTGCTGGTACGGAGGCTGGAGCCCCACATGCTGTTTTCCTTCCACATCCCCTTGTAGGGCTCTGTGGAAGTGGGATCCTGCCGGCCTCAAAGCTCTGACGCCGGGCTCCATCCACAGACCCATAGAACCTGGTGGATGCCGAGCAGGAGTACCATCAGGGACATGGCCCTGCATCATACAGGTACTCTGTGTCCCCGGCAGGCACAGACACACTCCGGGCTGGCTGGGTGTTGTAGTGCGCCGGGGACCGTAACGCTAGAGCTAGTGTCTCTACAGTTTACTGGGGGACTTTTTTCTGTGTGTGGGAACGCAGCGCCGACCCCCGCTGGACCGGCGGCGCTGCTGTGACTTTTAGTTCGCCGGGGACACGCCGACCGCGCTTTTACGGCGGTGGCGTTTATAAATCTAGTCCCCGGCTTTTGCGGCCTAGGACGCCGGCAGCTCCGATTCGTTCCCGCCCCCACCCTGTCAATCAGGGTAGGGGAGAGACGCTGTTTCACGGCAGCGACGAGGGCTGGAGCCTGATTTACATGCTCCAGCCCTCTCACTAGGCACAGAGGGAAGCAGGCTTCCCGCTCTTAGCCAGGAACGCCCAGGGCCCGCCCCCCCTCCTCTCTCAGGACGCCGGCAGCCATTACATGCATGTCTGGCTGGAGGAAGGACGCAAGGCTCTGGGAGACCTGGACTAGGGGGCTTTGGAGATCACACACCCGCTCTTAAGCGGGCGGTAAGCGGCTTTTCAGCTGGCCCCTCTGGTGCCTCAGTGTGTATTAGTGTACTGTGTCACTGGACATATATATATTTCCTTATTGCTTGCACTGTGAGGTCGCTTCCTGGCTGTATACCCAGATCACTCTGAGGAGGCAGCAACATGTCATCTGCAAAACGCAAGGCTGCCAAGGCTAGGGCTGTGTACACTGCGTGTGCTGCATGTGGGGCTGCTCTACCAGCAGGCTCCAAGGACCCCCATTGTGTGCAATGCTCAGATCCGGTGCTGCTTCGCCAGCCGGAGTCCGGAGGGGTAGTGACCCAGGCTGAGACGCCTGTAAGTCCTGCCCCGGTGTCAGGGACAGACTTTGCAGTTTTTGCGGATAATATGTCTGTGTCTATGGCAAAAATCCTTGAAACTTTGCAATCCATGCCTGGGGCTCAGTCTATGGACACGGCGAGGTCTCTGTCCTCTAATCCCCCTCAGTTGGATTTAATCCAGACTGCAAGGGGGTCCCCGGCTTTACAGGCTGAGTATTATGACTCAGATGATAGCCCCAGCCACCCTAAGCGAGCTCGCTGGGAAAGACCCTCAACGTCATCACACTGCTCAGGGTCTCAGCGCAATCAGTCTCCCTGTGATGCGTCTGATGAGAGTGATCAGGAGTCTTATCCTGGAACCCCTCTCAATCTGGATACCCCGGATGGGGACGCCATGGTAAACGATCTTATCTCAGCCATCAATAGACTGTTAGATATTTCTCCCCCAGCCCCTTCAGCAGAGGAGGCAGCTGCAGAGCAGGAGAAGTTTCGTTTCCTCTATCCCAAGCGTAAATTAAGTGCTTTCTTGGATCACTCTGACTTCAGAGAGTCAATCCAGAAACACGACGCTCATCCAGAAAGGCGTTTCTCTAAACGTTCTAAGGATACACGTTTTCCTTTTCCCCCTGATGTGGTCAAGCGCTGGACCCAGTGTCCAAAAGTTGACCCCCCGATTTCCAAACTTGCAGCTAGATCCATAGTTGCAGTGGAGGATGGCGCTTCACTTAAGGATGCCAATGACAGACAGATGGACCTTTGGTTAAAATCTGTCTATGAAGCTATCGGCGCGTCGTTTGCTCCAGCATTCGCAGCCGTATGGGCACTCCAAGCTATTTCAGCTGGTTTAGCAAAAGTGGATGCTATCTTACATCCAGCGGTGCCGCAAGTGGCGTCCCTTACCTCGCAGATGTCCGCGTTCGCGTCTTACGCTATCAATGCGGTCCTAGAATCTACCAGCCGCACCTCAATGGCGTCCGCCAATTCGGTAGTTTTGCGCAGAGCCTTGTGGTTAAAGGACTGGAAAGCAGATGCTGGTTCCAAAAAATGTTTAACCAGCCTGCCTTTATCTAGAGATAGACTGTTTGGCGAACCATTGGCTGACATCATTAAACAGTCCAAGGGTAAAGACTCTTCTTTACCCCAGCCCAGAACAAGCAAACCTCAGCAGAAAAAGTGGCAGCAGAGGTTTCAGTCCTTTCGAGGTTCGGGCAAGACACAATTCTCCTCGTCCAAAGGGACTCAGAGGACGCAAAGAAGCTCAGATTCCTGGCGGGCTCACGCGCGCCCCAAGAAAGCAAATGGAGGAACCGCTTCCAAAGCGGCCACCTCATGACTTCCAGCTCCCCCCCTCCGCATCTCCGGTCGGGGGCAGGCTCTCCCGCTTTTCCGTCATTTGGATGTCACAGGTCAAAGACCGGTGGGTGACAGACATTTTGTCGCGCGGGTACAGAATCGAGTTCAGTTCTCGTCCTCCAGCTCGGTTCTTCAGAACCTCCCCACATCCAGACCGAGCAGATGCCCTGCTGCAGGCGGTGGACTCCCTAAGAGCGGAAGGAGTAGTGGTTCCTGTACCGCCTCAGGAACAAGGGCGAGGGTTTTACTCCAATCTCTTTGTGGTTCCAAAAAAGGACGGCTCGTTCCGTCCTGTTCTGGATCTAAAGCTGCTCAACAAACATGTGCACGCCAGGCGGTTCCGGATGGAAACCCTCCGCTCTGTCGTGGCCTCAATGTCTCAAGGAGACTTCCTTGCCTCAATAGACATCAAAGATGCTTATCTCCACGTGCCAATTGCTACAGAACATCAACGTTTTCTACGTTTTGTGATAGGAAACGAACATCTTCAGTTCGTAGCTCTGCCATTCGGTCTGGCGACAGCCCCACGGGTTTTCACCAAGGTCATGGCGGCAGTGGTAGCAGTCTTGCACTCTCAGGGACACTCGGTGATCCCTTACCTAGACGATCTACTTGTCAAGGCACCCTCTCAAGAGGCATGCCAACTCAGTCTACATGCTACGCTAGAGACTCTACAGACTTTCGGATGGATCATCAACTTTCCAAAGTCAAATCTGTCACCGACACAGTCACTAACGTATCTTGGCATGGAGTTCCATACTCGAGCAGCGAGAGTGAAGCTTCCGCTGAACAAGCAGCGGTCACTACAGACAGGGGTGCAATCCCTCCTTCAGGGCCAGTCGCACCCCTTACGGCGCCTCATGCACTTCCTCGGGAAGATGGTGGCAGCCATGGAAGCAGTTCCCTTTGCGCAGTTTCATCTGCGCCCACTTCAATGGGACATTCTCCGCCAATGGGACGGGAAGTCAACGTCCCTGGACAGGAAAGTCTCTCTTTCCCAGACGGCCAAGGACTCTCTACAATGGTGGCTCCTTCCCACCTCATTGTCTCAGGGAAGATCCTTCCTGCCCCCATCCTGGGCAGTGGTCACGACAGATGCGAGTCTGTCAGGGTGGGGAGCAGTGTTTCTCCACCACAGGGCTCAGGGGACGTGGACTCCGCAGGAGTCCACCCTTCAGATCAATGTTCTGGAAATCAGAGCAGTGTATCTTGCCCTACTAGCCTTCCAGCAGTGGCTGGAAGGAAGGCAGATCCGAATTCAGTCGGACAACTCCACAGCGGTGGCATACATCAACCACCAAGGGGGGACACGCAGTCGGCAAGCCTTCCAAGAAGTCCGGCGGATTCTGATGTGGGTGGAAGCCACGGCCTCCACCATATCCGCAGTTCACATCCCCGGCGTAGAAAACTGGGAAGCAGACTTCCTCAGTCGCCAGGGCATGGACGCAGGGGAATGGTCCCTTCACCCGGACGTGTTTCAGGAAATCTGTCGCCGATGGGGAGTGCCGGACGTCGACCTAATGGCGTCCCGGCACAACAACAAGGTCCCGGCATTCATGGCGAGGTCGCGCGATCAAAGAGCTCTGGCGGCAGACGCATTAGTTCAAGATTGGTCGCAGTTCCGGCTCCCATACGTCTTCCCACCTCTGGCACTCTTGCCCAGAGTGTTACGCAAGATCAGATCCGATTGCAGCCGCGTCATACTCGTCGCCCCAGACTGGCCGAGGAGATCGTGGTATCCGGATCTGTGGCATCTCACGGTCGGTCGACCGTGGTCACTGCCAGACCGACCAGACTTACTGTCCCAAGGGCCGTTTTTCCATCAGAATTCTGCGGCCCTGAACCTGACTGTGTGGCCATTGAGTCCTGGATCCTAGCGTCTGCAGGATTATCTCAAGGAGTCGTAGCCACAATGAGACAGGCTAGGAAGTCAACGTCTGCTAAGATCTACCACAGGACGTGGAAGATTTTCTTATCTTGGTGCTCTGCACAGAGAGTATCCCCTTGGCCATTTGCATTGCCCACCTTTCTTTCCTTCCTGCAATCGGGGTTAGAAAAGGGCTTGTCGCTCAGTTCCCTTAAAGGGCAAGTCTCGGCACTGTCTGTGTTTTTTCAGAAGCGTCTAGCACGTCTTCCTAAGGTGCGCACGTTCCTACAGGGGGTCTGTCATATTGTGCCCCCGTACAAGCGGCCGTTAGATCCATGGGATCTGAACAGAGTACTTGTTGCTCTGCAAAAGCCGCCCTTCGAGCCTCTAAAGGACGTTTCCTTTTCTCGACTGTCACAGAAAGTGGCGTTTCTTGTCGCGATCACATCGCTTCGGCGAGTGTCTGAGCTGGCAGCTTTGTCATCCAAGGCTCCTTTCCTGGTGTTCCACCAGGACAAGGTAGTGCTGCGCCCCATTCCGGAGTTTCTCCCTAAGGTCGTATCCTCGTTTCATCTTAATCAGGATATATCCTTGCCTTCCTTTTACCCTCATCCGGTTCACCGGTATGAAAAGGACTTACGTTTGCTAGATCTGGTGAGAGCACTCAGAATCTACATCTCCCGAACGGCGCCCATACGCTGTTCCGATGCACTTTTTGTCCTTGTCGCTGGTCCGCGCAAGGGATTGCAGGCTTCTAAAGCCACCCTGGCTCGATGGATCAAAGAACCAATTCTAGAGGCCTACCGCTCTGCGGGGCTTCCGGTTCCTTCAGGGCTAAAAGCCCACTCAACCAGAGCCGTGGGTGCGTCCTGGGCATTACGTCACCAGGCTTCGGCTCAACAGGTGTGCCAGGCAGCAACCTGGTCCAGTCTGCACACTTTCACCAAGCATTATCAGGTGCATACCTATGCTTCGGCGGATGCCAGCTTAGGTAGAAGAGTCCTGCAGGCGGCAGTGACATCCCCGTAGGGGAGGGCTGTTTTTTTGCAGCTCTAACATGAGGTATTTCTTTACCCACCCAGGGACAGCTTTTGGACGTCCCAATCGTCTGGGTCTCCCAATAGAGCGCTGAAGAAGAAGGGAATTTTGTTACTTACCGTAAATTCCTTTTCTTCTAGCTCTTATTGGGAGACCCAGCACCCGCCCTGTTGTCCTTCGGGATTTTTTTGTTGTTTGCGGGTACACATGTTGTTCATGTTGAACGGTTTTTTCAGTTCTCCGATGTTTCTCGGAGTTAATTTGTTTAAACCAGTTATTGGCTTCCTCCTTCTTGCTTTGGCACTAAAACTGGAGTACCCGTGATACCACGGGGGGGTATAGCCAGAAGGGGAGGGGCCTTGCACTTTTTAGTGTAGTGCTTTGTGTGGCCTCCGGAGGGCAGTAGCTATACCCCAATCGTCTGGGTCTCCCAATAAGAGCTAGAAGAAAAGGAATTTACGGTAAGTAACAAAATTCCCTTCTTCTTCCGTCCCGTTCTGGTCCTGACACTGCTCAACGAGCATGCGAACGCCAGGCGGTTCCGGATGGGATCCCTCCGATCCGTCTTTACCTCAATGTCTCGAGGAGACTTCCTTGCCTCAACAGACATCAAAGATGCCTATCTCCACGTGCCAATTGCTACGGAGCACGAACGATTTCTACGTTTTGTGATAGGAGACGAACATCTTCAGTTCGTAGCTCTGCCATTCAGTCTGGCGACAGCCCCACGGGTGTTCACCAAGGTCATGGCAGCAGTGGTAGCAGTCTTGCACTTTCAGGGACACCCGGTGATCCCGTACTTGGACGATCTACTCGTCAAAGCACCCTCCCTCGAGGCATGCCAACGCAGCCTGAATGTTACGCGGGAGACTCTCCAGACTTTCGGGTGGATCATCAATTTGGCAAGGTCAAATCTGTCCCCGACTCTATCACTAACGTATCTCGGCATGGAGTTTCATACTCTATCAGCAAGAGTGAAGCTTCCGCTGAACAAGCAGCGTTCACTGCTGACAGAGGTGCAGTCTCTCCTTCAAGGCCAGTCGCACCCCTTAAGGCGCCTCATGCACTTCCTAAGGAAGATGGTGGCAGCCATCGAGGCAGTTCTCTTTGCGCAGTTTCATCTGCGCCAACGGCAATGGGACATTCTCCGCCAATGGGACGGGCAGTCAACCTCCCTGGACAGGGAAGTCTCCCTTTCCCAGACGGCCGAGGACTCTCTGCTATAGTGGCTTATTCCCACCTCATTGTCATAGCCCCCATCCTGGGCAGTGGTCACGACAGATACGAGTCTGTCAGGGTGGGGAGCAGTTTGTCTCCGCCACATGGCTCAGGGGACGTGGACTCAGCAGGAGTCCACCCCACAGATCGATGTTCTGGAAATCGGGGCAGGGTATCTTACCCCATTAGCCTTCCAGAAGTGGCTAGAAGGAGAGCAGATCCGAATCCAGTCGGACATCTCCACAGCGGTGGCATACATCAACCACCAAGAAGGGACGCGCAGTCAGCAAGCCTTCCAGGAAGTCAGGCGAATCCTCATGTGGGTGGAGGACACAGCATCCACCATATCCGCAGTTCTCATCCCGGGCGTAGAATTCTGGGAAGCAGACTTCCTCAGTCGCCAGGGTATGGACGCGGGGGAATGGTCCCTTCACTCGGACGTGTTTCAGGAAATCTGTTGCCGCTGGGGGGTGCCGGACGTCGACCTAATGGCGTCTCGGCACACCAACAAGGTCCCGGCATTTATGGCACGATCGCGCGATCACAGAGCTCTGGCGGCAGACGCCTTAGTGCAAGATTGGTCGCAGTTCCGGCTCACATATGTGTTTCCACCTCTGGCACTCTTGCCCAGAGTACTGCGCAAAAAATCAGATCCGATTGCAGCCGCGTCATACTCGTCGCACCAGACTGGCCGAGGAGATCGTGGTACCCGGATCTGTGGCATCTCACGGTCGGCCGACCGTGGTCACTACCAGACCGACCAGACTTACTGTCCCAAGGGCCGTTTTCTCCATCGGAATTCTGCGGCCCTGAACCTGACTGGGTGGCCTTTGTGTCCTGGATCCTAGCGTCTTCAGGATTATCCCAAGGGGTCGTTGCCACCATGAGACAGGCTAGGAAGCCCACGTCTGCTAAGATCTACCACAGAACGTGGAAGATTTTCTTAATCTGGTGCTCTACTCAGGGAGTGTCTCCCTGGCCATTTGCATTGCCTACTTTTCTTTCCTTCCTACAATAGGAGTTAGAAAAGGGCTTGTCACTCGACTCCCTCAAAGGGCAAGTCTCAGCACTATCCGTGTTTTTTTCAGAAGCGTCTAGCACGTCTTTCTAAGGTGTGCACGTTCCCGCAGGGGGTTTGTCATATCGTACCCCCGTACAAGCGGCCGTTAGATCCATGGGATCTGAACAGGGTTCTAGTTGCTCTCCAGAAGCCGCCTTTCGAGCCTCTGAAGGAAGTTCCTTTTTCTCGCCTGTCACAGAAGGTGGCGTTTCTCGTTGCGTTCACATCGCTTCGGCGAGTGTCTGAGCTGGCAGCTCTGTCTTCCAAGGCTCCCTTCCTGGTGTTTCACCAGGACAAGGTAGTGCTGCGCCCCATTCCGGAGTTTCTCCCGAAGGTCGTATCCTCGTTTCATCTTAATCAGGATATCTCCTTACCGTACTTTTGCACTCATCCGGTTCACCGGTATGAGAATGATTTACGTTTGCTAGATCTGGTGAGAGCACTCAGAATCTACATTTCCCGCACGGCGCCCATACGCCGTTCCGATGCACTTTTTTTGTCCTTGTCGCTGGTACGCGCAAGAGGTTGCAGGCTTCTAAAGCCACCCTGGCTCGATGGATCACAGAACCAATTCTGGAAGCCTACCGTTCTGCAGGGCTTCCGGTTCTTTCAGGGCTGAAAGCCCATTCAACCAGAGCCGTGGGTGCGTCCTGGGCACTACGACACCAGGCTTCGGCTCAACAGGTGTGCCAGGCAGCTACCTGGTTGAGTCTGCACATTTTTCACCAAACATTCTCAGGTGCATACCTATGCTTCGGCGGATGCCAGCTTAGGTAGAAGAGTCCTGCAGGCGGCAGTGATTTCCCCGTAGGGGAGGGCTGTCTTGCAGCTCTAACATGAGGTATTTATTTACCCACCCAGGGACAGCTTTTGGACGTCCCAATCGTCTGGGTCTCCCAATAGAGCGCTGAAGAAGAAGGGAATTTTGTTACTTACCGTAAATTCCTTTTCTTCTAGCTCTTATTGGGAGACCCAGCACCCGCCCTGTTGTCCTTCGGGATTTTTTTGTTGTTTGCGGGTACACATGTTGTTCATGTTGAACGGTTTTTCAGTTCTCCGATGTTACTCGGAGTTAATTTGTTTAAACCAGTTATTGGCTTTCCTCCTTCTTGCTTTGGCACTAAAACTGGAGAACCCGTGACACCACGGGGGGGTATAGCCAGAAGGGGAGGGGCCTTGCACTTTTTAGTGTAGTGCTTTGTGTGGCCTCCGGAGGGCAGTAGCTATACCCCAATCGTCTGGGTCTCCCAATAAGAGCTAGAAGAAAAGGAATTTACGGTAAGTAACAAAATTCCCTTCTTTAGAATTCCATCTTTAAAATGGCATTTTGTTTTGTGAAGTAGGTAATTTAACGAAATCAATCATGTCTAAATACCTTTTTAAACTCACTGGACCCTAAACAGATATATCGCCCTGCACTAACATGCTCTAATAGCAGCAGTTATGGAATAATCCCTTTAAAATTTCATCTTCTTTGTAGCAGTAGTGGGTCATTTAAAACAATCAAGGTAGGCTAAATGCCTTTTTACACAAATTGTACCCTAATCAGACATCTCGCCCTGCACTACACTCAGCTTTCAGCAGTCTTGTGATTTAGTCCTGAAACGGCCTGTTTGTTGCATTGTCCAGCAGGTCCTGCCACACACTAAAGGGGGCTTTACACGCTGCGATATCACTACGGAGATATCGTCGGGGTCACCGTGGTTGTGACGCACATCCGGCCTCATTAGCGAGATCGCAGTGTGTGCAGGAGTGTGACTCCTCTGAGCGCCCATAAACGATCGCAAAAGAGGGAAAAATCACCCTGCACTAACATGCTCTAATAGCAGGTATTCTCAGGATGGGGAGCTCCATGTTATGGGGAGCCCCCCAGCCTAACAATATCAGCCAGCAGCCGCCCGGAATTGCCGCATCCATTAGATGCGACAGTCCTGGGACTTTACCCGGCTCATCCCAAATTGCCCTGGTGCGGTAGCAATCGGGGTAATAAGGGGTTAATCATGGCAGGCGTCTATGAGACACCCCAATGATTAACCTGTAGGTGAAAGTAAATAAACACATACACCCGAAAAAATACTTTATTTGGAATAAAAGACAAAAAAACCCCCTCTCTTTCACCATTTTATTAAATTCCCCAAATACTCCTCCAGGTCCGACGTAATCCACAGAGGTCCCACGACGCTATCAGCTCTGCTACATGAAGCTGACAGGAGCGGCAGTAGAACACCGCCGCTCCCGGGAGCTCCATGCAGCAACTGAAGGAAGTCGCGCTGTCAGCGGTGACGTCACTGAGGTAATGGCGGGGCATGTTCGGTGATGATGCGTGCGAGAGTGCCTGCATGTGCGGTGGTGATGCGTGCGAGAGTGCCTGCATGTGCGGTGATGATGCGTGCGATAGTGCCTGTGTGTGCGGTGATGATGGGGGCTGTAGTGCCCATGTGTGTGGTGATGGGGTGGGCGGTAGTGCCGGTTTTTTGTGCGCTGATGATGGGGTCGCTCTCTCAGCATTAAAAAAAAAACAAAAAACGTTTTTTCTTCGGCGCTCCATTGGGAGACCCAGACGATTGGGTGTATAGCACTGCCTCCGGAGGCCACACAAAGCATTACACTAAAAAGTGTAAGGCCCCTCCCCTTCTGGCTATACACCCCCAGTGGGATCACTGGCTCACCAGTTTTCTGCTTTGTGCGAAGGAGGTCAGACATCCACGCATAGCTCCACTGTTTAGTCAGCAGTAGCTGCTGACTATGTCGGATGGAAGAAAAGAGGGCCCATATAGGGCCCCCAGCATGCTCCCTTCTTACCCCACTTGTGGTTTGTAAGGTTGAGGTACCCATTGCGGGTACAGAGGCTGGAGCCCACATGCTGTTTTCCTTCCCCATCCCCCTGAGGGGCTCTGAGGAAGTGGGATCTTACCGGCCCCCAAGCCCTGAGGCCGGGCTCCATCCACAGACCCACTGAACCTGCTGGATACGGAGCTGGGTACCGTTCAGGGACAAGGCCCTGCAACTTTCAGGTACTCTGTGTCCCCGTACAGACAGGCACGCACACGCCAGACTTGCTGGGTGTGTTAGTGCGCCGGGGACAGTAGCGCTGCGCGCTGGGGTTTGAGTCACAGCAGCTTAGCTGTGTGACTTCATGTGCTGGGAACTACCGCGCCGGCCACTCTCGGAGCGGCGGCGCGGCTGGGACTTGTAGTGCGGCGGGGACTTAGCGCCGACCGCGCTTTTACGGCGGCGGCGCTTATAAATTTAGTCCCCGGCTTTTGCGGCCTAGCTCCGCTTCGTTCCCGCCCCCTCCCTGTCAATCAGGGAATGGGACAGACGCTGTGCAATCGTCAGCGCCGAGGGCTGGAGCCTTATTTACATGCTCCAGCCCTCTCACTAGGCACAGTGGGACGCAGGTTTCCCGCTTTTGGTCTGAGCACGCCCAGGGCCCGCCCCCCCTCCACAGGACGCCGGCAGCCATTCCTGCATGCAGTCTGGCTGGAGGACGGACACAGGCTCTGGGAGACCCAGACTAGGGATTTCTGGCGACCACACACCCGCGTTTAGCGGGCGGTAAGCAGCACATTAGTGCTGGCCCCACTACTGCCACAGTGTTGTATTGGTGTACTTTTTCCTGTACCAGATATATATATATATATACTGCACTGTACGGTCGCTTCTTGGCTGTATACCCTATATTGCTCTGAGGAGACAACAACATGTCATCCACAAAACGCAAGGGTGCCAAGGCACGGGCTGTATACACTGCTTGTACAGCATGTGGGGCTAATCTACCAGCAGGCTCCAACGACTCTCATTGTGTGCAATGTTCAGTCCCAGTGGCACTTCGTCAGCCAGAGCCTATGGTGGTGGTAGCCCAGGCAGAGACGCCTGTGAACCCTGCCCCGGTGACGGGGACAGAATTTGCAGTCTTTGCTGATAAAATGTCTGTGACTATGACAAAAATCCTGGAGACCTTGCAGTCCAGGCCAGCTGCTCAGACCATGGACACTGCTGTGTCTATGTTCCCCGGTCCCCCTCAGTTGGAACTAATCCGTACTTCAAGGGGGTCCCAGGCATCACAGGCTGGGGGCTCTGACTCCGATGACAGTCCCAGGCCGCCTAAGCGAGCTCGCTGGGAGAGACCCTCCACGTCATCACGCGGGTCAGGGTCTCAGCGAGAAGGGTCTCTATATGATGAGACAGAGGTGGGTGATCAGGAGTCTAGTCCTGACACCGCACTCAATTTGGATATGCCAGATGGTGACGCCATGGTAAATGACCTTATAGCGGCCATCAATAGGCTGTTGGATATTTCTCCCCCAGCCCCTTCAGCAGAGGAGGCAGCTGCCCAGCAGGAGAAATTCCATTTCCTGTATCCCAAGCGTAAATCGAGTACTTTTCTGGACCACTCTGACTTCAGAGAATCAATCCAGAAACACCATGCTTATCCGGACAAGCGTTTTTCCAAACGTCTTAAGGATACACGTTATCCCTTTCCCCCTGACGTGGTCAAACGCTGGACCCAGTGTCCAAAAGTGGACCCTCCAATATCCAGGCTTGCAGCTAGATCCATAGTTGCAGTGGAGGATGGGGCTTCACTTAAAGATGCCAATGACAGACAGATGGACCTTTGGTTGAAATCTGTCTATGAAGCTATTGGCGCGTCGTTTGCTCCAGCATTCGCGGCCGTGTGGGCGCTCCAAGCTATTTCAGCTGGTCTGGCACAGGTGGACTCTTTCATACGTCCAGCAGTGCCGCAAGTGGCGTCCTTAACTACGCAAATGACTGCGTTTGCGACCTACGCTATCAATGCGGTACTGGACTCTACGAGCCGTACCTCAATGGCATCCGCCAACTCTGTAGTTTTGCGCAGAGCCTTGTGGTTAAAAGAATGGAAAGCAGATTCTGCTTCTAAAAAATGTTTAACCAGCTTGCCATTATCTGGAGACAGACTGTTTGGTGAGCAATTGGCGGAAATCATTAAACAGTCCAAAGGTAAGGACTCTTCCTTACCCCAGCCCAGATCAAGCAAACCTCAACAGAGGAAGTGGCAGTCAAAGTTTCGGTCCTTTCGAGGCTCGGGCAAGCCCCAATTCTCCTCGTCCAAACGGACTCAGAAAGAGCAAAGGAGCTCTGATTCCTGGCGGGCTCACTCACGCCCCAAGAAAGCAACCGGAGGTACCGCTTCCAAGGCGGCTGCCTCATGACTTTCGGCCGCCTCCCTCCGCATCCTCGGTCGGTGGCAGGCTCTCCCGCTTTTGCGACATTTGGCTGCCACAGGTCAAAGACCGGTGGGTAACAGACATTTTGTCTCACGGGTACAGGATAGAGTTCAGTTCTCGTCCTCCGCCTCGGTTCTTCAGAACTTCCCCACATCCCGACCGAGCAGATGCCCTTCTGCAGGCGGTGAATTCTCTAAGAGCAGAAGGAGTGGTGGTCCCTGTTCCTCTTCGGGAACAAGGACAAGGTTTTTACTCCAATCTCTTTGTGGTGCCAAAAAAGGACGGCTCATTCCGTCCTGTTCTGGACCTAAAACTGCTCAACAAGCATGTGAACGCCAGGCGGTTCCGGATGGAATCCCTCCGCTCAGTCATTGCCTCAATGTCTCAAGGAGATTTCCTAGCATCAATAGACATCAAAGATGCTTATCTCCACGTGCCGATTGCTACAGAGCACCAACGCTTTCTGCGCTTCGTGATAGGAGACGACCATCTTCAGTTCGTAGCTCTGCCATTTGGTCTGGCGACAGCCCCACGGGTGTTCACCAAGGTCATGGCGGCAGTGGTAGCAGTCTTGCACTCTCAGGGACACTCTGTGATCCCTTACTTGGACGATCTACTTGTCAAGGCACCCTCTCAAGAGGCATGCCAACTCAGCCTGAATGTTGCGCTGGAGACTCTCCAGACGTTCGGGTGGATCATCAACTTCTCAAAGTCAAATCTGTCACCGACCCAATCACTAACGTATCTTGCCATGGAGTTTCATACTCTCTCAGCGATAGTGAAGCTTCCGCTGGACAAGCAGCGGTCACTACAGACTGGGGTGCAGGCTCTCCTTCAAAGTCAGTCGCACTCCTTAAGACGCCTCATGCACTTCCTCGGGAAGATGGTGGCGGCAATGGAGGCGGTTCCGTTTGCGCAGTTTCATCTGCGCCCACTTCAATGGGACATTCTCCGCCAATGGGACGGGAAGTCAACATCCCTGGACAGGAAAGTCTCCCTTTCCCAGACGGCCAAAGACTCTCTGCAGTGGTGGCTTCTTCCCAACTCATTATCACAGGGAAGATCCTTCCTACCACCGTCCTGGGCGGTGGTCACGACAGACGCGAGTCTGTCAGGGTGGGGAGCAGTTTTTCTCCACCACAGGGCTCAGGGTACGTGGACTCAGCAGGAGTCCACCCTTCAGATCAATGTTCTGGAAATCAGAGCAGTGTATCTCGCCCTACTAGCCTTCCAGCAGTGGCTGGAAGGAAGGCAGATCCGAATTCAGTCGGACAACTCCACAGCGGTGGCATACATCAACCACCAAGGGGGGACACGCAGTCGGCAAGCCTTCCAGGAAGTCCGGCGGATTCTGATGTGGGTGGAAGCCACGGCCTCCACCATATCCGCAGTTCACATCCCCGGCGTAGAAAACTGGGAAGCAGACTTCCTCAGTCGCCAGGGCATGGACGCAGGGGAATGGTCCCTTCACCCGGACGTGTTTCAGGAAATCTGTCGCCGCTGGGGAAGGCCGGACGTCGACCTAATGGCGTCCCGGCACAACAACAAGGTCCCAACCTTCATGGCACGGTCTCGCGATCACAGAGCTCTGACTGCAGACGCCTTAGTGCAAGATTGGTCGCAGTTCCGGCTCCCTTATGTGTTTCCACCTCTGGCACTCTTGCCCAGAGTGCTACGCAAGATCAGATCCGACTGCAGCCGCGTCATACTCGTCGCCCCAGACTGGCCAAGGAGGGCGTGGTATCCGGATCTGTGGCATCTCACGGTCGGCCAACCGTGGGCACTACCAGACCGACCAGACTTACTGTCCCAAGGGCCGTTTTTCCATCGGAATTCTGCGGCCCTGAACCTGACTGTGTGGCCATTGAGTCCTGGATCCTAGCGTCTTCAGGATTATCCCAAGGGGTCGTTGCCACCATGAGACAGGCTAGGAAGCCCACGTCCGCTAAGATCTACCACAGAACGTGGAATATATTCTTATCCTGGTGCTCTGCTCAGGGAGTGTCTCCCTGGCCATTTGCTTTGCCTACCTTTCTTTCTTTCCTGCAATCTGGGTTAGAAAAAGGTTTGTCGCTCGGTTCCCTTAAAGGGCAAGTCTCGGCGCTATCCGTCTTTTTTCAGAAGCGTCTAGCACGACTTCCTAAGGTGCGCACGTTCCTGCAGGGGGTTTGTCATATCGTACCCCCGTACAAGCGGCCGTTAGATCCATGGGATCTGAACAGGGTACTAGTTGCCCTCCAGAAGCCGCCCTTCGAGCCTCTGAGGGAGGTTTCACTTTCTAGACTATCACAGAAAGTGGCTTTTCTGGTAGCGATCACATCTCTTCGGAGAGTGTCTGAGCTAGCAGCGCTGTCATCCAAGGCTCCCTTCCTGGTCTTCCACCAGGACAAGGTAGTGCTGCGCCCCATTCAGGAGTTTCTCCCGAAGGTGGTATCCTCTTTTCATCTTAATCAGGATATCTCTTTGCCTTCTTTTTGTCCTCATGCAGTTCATCGGTATGAGAAGGATTTACATTTGTTAGATCTGGTGAGAGCACTCAGAATCTACATTTCCCGCACGGCGCCCCTGCGACGTTCGGATGCACTCTTTGTCCTTGTCGCTGGTAAGCGCAAAGGGTCTCAGGCTTCTAAGGCCACCCTGGCTCGATGGATCAAGGAACCAATTCTTGAAGCCTACCGTTCTGCTGGGCTTCCGGTTCCATCAGGGCTGAAGGCCCATTCTACCAGAGCCGTGGGTGCGTCCTGGGCATTACGACACCAGGCTACGGCTCAACAGGTGTGCCAGGCAGCTACCTGGTCGAGTCTGCACACTTTCACCAAACATTATCAGGTGCATACCTATGCTTCGGCGGACGCCAGCCTAGGTAGAAGAGTCCTGCAGGCGGCAGTTGCCTCCCCGTAGGGGAGGGCTGTCTTCGCAGCTCTTACATGAGGTATTCTTTACCCACCCAGGGACAGCTTTTGGACGTCCCAATCGTCTGGGTCTCCCAATGGAGCGCCGAAGAAGAAGGGAATTTTGTTACTTACCGTAAATTCCTTTTCTTCTAGCTCCTATTGGGAGACCCAGCACCCGCCCTGTTGTCCTTCGGGATTTTTGGTTGTTTTTCGGGTACACATGTTGTTCATGTTGAACGGTTTTCAGTTCTCCGACGTTACTTCGGAGTGAATTTGTTTAAACCAGTTCATGGCTTTCCTCCTTCTTGCTTTTGCACTAAAACTGGTGAGCCAGTGATCCCACTGGGGGTGTATAGCCAGAAGGGGAGGGGCCTTACACTTTTTAGTGTAATGCTTTGTGTGGCCTCCGGAGGCAGTGCTATACACCCAATCGTCTGGGTCTCCCAATAGGAGCTAGAAGAAAAGGAATTTACGGTAAGTAACAAAATTCCCTTCTTACCGGATCCGTCGCATCACTTTTTACACAATCTGAGACGGATCCGTTGCAGCAGGCACAAACTGAATTGTGCCTGATTGCAAAATACTGATGTGTGAAAGCAGCCTTAATGCGTCATCTAATCTACTTGCCTCTGATTGGCCAGTGGCTGCCATTGGACTAGTGCAGATAGAACATAAATAAGACGTTCATCTGAAATAAAGCAGGGAGCAGTGACGGCTGCGGACCCTGCACCAGTCGTGATCGTCAAGGGGTGCACTTGCCTGTGAGCCGCAAGAAGCAGCCTGGGAGCGGCCCGCGGACTGCGTGTTTGAGACCTCCGCTCTTGTGGAAAGGATTTTCTTTGTCGCATCATACTAACGTCTATAAAAAATTCTGCCCTTTGGAATTATACACAAAGCAAAATTAAAAAGGGCTAGCAAACATTGCAATTCTTTCAATGTACATTTTTCTCTAGCTAAAAAATCTATGAATATGAATTTTAGCTTAATTAACATGCGCACGCTGCTTCTTTTTCGTGTTCACAAACTGCAGCCAAAACTGCACCTTGTCAGAAAGAGCCTGGAAATGTCACAAAAAATGTAGGTGCTTTTTTGGTGCGTTTTTGCTGCTTTTTTGGTGCGTTTTTGGCAGCAGTTTTGTCAACAATTGTTTCATGTATTTTTCAGTTCAAACAAGCCCATAATGCTTGTCTTGATCCGGCAAAATTTGCTTGTCCGGCGGCCGGATGGAACGTTGAGGGGAACGTTTTTGTACCCGGCAAAAATACGGGTCTGGTGGGGTGTTTTATAATGATAGCCTATGGACGCCGGATCATATGACGAAAGCCGGCGCCGGTTTCGTTTTTGGGCATGCCCAGACTGTGTGTAAATAGTTTCTCTGTCGGTCAGTCTCTCCCTCCCTCCCTCCTTTATACTCATCAATCACTGGCGCGGCACTGCACGGCTATCACACTGCTCTGGCGGCTTCTCCTCTTTTGAAAATGCCGGCTGCTCATTATTCCATCACATTTTCCCTGCTTCCCGCGCCCACCGGCGCCTATGATTGGTTGCAGTGCGACGCCCCCCCCCCCCCCCCGAGTGACAGGTGTCTCACTGCACCCAATCACTGCAGCCGGTGGGCGTGTCACTATGGCGCATAGAAATAAATAAATAAATTTAAAAAACGCCGTGCGGTCCCCCCAATTTCAATGCCAGACAGATAAAGCCATACGGCTGAAGGCTGGTATTCTCAGGATGGGGAGCTCCACGTTATGGGGAGCCCCCCAGCCTAACAATATCAGTCAGCAGCCGCCCAGAATGGCCGCATCCATTAGATGCGGTTGTTCTGGGACAGTACCCGGCTCTTCCCGATTTGCCCTGGTGCGTTGGCAAATCGGGGTAATAAGGAGTTATTGGCAGCCCATAGCTGCCAATAAGTCCTAGATTAATCATGTCAGGCGTCTCCCCGAGATACCTTCCATGATTAATCTGTAAGTTACAGTAAATAAACACACACTTGAAAAAATCCTTTATTAGAAATAAAAAACACTAACAAATTCCCTCGTTCTCCCATTTAATAAGCCCGACAAAGCCCTCCATGTCCGGCGTAATCCAGGATGGTCCAGCGTCGCTTCCAGCTCTGCTGCATGGAGGTGACCGGAGCAGCAGCAGACACCGCCGCTCCTGTCAGCTCCACGCAGCAAATGAAGACAGCCGCGGGATGAACTGATGATGTCATTGAGGTTACCCACGGCCACCGCTGAATCCAGCGGTGGCCGCGAGTAACCTCAGTGACAGCTCATCTGATCGCGCGGCTCACCTCATTTGGTGGCTCTGGCAGCTGAAAACATTGATTTTCCCCTCTCGCTGCTGCCGCCGCTGATAGTCACGTCCTCCACATCATCTCCCCTGTGCGTGCACGCTGGAGACAACGGTACTTCGGGGAACACGTGGAGGACGGAACTATGAGCGGCGGCGGCAGCGAGAAGGGGTCCATCATCTCCCCTGTGCGTGCATGCTGGGGACAGCGGTACTTCGGGGAACACGTGGAGGACGGGACTATCAGCGGCAGCGAGAGGGGGATGGACATTGGCAGCTGAAAACATTGATTTTTCCCCTCTCGCTGCCGCCGACGCTGATAGTCCCGTCCTCCACATCATTTCCCCTGTGCGTGCACGCTGGGGACAGTGGTACTTCGGGGAACACGTGGAGGACGGGACTATCAGTGGAAATTTTGGTAATATACTTACCAATTCAATCAGCTTCCTTACATTAATCTGCATACGTTGATACCAGGTCATGTCTTCTGCTGCACTCCAAAGTTCTGCTCCTACACTATTTAGCATGGAACAATGGGGTTTCCACTTGCCTGTTACCTCACTTCCTGACAAATCACCTGCGTTTTTGGTACCAAAAATGCAGGTAAAAGGCAGGTAAAATGCACCACTTTTGATAGCATGCATTGTTCCTGCGTTTTTGATGCCCTCATTGATTTCAATGGGTGACAAATGTTGACAAAAACGCAGGAAGAATGAACATGCTGCATTTTTTTTGTCACAAACTTTTGACAAAAAAACGCTGACAAATAAACTGCAATGTGCGCATGACAAATCTGTCTTCTCATAGACTTTGCTTGGAAGTCAAATGTCAGAAAGTTCTGACAACAAAACTGCAGCCAAAAAAGCAGCAAAAAAAGCAGCGTGCGCATGTAGCCTAATGCAGGAAGTGTTCACTCCATCTGAGCTGAGTCTATAATAAGGCTATGTGCACACTAGAAAAAGGATTTTTCTCAAGAAAATTTCTTAAGAAATTTCTTGAGAGTGAAGGATTAGCGCACCTGCGTTTTTACCGCGATTTGGTGCGTTTTTGGTGCGTTTTTACCGCTGGTTGCTCCCTGCGTTATTGTGCCATTATCTATGGCAAATAACGCAGTTAGCTGCAGAAAAGAAGTGACATGCTCATTCTTTTTCTTAAGAAAATCTACTGAAAGAATTTTCTTAAGAAGAAAACGCAGTGTGTGCACAGCTAATTTTTTTTGCCATAGGTTTTGCTGGGGAATGTCTGCAGAAAGGTTACAAGAATTTCTCAAGAAATTTCTGCAGCAAAAAAGCACCAAAAACGCAGGTAAAAAACGCAGTGTGTGAACATAGCCTACTAACTAAAAACCCAAGTTGACAACAAGGTTGTACAGTTTTCTTTACAGCTAACAGAATTCCAAAGTAATTTGCTAATGTGCCGCCCTGGCAAAACCAGGGTGGCACAGAGGACTTCATCTACCACAGGGGTGCAGGACTCACTCCTCCTTGGTAAATCCACCTGATCCCACACTGGTACAATCCAACAGACCCCCCCCCCTCCCCCTAGAACAGTAGGGATGCCCACTCAGGGGATATGAAGTGTCTTGGGAGGAAACAAGTAGTTGGAAGTAAGTGGAGAGCAGAGCAAAGCAGACAGGGGTTGCAGCTCCTGGGCTGCTGTGGCAGCGTGCAGTGTGAGCCAAGTTCTGGGAGCCGAAGTGAGGAGTAAGCTCAGGGAACTGAAGTGGAAAGTGAGTTCCGGGACCGCTGGAACGAGTTGCTCTAGGAAGGAACCCGAAGTGGACCGGGGCAGGGTAGTTGCCCACCGGTATTGTGAGTGGGAATCCGGACTAGTGCAGGGAAGTTTACTTCCCCCGTTCCAAGCAGAGGAGTTAGGCCTAAGCCACACGGCGAGAAAAATCGGTGCGAGTGGAGTGCAATAAAATATCGCATTCTCCTTGGACCAGCGCACATGAGCGATTATTTTCTCAGCCCTAATCGGACCGAGAAAACAATCGCAGCATGCTGCAATTGTAAGGTGAGACCCTTTTCTCTCGCACCCATTCAAGTGAATGGGGCGAGAGAAAAATCGCACTGCACTAACGGTACGCCGGTGTACCGCGCGTGCAGAGCGAGAATGGCAATAGCCGGCTACGGAGGAGAGAGGGAGAGAAATCCCTCCCCTCCTCCGTGCCGGCCCGCCCCTGTGCAGTGCTGGTCCGCCCTTCCGCATTGCCAGCCCGCCCCCCGCAGCTGAGGTCCGCTCGGAGGGTCGGACCTCAGACGCAGGCACGCTCGCATGACACTCGGCTCCTGCTGTGCTTCCAGCGCGAGCCGAGTCTCATGCGAGCATCGCAGTAGTGCCCCGTGTGGCCTCAGCCTTAAAGTGACTTTCAACTGTGCGCAGGAGAAAGGGCTCTGCTTCATTGTACCGGGTGTGGGATCTGAGCACCACCCACCAAAGGCCCACGGACACCGGCAATTTCTGGTTTACCTTACGGACTTGTGTGAAGTTACTGCGTCATCCTCAGAGTGAGTACACCAGTCCCCTCCGGTCCAATCCTGCGGACGGCGTTCCACTGTGCTATCCCTGCCACCACCACAACTCCCAACTGCGCCCCGGGACTACACCTCCCCTACCCGTGGAGGGGATATCACCTTGCTGCCCCCACACCATCGGTCCCGGACGCCTGCCCCGAGAGGCAGCGGCGGTGCCACCATCCCATCACCGCAACCCATGTCACAGACAATCTCCTCTGTAAATACCCCCCTCTTTCACTGTGTAAGTGGACGGGCGGTTGCACGAGCCCCGGGTCCGGTCACCACTCGAGCCCCAGACACGATCCCAGATCCAAGCGCCACTCGAGCAGCCCCGGTTGCCGCAGCGGCACCCATCCGCGACACTAAAGGCCCCGCCACATGCGCCGATATATCGTGCGATCGCAAGAGCGATCGCACACGCCCCCGTCATGTATGCGTCACGGGAAATTCGTTGCCCATGGCGCACAATGTCGTTAACCCCCGTCACATGTACTTACCTCCCTAATGACGTCGCTGTGGGCGGCGAACATCCTCTTCCTGAAGGGGGTGGGACGTTCGGCGTCATAGCGACGTCACACAGCGGCTGCCCAATAGAAGCGTAGGGGCAGAGATGAGCGGGACGTAACATCCCGCCCACCTCCTTCCTTCTGCATTGCCGGCGGGACGCAGGTAAGCTGTGTTCGTCGTTCCCGGGGTGTCACACATAGTGATGTGTTGTGCCTCAGGAACGATGAACAACCGGCGCACAGAAGGAGGAATGACATTATGAAAATGAACGATGTGTCAACGAGCAACGATAAGGTGAGTATTATTGCTCGTTAACAGTCGTTCGGAGATGTAACACGCTACGAAATCTCTAACGATGCCGGATGTGCGTCGCAAACTATGTGACCCAGACGACATATCGTTAGCTATATCGTAGCGTGTGACGGGGCCTTAAGTCTTGTAATTTAGCCATTAAACCGTACTAGGATCAGATTCAGCAGGACCAATGAACAGTAAATTGTCCAGATAATGCAACACCCTCCAAAATCACATTTATGTTTCAAAACCAATTGAAGAAAAGTAGAAAAAGCTTTGAAAAAATAACATAACGAAAAACCCATGAGGAAATGAAATCCAAGTGAACGAAGGGAAACCTGTCACCAGGATTTTCCCTTATATCCTGCGGCCCCCACCAGTGAGCTCCTATATACAGCATACTAGAATCCTGTATATAACAGCCCAGGCCGCTCTGTAGAACTTAAAAAACCCTTCATTATACTCACCTATGGGGCGGTCCAGTCCAATGGATGTCACTGCTCTCGGTCCGGGGCCTCCTCCATCTTGGTCAGTCGCCTTCCTCCTTCCCAGCCCCGTGTGCAAAGCAAAGTGAATATACTAAGAACATAAGAGGAGAACTACATATATTAGAGAGAGGCTTGAAAGATGTTAGTGAAAATGCATGTTAGAAAGTGTATGGTGAAAGCGGAGTGTGCTTGTAACGTAAGTGCAATATGATGGAAGGGCATAATAATATATAAGCAGCAATTATAGAACACAAACAACAAAGAAGACATTTGAATCTTAATAAAAAGCATTTATAAAGTGCATAATGCCCATATTATATTGTAAACAGAAATATGAAGTACAAAGTATAAGGACACATGCCACAAGGCAAATAAAAAAATGCAAAAAATAAATGAATGGGTAACTACTGTATATTAATATTAACCTGTTCATGACTGCCGATGGTAAATCAATGTTTGCGCTTGCTCGGTTTTGTGCAGCACCAACATTTATTCACAGTCTGTGGCCAAGATAAGGTCGCAACCCCTGCGCGCTACAATCGCTGGGTTTCTGGTGAAGAACGGTACTTCAGACGAGAGACATCATCGGGACCTGATGATGTTAACCCTTTGCAATCTTCTATATGCCACAATCAATTGCGATTGCAACACATAGAAGTCAGAATCAGTGCGCTCCTTCTCTTACCTCTCCGGCTCCTCATGACATGATCACAGGGGAGCTGAGGGTTGTCAGCCGAACGTCACATGATGACCTCTGCGCCTGTCAGGCCCAGCCTGCAGCAGGGTCTGAAAGGCGATCTGACAGTATCATGCATTACCATGCTTTAGTTTATGTGCAGATTTTAGGAAGTTATCACTTTTGGGTATTTTCTGTCACCTAGGCCCCTGAAAGTCACTTCAAATCTGATGTTGTCCCTAAAACAACGGTTTTGTAAATTTTGTTGGGAAAATGAGAAATTGCTGATAAACTTTGAACCCTTCTAACTTCCAAACAAAAAAGAAAAATGATATTTCAAAAATTGCGCTGATGTAAAGTAGACATATGGGAAATATTAATTATTATCTATTTTGTGTGCTCTAATATTCTGGATTAAGGGTATAAAAATTAAAAGTTTGAAAATTGCAAAATTACCGCCAAATTTCCAATATTTTCGCAATTGAATGCAAAAAATATTGTTCTAAATTTACCAGTGTCGTGAAGTACAATCACTGGGATCTGTTGAAGCGTTCCAGAGTTATAACCTGTGAAAGTGACACTGGTCTGATATAAAAATATTGGCCTGGTCACGAAGGCAAAAATAGGCTCTTGCGCGCAGGGGTTAAATATTAGTTGTATCATAATAACCATAATGAAATTGTTGTACAATGTTTTTCTCCACTTAAGATAATCATCTTTTTTATTCTTTCCTCATAGGTGCCACACATCAAACGGAGTTATCAAAAAATGAAATTGCTGTAACAGGTATGGTTTTCATTATTAATTTATAATTATAGTTATTATTAAATTTTATTATTTATTAAAATATCAGCTCGGAAAATGACGTGAAATTCTCCCAGGTTAGTATCGCTCTGTGCTCGTGTGATGCGCAGGATTGTGCGAGCTGTGGAAAGTGTTTGTTCGGCTCAAAATTTACTTAAATCCAGCATTAAGAGATGTCTTGTTCATGGAGAATTAAAAAAAAAAAACTTACAACACTGCCCACCCACCTCCAGGAATGTTTTGCTTTTAGCCCATAGCAAAACATTTCCGGAGATGGATAGCCGGTGTTGGGTTTTTTTTCTATTAACTCTGGATGTAAGCAAAATTTAAGCTGAACAAACACTTTCCGCAGCTCGCACAATGCATTTCACTGTAAAAAAGAGCACCTAGGGTCTTATCCAGTGTTGAGGAGGGAAAGAAGAAGTAATTGGTGGGCTCACCTGGTTGAAATCGTAATGTGCAAGTAATTATAGGCCTGCTGCAGATCCCAGAGCAATGGAGATGAGAGTTTTGAATATAATCTGAACCTTACTCCATTAAACTATATAAGCACTAACAGGGACGATAGAAGCGTTTTTAGAATTCTTTTTTTAAATGCCGTATTGGTGGGGGTAGTCCCAGGTAACTGAACACAATCAACCCTTCCCAACTGCCTTTTTTGATTCACTCTGTCAACTTTACTCGATTAAACTATATAAGCAGTAATAAGGAACGATAGAAGCGGTTTTAGAATTCACCCTTTAAAATGACATTTTGGTGGTGGAAGCACCAAGTAATTGAACATTAAATTGTTAAACACTCTGTTGACCTTACTCCATTAAACTTTATAAGCACTAACCAGCTGAGAGCAGCAATTTTAGAATTCCATCTTTAAAATGGCATTTTGTTTTGTGAAGTAGGTAATTTAACGAAATCAATCATGTCTAAATACCTTTTTAAACTCACTGGACCCTAAACAGATATATCGCCCTGCACTAACATGCTCTAATAGCAGCAGTTATGGAATAATCCCTTTAAAATTTCATCTTCTTTGTAGCAGTAGTGGGTCATTTAAAACAATCAAGGTAGGCTAAATGCCTTTTTACACAAATTGTACCCTAATCAGACATCTCGCCCTGCACTACACTCAGCTTTCAGCAGTCTTGTGATTTAGTCCTGAAACGGCCTGTTTGTTGCATTGTCCAGCAGGTCCTGCCACACACTAAAGGGGGCTTTACACGCTGCGATATCACTACGGAGATATCGTCGGGGTCACCGTGGTTGTGACGCACATCCGGCCTCATTAGCGAGATCGCAGTGTGTGCAGGAGTGTGACTCCTCTGAGCGCCCATAAACGATCGCAAAAGAGGGAAAAATCACCCTGCACTAACATGCTCTAATAGCAGGTATTCTCAGGATGGGGAGCTCCATGTTATGGGGAGCCCCCCAGCCTAACAATATCAGCCAGCAGCCGCCCGGAATTGCCGCATCCATTAGATGCGACAGTCCTGGGACTTTACCCGGCTCATCCCAAATTGCCCTGGTGCGGTAGCAATCGGGGTAATAAGGGGTTAATCATGGCAGGCGTCTATGAGACACCCCAATGATTAACCTGAAGGTGAAAGTAAATAAACACATACACCCGAAAAAATACTTTATTTGGAATAAAAGACAAAAAAAACCCCTCTCTTTCACCATTTTATTAAATTCCCCAAATACTCCTCCAGGTCCGACGTAATCCACAGAGGTCCCACGACGCTATCAGCTCTGCTACATGAAGCTGACAGGAGCGGCAGTAGAACACCGCCGCTCCCGGGAGCTCCATGCAGCAACTGAAGGAAGTCGCGCTTTCAGCGGTGACATAACTGAGGTAATGGCGGGGCATGTTCGGTGATGATGCGTGCGAGAGTGCCTGCATGTGCGGTGGTGATGCGTGCGAGAGTGCCTGCATGTGCGGTGATGATGCGTGCGATAGTGCCTGTGTGTGCGGTGATGATGGGGGCTGTAGTGCCCATGTGTGTGGTGATGGGGTGGGCGGTAGTGCCGGTTTTTTGTGCGCTGATGATGGGGTCGCTCTCTCAGCATTAAAAAAAAAACCAAAAAACGTTTTTTACCGGATCCGTCGCATCACTTTTTACACAATCTGAGACGGATCCGTTGCAGCAGGCACAAACTGAATTGTGCCTGATTGCAAAATACTGATGTGTGAAAGCAGCCTTAATGCGTCATCTAATCTACTTGCCTCTGATTGGCCAGTGGCTGCCATTGGACTAGTGCAGATAGAACATAAATAAGACGTTCATCTGAAATAAAGCAGGGAGCAGTGACGGCTGCGGACCCTGCACCAGTCGTGATCGTCAAGGGGTGCACTTGCCTGTGAGCCGCAAGAAGCAGCCTGGGAGCGGCCCGCGGACTGCGTGTTTGAGACCTCCGCTCTTGTGGAAAGGATTTTCTTTGTCGCATCATACTAACGTCTATAAAAAATTCTGCCCTTTGGAATTCTACACAAAGCAAAATTAAAAAGGGCTAGCAAACATTGCAATTCTTTCAATGTACATTTTTCTCTAGCTAAAAAATCTATGAATATGAATTTTAGCTTAATTAACATGCGCACGCTGCTTCTTTTTCGTGTTCACAAACTGCAGCCAAAACTGCACCTTGTCAGAAAGAGCCTGGAAATGTCACAAAAAATGTAGGTGCTTTTTTGGTGCGTTTTTGCTGCTTTTTTGGTGCGTTTTTGGCAGCAGTTTTGTCAACAATTGTTTCATGTATTTTTCAGTTCAAACAAGCCCATAATGCTTGTCTTGATCCGGCAAAATTTGCTTGTCCGGCGGCCGGATGGAACGTTGAGGGGAACGTTTTTGTACCCGGCAAAAATACGGGTCTGGTGGGGTGTTTTATAATGATAGCCTATGGACGCCGGATCATATGACGAAAGCCGGCGCCGGTTTCGTTTTTGGGCATGCCCAGACTGTGTGTAAATAGTTTCTCTGTCGGTCAGTCTCTCCCTCCCTCCCTCCTTTATACTCATCAATCACTGGCGCGGCACTGCACGGCTGTCACACTGCTCTGGCGGCTTCTCCTCTTTTGAAAATGCCGGCTGCTCATTATTCCATCACATTTTCCCTGCTTCCCGCGCCCACCGGCGCCTATGATTGGTTGCAGTGCGACGCCCCCCCCCCCCCCGAGTGACAGGTGTCTCACTGCACCCAATCACAGTAGCCGGTGGGCGTGTCACTATGGCGCATAGAAATAAATAAATAAATTAAAAAAACGCCGTGCGGTCCCCCCAATTTCAATGCCAGACAGATAAAGCCATACGGCTGAAGGCTGGTATTCTCAGGATGGGGAGCTCCACGTTATGGGGAGCCCCCCAGCCTAACAATATCAGTCAGCAGCCGCCCAGAATGGCCGCATCCATTAGATGCGGTTGTTCTGGGACAGTACCCGGCTCTTCCCGATTTGCCCTGGTGCGTTGGCAAATCGGGGTAATAAGGAGTTATTGGCAGCCCATAGCTGCCAATAAGTCCTAGATTAATCATGTCAGGCGTCTCCCCGAGATACCTTCCATGATTAATCTGTAAGTTACAGTAAATAAACACACACTTGAAAAAATCCTTTATTAGAAATAAAAAACACTAACAAATTCCCTCGTTCTCCCATTTAATAAGCCCGACAAAGCCCTCCATGTCCGGCGTAATCCAGGATGGTCCAGCGTCGCTTCCAGCTCTGCTGCATGGAGGTGACCGGAGCAGCAGCAGACACCGCCGCTCCTGTCAGCTCCACGCAGCAAATGAAGACAGCCGCGGGATGAACTGATGATGTCATTGAGGTTACCCACGGCCACCGCTGAATCCAGCGGTGGCCGCGAGTAACCTCAGTGACAGCTCATCTGATCGCGCGGCTCACCTCATTTGGTGGCTCTGGCAGCTGAAAACATTGATTTTCCCCTCTCGCTGCTGCCGCCGCTGATAGTCACGTCCTCCACATCATCTCCCCTGTGCGTGCACGCTGGAGACAACGGTACTTCGGGGAACACGTGGAGGACGGAACTATGAGCGGCGGCGGCAGCGAGAAGGGGTCCATCATCTCCCCTGTGCGTGCATGCTGGGGACAGCGGTACTTCGGGGAACACGTGGAGGACGGGACTATCAGCGGCAGCGAGAGGGGGATGGACATTGGCAGCTGAAAACATTGATTTTTCCCCTCTCGCTGCCGCCGACGCTGATAGTCCCGTCCTCCACGTGTTCCCCGAATACCGTGTCCCCAGCGTGCACGCACAGGGGAGATGATGGACCCCTTCTCGCTGCCGCCGCCGCTGATAGTCCCGTCCTCCACGTGTTCCCCGAAGTACCGTGTCCCCAGCGTGCACGCACAGGGGAGATGATGGACCCCTCTCGCTGCCGCCGCCGCTGATAGTCCCGTCCTCCACATCATTTCCCCTGTGCGTGCACGCTGGGGACAGTGGTACTTCGGGGAACACGTGGAGGACGGGACTATCAGTGGAAATTTTGGTAATATACTTACCAATTCAATCAGCTTCCTTACATTAATCTGCATACGTTGATACCAGGTCATGTCTTCTGCTGCACTCCAAAGTTCTGCTCCTACACTATTTAGCATGGAACAATGGGGTTTCCACTTGCCTGTTACCTCACTTCCTGACAAATCACCTGCGTTTTTGGTACCAAAAATGCAGGTAAAAGGCAGGTAAAATGCACCACTTTTGATAGCATGCATTGTTCCTGCGTTTTTGATGCCCTCATTGATTTCAATGGGTGACAAATGTTGACAAAAACGCAGGAAGAATGAACATGCTGCATTTTTTTTGTCACAAACTTTTGACAAAAAAACGCTGACAAATAAACTGCAATGTGCGCATGACAAATCTGACTTCTGATAGACTTTGCTTGGAAGTCAAATGTCAGAAAGTTCTGACAACAAAACTGCAGCCAAAAAAGCAGCAAAAAAAGCAGCGTGCGCATGTAGCCTAATGCAGGAAGTGTTCACTCCATCTGAGCTGAGTCTATAATAAGGCTATGTGCACACTAGAAAAAGGATTTTTCTCAAGAAAATTTCTTAAGAAATTTCTTGAGAGTGAAGGATTAGCGCACCTGCGTTTTTACCGCGATTTGGTGCGTTTTTACCGCTGGTTGCTCCCTGCGTTATTGTGCCATTATCTATGGCAAATAACGCAGTTAGCTGCAGAAAAGAAGTGACATGCTCATTCTTTTTCTTAAGAAAATCTACTGAAAGAATTTTCTTAAGAAGAAAACGCAGTGTGTGCACAGCTAATTTTTTTTGCCATAGGTTTTGCTGGGGAATGTCTGCAGAAAGGTTACAAGAATTTCTCAAGAAATTTCTGCAGCAAAAAAGCACCAAAAACGCAGGTAAAAAACGCAGTGTGTGAACATAGCCTACTAACTAAAAACCCAAGTTGACAACAAGGTTGTACAGTTTTCTTAACAGCTAACAGAATTCCAAAGTAATTTGCTAATGTGCCGTCCTGGCAAAACCAGGGTGGCACAGAGGACTTCATCTACCACAGGGGTGCAGGACTCACTCCTCCTTGGTAAATCCACCTGATCCCACACTGGTACAATCCAACAGACCCCCCCCCCCTCCCCCTAGAACAGTAGGGATGCCCACTCAGGGGATATGAAGTGTCTTGGGAGGAAACAAGTAGTTGGAAGTAAGTGGAGAGCAGAGCAAAGCAGACAGGGGTTGCAGCTCCTGGGCTGCTGTGGCAGCGTGCAGTGTGAGCCAAGTTCTGGGAGCCGAAGTGAGGAGTAAGCTCAGGGAACTGAAGTGGAAAGTGAGTTCCGGGACCGCTGGAACGAGTTGCTCTAGGAAGGAACCCGAAGTGGACCGGGGCAGGGTAGTGGCCCGCCGGTATTGTGAGTGGGAATCCGGACTAGTGCAGGGAAGTTTACTTCCCCCGTTCCAAGCAGAGGAGTTAGGCCTAAGCCACACGGCGAGAAAAATCGGTGCGAGTGGAGTGCAATAAAATATCGCATTCTCCTTGGACCAGCGCACATGAGCGATTATTTTCTCAGCCCTAATCGGACCGAGAAAACAATCGCAGCATGCTGCAATTGTAAGGTGAGACCCTTTTCTCTCGCACCCATTCAAGTGAATGGGGCGAGAGAAAAATCGCACTGCACTAACGGTACTCCGGTGTACCGCGCGTGCAGAGCGAGAATGGCAATAGCCGGCTACGGAGGAGAGAGGGAGAGAAATCCCTCCCCTCCTCCGTGCCGGCCCGCCCCTGTGCAGTGCTGGTCCGCCCTTCCGCATTGCCAGCCCGCCCCCCGCAGCTGAGGTCCGCTCGCAGGGTCGGACCTCAGACGCAGGCACGCTCGCATGACACTCGGCTTCTGCTGTGCTTCCAGCGCGAGCCGAGTCTCATGCGAGCATCGCAGTAGTGCCCCGTGTGGCCTCAGCCTTAAAGTGACTTTCTGAGCAAGGATGGTTGACCTTAGGGAGATCAACATCCACCACTGCGGAGACACCATCACGTGTTTCTCAACGCAGTGATTCTAGAGCAATGCCCCCTGGGAAATATTCAAATCAAGAAGGCCTGCGGAGACACCATCACATGTTTCTCAACGCTGGCAGGAAACTAGCCAGGTCTTTCACCGGGAAGGAACAACCACGGGAAGGGCAGTCTCCAGTCAAGGAGACCACCTATGCCAAACATGGTATCCATCCACAGACAGCCGTTTCGGGGTATTTGCCCCTTATCAGTGTGGAGTAGGAATCTGGCTAGTGGGACATTGCCTAGTAAAAGACTATGTGAGCAAGGATGGTTGACCTTAGGGAGATCAACATCCACCACTGCGGAGACACCATCACGTGTTTCTCAACGCAGTGATTCTAGAGCAATGCCCCCTGGGAAATATTCAAATCAAGAAGGCCTGCGGAGACACCATCACATGTTTCTCAACGCTGGCAGGAAACTAGCCAGGTCTTTCACCGGGAAGGAACAACCACGGGAAGGGCAGTCTCCAGTCAAGGAGACCACCTATGCCAAACATGGTATCCATCCACAGACAGCCGTTTCGGGGTATTTGCTCCTCATCAGTGTGGAGTAGGAATCTGGCTAGTGGGACATTGCCTAGTAAAAGACTATGTGAGCAAGGATGGTTGACCTTAGGGAGATCAACATCCACCACTGCGGAGACACCATCACGTGTTTCTCAACGCAGTGTTTCTAGAGCAATGCCCCCTGGGAAATATTCAAATCAAGAAGGCCTTCGGAGACACCATCACATGTTTCTCAACGCTGGCAGGAAACTAGCCAGGTCTTTCACCGGGAAGGAACAACCACGGGAAGGGCAGTCTCCAGTCAAGGAGACCACCTATGCCAAACATGGTATCCATCCACAGACAGCCGTTTCGGGGTATTTGCCCCTCATCAGTGTGGAGTAGGAATCTGGCTAGTGGGACATTGCCTAGTAAAAGACTATGTGAGCAAGGATGGTTGACCTTAGGGAGATCAACATCCACCACTGCGGAGACACCATCACGTGTTTCTCAACGCAGTGATTCTAGAGCAATGCCCCCTGGGAAATATTCAAATCAAGAAGGCCTGCGGAGACACCATCACATGTTTCTCAACGCTGGCAGGAAACTAGCCAGGTCTTTCACCGGGAAGGAACAACCACGGGAAGGGCAGTCTCCAGTCAAGGAGACCACCTATGCCAAACATGGTATCCATCCACAGACAGCCATTTCGGGGTATTTGCCCCTCATCAGTGTGGAGTAGGAATCTGGCTAGTGGGACATTGCCTAGTAAAAGACTATGTAAGCAAGGATGGTTGACCTTAGGGAGACACCATCACGTGTTTCTCAACGCAGTGATTCTAGAGCAATGCCCCCTGGGAAATATTCAAATCAAGAAGGCCTGCGGAGACACCATCACATGTTTCTCAACTCTGGCAGGAAACTAGCCAGGTCTTTCACCGGGAAGGAACAACCACGGGAAGGGCAGTCTCCAGTCAAGGAGACCACCTATGCCAAACATGGTATCCATCCACAGACAGCCGTTTCGGGGTATTTGCCCCTCATCAGTGTGGAGTAGGAATCTGGCTAGTGGGACATTGCCTAGTAAAAGACTATGTGAGCAAGGATGGTTGACCTTAGGGAGATCAACATCCACCACTGCGGAGACACCCTCACGTGTTTCTCAACGCAGTGATTCTAGAGCAATGCCCCCTGGGAAATATTCAAATCAAGAAGGCCTGCGGAGACACCATCACATGTTTCTCAACGCTGGCAGGAAACTAGCCAGGTCTTTCACCGGGAAGGAACAACCACAGGAAGGGCAGTCTCCAGTCAAGGAGACCACCTATGCCAAACATGGTATCCATCCACAGACAGCCGTTTCGGGGTATTTGCCCCTCATCAGTGTGGAGTAGGAATCTGGCTAGTGGGACATTGCCTAGTAAAAGACTATGTGAGCAAGGATGGTTGACCTTAGGGAGATTAACATCCACCACTGCGGAGACACCATCACGTGTTTCTCAACGCAGTGATTCTAGAGCAATGCCCCCTGGGAAATATTCAAATCAAGAGGGCCTGCGGAGACACCATCACATGTTTCTCAACGCTGGCAGGAAACTAGCCAGGTCTTTCACCGGGAAGGAACAACCACGGGAAGGGCAGTCTCCAGTCAAGGAGACCACCTATGCCAAACATGGTATCCATCCACAGACAGCCGTTTCGGGGTATTTGCCCCTCATCAGTGTGGAGTAGGAATCTGGCTAGTGGGACATTGCCTAGTAAAAGACTATGTGAGCAAGGATGGTTGACCTTAGGGAGATCAACATCCACCACTGCGGAGACACCATCACGTGTTTCTCAACGCAGTGTTTCTAGAGCAATGCCCCCTGGGAAATATTCAAATCAAGAAGGCCTGCGGAGACACCATCACGTGTTTCTCAACGCTGGCAGGAAACTAGCCAGGTCTTTCACCGGGAAGGAACAACCACGGGAAGGGCAGTCTCCAGTCAAGGAGACCACCTATGCCAAACATGGTATCCATCCACAGACAGCCGTTTCGGGGTATTTGCCCCTCATCAGTGTGGAGTAGGAATCTGGCTAGTGGGACATTGCCTAGTAAAAGACTATGTGAGCAAGGATGGTTGACCTTAGGGAGATCAACATCCACCACTGCGGAGACACCATCACGTGTTTCTCAACGCAGTGATTCTAGAGCAATGCCCCCTGGGAAATATTCAAATCAAGAAGGCCTGCGGAGACACCATCACATGTTTCTCAACGCTGGCAGGAAACTAGCCAGGTCTTTCACCGGGAAGGAACAACCACGGGAAGGGCAGTCTCCAGTCAAGGAGACCACCTATGCCAAACATGGTATCCATCCACAGACAGCCGTTTCGGGGTATTTGCCCCTCATCAGTGTGGAGTAGGAATCTGGCTAGTGGGACATTGCCTAGTAAAAGACTATGTGAGCAAGGATGGTTGACCTTAGGGAGATCAACATCCACCACTGCGGAGACACCATCACGTGTTTCTCAACGCAGTGATTCTAGAGCAATGCCTCCTGGGGCGTTGAGAAACACGTGATGGTGTCTCCGCAGTGGTGGATGTTGATCTCCCTAAGGTCAACCATCCTTGCTCACATAGTCTTTTACTAGGCAATGTCCCACTAGCCAGATTCCTACTCCACACTGATGAGGGGCAAATACCCCGAAATGGATGTCTGTGGATGGATACCATGTTTGGCATAGGTGGTCTCCTTGACTGGAGACTGCCCTTCCCGTGGTTGTTCCTTCCCGGTGAAAGACCTGGCTAGTTTCCTGCCAGTGTTGAGAAACATGTGATGGTGTCTCCGCAGACCTTCTTGATTTGAATATTTCCCAGGGGGCATTGCTCTAGAATCACTGCGTTGAGAAACACGTGATGGTGTCTCCGCAGTGGTGGATGTTGATCTCCCTAAGGTCAACCATCCTTGCTCACATAGTCTTTTACTAGGCAATGTCCCACTAGCCAGATTCCTACTCCACACTGATGAGGGGCAAATACCCCGAAACGGCTGTCTGTGGATGGATACCATGTTTGGCATAGGTGGTCTCCTTGACTGGAGACTGCCCTTCCCGTGGTTGTTCCTTCCCGGTGAAAGACCTGGCTAGATTCCTGCCAGCGTTGAGAAACATGTGATGGTGTCTCCGCAGGCCTTCTTGATTTGAATATTTCCCAGGGGGCATTGCTCTAGAATCACTGCGTTGAGAAACACGTGATGGTGTCTCCGCAGTGGTGGATGTTGATCTCCCTAAGGTCAACCATTCTTGCTCACATAGTCTTTTACTAGGCAATGTCCCACTAGCCAGATTCCTACTCCACACTGATGAGGGGCAAATACCCCGAAACGGCTGTCTGTGGATGGATACCATGTTTGGCATAGGTGGTCTCCTTGACTGGAGACTGCCCTTCCCGTGGTTGTTCCTTCCCGGTGAAAGACCTGGCTAGTTTCCTGCCAGCGTTGAGAAACATGTGATGGTGTCTCCGCAGGCCTTCTTGATTTGAATATTTCCCAGGGGGCATTGCTCTAGAATTACTGCGTTGAGAAACACGTGATGGTGTCTCCGCAGTGGTGGATGTTGATCTCCCTAAGGTCAACCATCCTTGCTCACATAGTCTTT
Source organism: Anomaloglossus baeobatrachus (assembly GCF_048569485.1). Taxonomy (NCBI): domain Eukaryota; kingdom Metazoa; phylum Chordata; class Amphibia; order Anura; family Aromobatidae; genus Anomaloglossus; species Anomaloglossus baeobatrachus. The sequence continues at coordinate 156,913,779 of NC_134355.1, read as the reverse complement.
TACTAGGCAATGTCCCACTAGCCAGATTCCTACTCCACACTGATGAGGGGCAAATACCCCGAAACGGCTTTCTGTGGATGGATACCATGTTTGGCATAGGTGGTCTCCTTGACTGGAGACTGCCCTTCCCGTGGTTGTTCCTTCCCGGTGAAAGACCTGGCTAGTTTCCTGCCAGCGTTGAGAAACACGTGATGGTGTCTCCGCAGGCCTTCTTGATTTGAATATTTCCCAGGGGGCATTGCTCTAGAATCACTGCGTTGAGAAACACGTGATGGTGTCTCCGCAGTGGTGGATGTTGATCTCCCTAAGGTCAACCATCCTTGCTCACATAGTCTTTTACTAGGCAATGTCCCACTAGCCAGATTCCTACTCCACACTGATGAGGGGCAAATACCCCGAAACGGCTGTCTGTGGATGGATACCATGTTTGGCATAGGTGGTCTCCTTGACTGGAGACTGCCCTTCCCGTGGTTGTTCCTTCCCGGTGAAAGACCTGGCTAGTTTCCTGCTAGCGCTGAGAAACATGTGATGGTGTCTCCGCAGGCCTTCTTGATTTAAAGTGACTTTCAACTGTGCGCAGGAGAAAGGGCTCTGCTTCATTGTACCGGGTGTGGGATCTGAGCACCACCCACCTAAGGCCCACGGACACCGGCAATTTCTGGTTTACCTTACGGACTTGTGTGAAGTTACTGCGTCATCCTCAGAGTGAGTACACCAGTCCCCTCCGGTCCAATCCTGCGGACTGCGTTCCACTGTGCTATCCCTGCCACCACCACAACTCCCAACTGCGCCCCGGGACTACACCTCCCCTACCCGTGGAGGGGATATCACCTTGCTGCCCCCACACCATCGGTCCCGGACGCCTGCCCCGAGAGGCAGCGGCGGTGCCACCATCCCATCACCGCAACCCATGTCACAGACAATCTCCTCTGTAAATACCCCCCTCTTTCACTGTGTAAGTGGACGGGCGGTTGCACGAGCCCCGGGTCCGGTCACCACTCGAGCCCCAGACACGATCCCAGATCCAAGCGCCACTCGAGCAGCCCCGGTTGCCGCAGCGGCACCCATCCGCGACACTAAAGGCCCCGCCACATGCGCCGATATATCGTGCGATCGCAAGAGCGATCGCACACGCCCCCGTCATGTATGCGTCACGGGAAATTCGTTGCCCATGGCGCACAATGTCGTTAACCCCCGTCACATGTACTTACCTCCCTAATGACGTCGCTGTGGGCGGCGAACATCCTCTTCCTGAAGGGGGTGGGACGTTCGGCGTCATAGCGACGTCACACAGCGGCTGCCCAATAGAAGCGTAGGGGCAGAGATGAGCGGGACGTAACATCCCGCCCACCTCCTTCCTTCTGCATTGCCGGCGGGACGCAGGTAAGCTGTGTTCGTCGTTCCCGGGGTGTCACACATAGTGATGTGTTGTGCCTCAGGAACGATGAACAACCGGCGCACAGAAGGAGGAATGACATTATGAAAATGAACGATGTGTCAACGAGCAACGATAAGGTGAGTATTATTGCTCGTTAACAGTCGTTCGGAGATGTAACACGCTACGAAATCTCTAACGATGCCGGATGTGCGTCGCAAACTCTGTGACCCAGACGACATATCGTTAGCTATATCGTAGCGTGTGACGGGGCCTTAAGTCTTGTAATTTAGCCATTAAACCGTACTAGGATCAGATTCAGCAGGACCAATGAACAGTAAATTGTCCAGATAATGCAACACCCTCCAAAATCACATTTATGTTTCAAAACCAATTGAAGAAAAGTAGAAAAAGCTTTGAAAAAATAACATAACGAAAAACCCATGAGGAAATGAAATCCAAGTGAACGAAGGGAAACCTGTCACCAGGATTTTCCCTTATATCCTGCGGCCCCCACCAGTGAGCTCCTATATACAGCATACTAGAATCCTGTATATAACAGCCCAGGCCGCTCTGTAGAACTTAAAAAACCCTTCATTATACTCACCTATGGGGCGGTCCAGTCCAATGGATGTCACTGCTCTCGGTCCGGGGCCTCCTCCATCTTGGTCAGTCGCCTTCCTCCTTCCCAGCCCCGTGTGCAAAGCAAAGTGAATATACTAAGAACATAAGAGGAGAACTACATATATTAGAGAGAGGCTTGAAAGATGTTAGTGAAAATGCATGTTAGAAAGTGTATGGTGAAAGCGGAGTGTGCTTGTAACGTAAGTGCAAAGTATAAGGACACATGCCACAAGGCAAATAAAAAAATGCAAAAAATAAATGAATGGGTAACTACTGTATATTAATATTAACCTGTTCATGACTGCCGATGGTAAATCAATGTTTGCGCTTGCTCGGTTTTGTGCAGCACCAACATTTATTCACAGTCTGTGGCCAAGATGAGGTCGCAACCCCTGCGCGCTACAATCGCTGGGTTTCTGGTGAAGAACGGTACTTCAGACGAGAGACATCATCGGGACCTGATGATGTTAACCCTTTGCAATCTTCTATATGCCACAATCAATTGCGATTGCAACACATAGAAGTCAGAATCAGTGCGCTCCTTCTCTTACCTCTCCGGCTCCTCATGACATGATCACAGGGGAGCTGAGGGTTGTCAGCCGAACGTCACATGATGACCTCTGCGCCTGTCAGGCCCAGCCTGCAGCAGGGTCTGAAAGGCGATCTGACAGTATCATGCATTACCATGCTTTAGTTTATGTGCAGATTTTAGGAAGTTATCACTTTTGGGTATTTTCTGTCACCTAGGCCCCTGAAAGTCACTTCAAATCTGATGTTGTCCCTAAAACGACGGTTTTGTAAATTTTGTTGGGAAAATGAGAAATTGCTGATAAACTTTGAACCCTTCTAACTTCCAAACAAAAAAGAAAAATGATATTTTAAAAATTGCGCTGATGTAAAGTAGACATATGGGAAATATTAATTATTATCTATTTTGTGTGCTCTAATATTCTGGATTAAGGGTATAAAAATTAAAAGTTTGAAAATTGCAAAATTACCGCCAAATTTCCAATATTTTCGCAATTGAATGCAAAAAATATTGTTCTAAATTTACCAGTGTCGTGAAGTACAATCACTGGGATCTGTTGAAGCGTTCCAGAGTTATAACCTGTGAAAGTGACACTGGTCTGATATAAAAATATTGGCCTGGTCACGAAGGCAAAAATAGGCTCTTGCGCGCAGGGGTTAAATATTAGTTGTATCATAATAACCATAATGAAATTATTGTACAATGTTTTTCTCCACTTAAGATAATCATCTTTTTTATTCTTTCCTCATAGGTGCCACACATCAAACGGAGTTATCAAAAAATGAAATTGCTGTAACAGGTATGGTTTTCATTATTAATTTATAATTATAGTTATTATTAAATTTTATTATTTATTAAAATATCAGCTCGGAAAATGACGTGAAATTCTCCCAGGTTAGTATCGCTCTGTGCTCGTGTGATGCGCAGGATTGTGCGAGCTGTGGAAAGTGTTTGTTCGGCTCAAAATTTACTTAAATCCAGCATTAAGAGATGTCTTGTTCATGGAGAATTAAAAAAAAAAACTTACAACACTGCCCACCCACCTCCAGGAATGTTTTGCTTTTAGCCCATAGCAAAACATTTCCGGAGATGGATAGCCGGTGTTGGTTTTTTTTTCTATTAACTCTGGATGTAAGCAAAATTTAAGCTGAACAAACACTTTCCGCAGCTCGCACAATGCATTTCACTGTAAAAAAGAGCACCTAGGGTCTTATCCAGTGTTGAGGAGGGAAAGAAGAAGTAATTGGTGGGCTCACCTGGTTGAAATCGTAATGTGCAAGTAATTATAGGCCTGCTGCAGATCCCAGAGCAATGGAGATGAGAGTTTTGAATATAATCTGAACCTTACTCCATTAAACTATATAAGCACTAACAGGGACGATAGAAGCGTTTTTAGAATTCTTTTTTTAAATGCCGTATTGGTGGGGGTAGTCCCAGGTAACTGAACACAATCAACCCTTCCCAACTGCCTTTTTTGATTCACTCTGTCAACTTTACTCGATTAAACTATATAAGCAGTAATAAGGAACGATAGAAGCGGTTTTAGAATTCACCCTTTAAAATGACATTTTGGTGGTGGAAGCACCAAGTAATTGAACATTAAATTGTTAAACACTCTGTTGACCTTACTCCATTAAACTTTATAAGCACTAACCAGCTGAGAGCAGCAATTTTAGAATTCCATCTTTAAAATGGCATTTTGTTTTGTGAAGTAGGTAATTTAACGAAATCAATCATGTCTAAATACCTTTTTAAACTCACTGGACCCTAAACAGATATATCGCCCTGCACTAACATGCTCTAATAGCAGCAGTTATGGAATAATCCCTTTAAAATTTCATCTTCTTTGTAGCAGTAGTGGGTCATTTAAAACAATCAAGGTAGGCTAAATGCCTTTCTTCGGCGCTCCATTGGGAGACCCAGACGATTGGGTGTATAGCTACTGCCTCCGGAGGCCACACAAAGCATTACACTAAAAAGTGTAAGGCCCCTCCCCTTCTGGCTATACACCCCCCGTGGGATCACGGGCTGCTCAGTTTTCAAGCTTTGTGCGAAGGAGGTCAGACATCCACGCATAGCTCCACTGTTTAGTCAGCAGCAGCTGCTGACTATGTCGGATGGAAGAAAAGAGGGCCCATACTAGGGCCCCCAGCATGCTCCCTTCTCACCCCACTCTGTGTCGGCGGTGTTTGTTAAGGTTGAGGTACCCATTGCGGGTACGGAGGCTGGAGCCCACATGCTGCTTTCCTTCCCCATCCCCCTGAGGGCTCTGGGGAAGTGGGATCTTACCGGCCCCCAGACTCTGAGGCCGGGCTCCATCCACAGACCCGGAGATCCTGCTGGATACGGAGCTGAGTACCGTCAGGGACAAGGCCCTGCAACATTCAGGTACTCTGTGTCCCCGTACAGACAGGCACAGACACACGCCAGAGTTGCTGGGTGTGCTAGTGCGCCGGGGACAGTAGCGCTGCGCGCCTGGGTCTTATTCACTACAGCTTAGCTGAGTGACTTTCTGTGTTGGGAACTACCGCGCCGACCGCCCCTGGAGCGGCGGCGCGCCTGAGACTTGTAGTGCGCCGAGGACTCGCGCTGACCGTGCTTTTACGACGGCAGCGCTCATAAATCTAGTCCCCGGCTTTTGCGGCCTAGCTCCGTTTCGTTCCCGCCCCCAACCCTGTCAATCACGGAAGGGGAGAGACGCTGTACAATCAGTCAGCGCCGAGGGCTGGAGTCTTATTTACATACTCCAGCCCTCTCACTCGGCACAGTGGGACGCCAGTTTCCCGCTCTTGTCTGCAGCACGCCCACGGCCCGCCCCTCTTCACAGGACGCTGGCAGCCATTCCTGCACGCAGTCTGAGCTGGAGAACGGACATAGCCCTGGGAGACCCAGACAGGGGATTCTGGCGACCACACACCCGCTGCTAAGCGGGCGGTAAGCAGCACAAAAGTGCTGACCCCACTAGTGCCACAGTGTTATTTAGTGTACTTTTTGTCTGTACCTATATATTGCACTGTACGGTCACTTCTTGGCTTATACCCCATTGCTCTGAGGAGACAACAGCATGTCATCCGCAAAAAGCAAGGGTGCCAAGGCACAGGCTTTATATGCTGATTGTACCGCATGTGGGGCTGATCTACCGGCAGGTTCCACTGACCCCCATTGTGTGCAATGTTCGGTCCCTGTGCCACTTCGTCAGCCGGAGTCTATGGTGGTAGTGGCCCAGGCAGAGACGCCTGTGAACCCTGCCCCAGTAACGGGGACAGAGTTTGCAGTTTTTGCTGATAAGATGTCTGTGACTATGACAAAAATTCTTGAAACTTTGCAGTCCAGGCCGGTCACTCAGACCATGGACACTGTTGATGCAATGTTCCCCGGCCCCCCTCAGTTGGAACTAGTCCAGGCTTCAAGGGGGTCTCAGGCATCACAGGCTGAAGGCTCCGACTCGGACGACAGTCCCAGGCAGCCTAAGCGAGCTTGCTGGGAAAGACCCTCGACGTCATCACACTGCTCAGGGTCTCAGCGAGAGGCTTCTCTGTATGATGAGGCAGAGGTAGCTGATCAGGAACCTAATCCTGAGACCGCTCTCAATCTGGATACTCCTGATGGTGACGCTATGGTAAATGATCTTATAGCGGCCATCAATAGACTGTTGGATATTTCTCCCCCAGCCCCTTCAGCAGAGGAGGCAGCTGCACAGCAGGAGAAATTCCATTTCAGGTATCCCAAGCGTAAATTGAGTACGTTTCTGGACCACTCTGACTTCAGAGAAGCAGTCCAGAAACACCATACTTATCCAGACAAGCGTTTCTCCAAACGTCTTAAGGATACACGTTATCCCTTTCCCCCTGACGTGGTCAAACGCTGGACCCAGTGTCCAAAAGTGGACCCCCCAATCTCCAGGCTTGCGGCTAGGTCCATAGTTGCAGTGGAAGATGGGGCTTCACTAAAAGATGCCAATGACAGACAGATGGACCTTTGGTTGAAATCTGTCTATGAAGCTATCGGCGCGTCGTTTGCTCCAGCATTCGCGGCCGTGTGGGCACTCCAAGCTATTTCAGCTGGTCTGGAGCAGGTGGACTCTCTCATACGTCCATCAGTGCCGCAAGTGGCGTCCTTAACCTCGCAAATGTCTGCGTTTGCGACTTACGCTATCAATGCGGTCCTAGACTCCACGAGCCGTACCTCAATGGCGTCCGCCAACTCTGTGGTTTTGCGCAGAGCCTTGTGGTTAAAGGAATGGAAAGCAGATTCTGCTTCCAAAAAATGCTTAACCAGTTTGCCATTATCTGGTGACAGACTGTTTGGTGAGCAATTGGCTGAAATTATTAAACAGTCCAAGGGTAAGGATTCTTCCTTACCCCAGCCCAGATCAAGCAAACCTCAACAGAGGAGAGGACAGTCGAGGTTTCGGTCCTTTCGAGGCTCGGGCAGGGCCCAATTCTCCGCGTCCAAGGGGACTCAGAAGGAGCAGAGGAGCTCAGATTCCTGGCGGGCTCACTCACGCCCAAAGAAAGCAACAGGAGGAACCGCTTCCAAGGCGGCTGCCTCATGACTTTCGGCCTCCTCCCTCCGCATCATCGGTCGGTGGCAGACTCTCCCGCTTTTGCGACATTTGGCTGCCACAGGTCAAGGACCGGTGGGTAACAGACGTTTTGTCTCACGGGTACAGGATAGAGTTCAGTTCTCGTCCTCCGCCTCGGTTCTTCAGAACTTCCCCACATCCCGACCGAACCGATGCCCTTCTGCAGGCGGTATGCTCTCTAAGGGCAGAAGGAGTGGTGATCCCTGTTCCTCTTCAGGAACGAGGTCAAGGTTTTTACTCCAATCTGTTTGTGGTGCCAAAAAAGGACGGCTCGTTCCGTCCTGTTCTGGACCTAAAACTGCTCAACAAGCACGTAAAAATCAGGCGGTTCCGGATGGAATCCCTCCGCTCTGTCATTGCCTCAATGTCTCAAGGAGATTTTCTAGCATCAATAGACATCAAAGATGCTTATCTCCACGTGCCGATTGCTCCAGAGCACCAGCGTTTTCTACGCTTCGTGATAGAAGACGACCATCTTCAGTTCGTAGCCCTGCCCTTCGGTCTGGCGACAGCCCCACGGGTTTTCACCAAGGTCATGGCAGCAGTGGTAGCAGTCTTGCACTCTCAGGGACACTCGGTGATCCCTTACTTAGACGATCTGCTTGTCAAGGCACCCTCTCAAGAGGCATGCCAACACAGCCTAAACATTGCGCTGGAGACTCTCCAGACTTTTGGGTGGATCATCAACTTTTCAAAGTCAAACCTGTCACCGACCCAATCACTGACATACCTTGGCATGGAGTTTCATACTCTCTCAGCGGTAGTGAAGCTTCCGCTGGACAAGCAGCGGTCACTACAGATAGGGGTGCAGCTTCTCCTTCAAGGTCAATCGCACCCCTTAAGACGCCTCATGCACTTCCTGGGGAAGATGGTGGCAGCAATGGAAGCAGTCCCGTTTGCACAGTTTCATCTGCGCCCACTTCAATGGGACATTCTCCGCCAATGGGACGGGAGGTCGACGTCCTTAGACAAGAAAGTCCTCCTCTCCCAGACGGCCAAGGACTCTCTTCAGTGGTGACTTCTTCCCACCTCATTATCACAGGGGAGGTCCTTCCTACCCCCTTCCTGGGCGGTGGTCACGACAGACGCGAGTCTGTCAGGGTGGGGAGCAGTTTTTCTCCACCACAGGGCTCAGGGTACGTGGACTCAGCAGGAGTCCACTCTTCAGATCAATGTTCTGGAAATCAGGGCAGTGTATCTGGCCCTACTGGCCTTCCAACAGTGGCTGGAAGGAAAGCAGATCCGAATTCAGTCGGACAACTCAACAGCGGTGGCATACATCAACCACCAAGGCGGGACACGCAGTCGGCAAGCCTTCCAGGAAGTCCGGCGGATTCTGCTGTGGGTGGAAGCCACGGCCTCCACCATATCCGCAGTTCACATCCCGGGCGTAGAAAACTGGGAAGCAGACTTTCTCAGTCGCCAGGGTATGGATGCAGGGGAATGGTCCCTTCACCCGGACGTGTTTCAGGAAATCTGTCGCCGCTGGGGAATGCCGGACGTCGACCTAATGGCGTCGCGGCACAACAACAAGGTTCCGGCCTTCATGGCGCGGTCTCGCGATCAAAGAGCTCTGGCGGCAGACGCCTTAGTGCAGGATTGGTCGCAGTTCCAGCTGCCCTATGTGTTTCCACCTCTGGCACTCTTGCCCAGAGTGCTACGCAAGATCAGGTCCGATTGCCGCCGCGTCATACTCGTCGCCCCAGACTGGCCGAGAAGGTCGTGGTACCCGGATCTGTGGCATCTCACGGTCGGACAACCGTGGGCGCTGCCAGATCGACCAGACTTGCTGTCACAAGGGCCGTTTTTCCATCTGAATTCTTCGGCCCTGAACCTGACTGTGTGGCCATTGAGTCCTGGATCCTAGCGTCTTCAGGACTATCTCAAGGTGTTGTTACCACCATGAGACAAGCTAGGAAGCCCACGTCTGCTAAGATCTACCACAGAACGTGGAAGATTTTCTTATCCTGGTGCTCTGCTCAGGGAGTGTCCCCCTGGCCATTTGCATTGCCTACGTTTCTTTCCTTCCTGCAGTCTGGGTTGGAAAAAGGTTTGTCGCTTGGCTCCCTTAAAGGGCAAGTCTCAGCGCTATCTGTATTTTTTCAAAAGCGTCTGGCACGACTTCCTCAGGTACGCACGTTCCTGCAGGGGGTTCGTCACATCGTCCCTCCGTACAAACGGCCGTTAGACCCATGGGATCTGGACAGGGTACTAGTTGCTCTCCAGAAGCCGCCCTTCGAGCCTCTGAGGGATGTTTCACTTTCTCGACTCTCACAGAAAGTGGCCTTTCTAGTAGCGGTCACGTCTCTTCGGAGGGTGTCCGAACTGGCAGCGCTGTCATCTAAAGCTCCCTTCCTGGTGTTTCACCAGGACAAGGTAGTGCTGCGCCCGATCCCGGAGTTTCTCCCTAAGGTGGTATCCTCCTTTCATCTCAATCAGGATATTTCCTTACCTTCTCTTTGTACTCATCCAGTTCATCGGTATGAAAAGGATTTACATTTGTTAGATCTGGTGAGAGCACTCAGAATCTACATTTCCCGCACGGCGCCCCTGCGCCGCTCGGACGCACTCTTTGTCATTGTCGCTGGTCAGCGCAAAGGGTCGCAGGCTTCCAAATCCACCCTGGCTTGATGGATCAAGGAACCAATCCTTGAAGCCTACCGTTCTGCCGGGCTTCCGGTTCCTTCAGGGCTGAAGGCCCATTCTACCAGAGCCGTGGGTGCGTCCTGGGCATTACGACACCAGGCTACGGCTCAACAGGTGTGCCAGGCAGCTACCTGGTCGAGTCTGCACACTTTCACCAAACATTATCAGGTGCATACCTATGCTTCGGCGGACGCCAGCCTAGGTAGAAGAGTCCTACAGGCGGCGGTTGCCTCCTCGTAGGGAAGGGCTGTTTTTGCAGCTCTAACATGAGGTATTAATTTACCCACCCAGCGACTGCTTTTGGACGTCCCAATCGTCTGGGTCTCCCAATAGAGCGCCGAAGAAGAAGGGAATTTTGTTACTTACCGTAAATTCCTTTTCTTCTAGCTCCAATTGGGAGACCCAGCACCCGCCCTGTTTTCCTTCGGGATTTTTGTTTTTTTCGGGTACACATGTTGTTCATGTTGAACGGTTTTCAGTTCTCCGATGTTCTTCGGATTGAATTTGTTTAAACCAGTTATTGGCTTTCCTCCTTCTTCCTTTGGCACTAAAACTGAGCAGCCCGTGATCCCACGGGGGGTGTATAGCCAGAAGGGGAGGGGCCTTACACTTTTTAGTGTAATGCTTTGTGTGGCCTCCGGAGGCAGTAGCTATACACCCAATCGTCTGGGTCTCCCAATTGGAGCTAGAAGAAAAGGAATTTACGGTAAGTAACAAAATTCCCTTCTTTTACACAAATTGTACCCTAATCAGACATCTCGCCCTGCACTACACTCAGCTTTCAGCAGTCTTGTGATTTAGTCCTGAAATGGCCTGTTTGTTGCATTGTCCAGCAGGTCCTGCCACACACTAAAGGGGGCTTTACACGCTGCGATATCACTACGGAGATATCGTCGGGGTCACCGTGGTTGTGACGCACATCCGGCCTCATTAGCGAGATCGCAGTGTGTGCAGGAGTGTGACTCCTCTGAGCGCCCATAAATGATCGCAAAAGAGGGAAAAATCACCCTGCACTAACATGCTCTAATAGCAGGTATTCTCAGGATGGGGAGCTCCATGTTATGGGGAGCCCCCCAGCCTAACAATATCAGCCAGCAGCCGCCCGGAATTGCCGCATCCATTAGATGCGACAGTCCTGGGACTTTACCCGGCTCATCCCAAATTGCCCTGGTGCGGTAGCAATCGGGGTAATAAGGGGTTAATCATGGCAGGCGTCTATGAGACACCCCAATGATTAACCTGTAGGTGAAAGTAAATAAACACATACACCCGAAAAAATACTTTATTTGGAATAAAAGACAAAAAAACCCCCTCTCTTTCACCATTTTATTAAATTCCCCAAATACTCCTCCAGGTCCGACGTAATCCACAGAGGTCCCACGACGCTATCAGCTCTGCTACATGAAGCTGACAGGAGCGGCAGTAGAACACCGCCGCTCCCGGGAGCTCCATGCAGCAACTGAAGGAAGTCGCGCTGTCAGCGGTGACGTCACTGAGGTAATGGCGGGGCATGTTCGGTGATGATGCGTGCGAGAGTGCCTGCATGTGCGGTGGTGATGCGTGCGAGAGTGCCTGCATGTGCGGTGATGATGCGTGCGATAGTGCCTGTGTGTGCGGTGATGATGGGGGCTGTAGTGCCCATGTGTGTGGTGATGGGGTGGGCGGTAGTGCCGTTTTTTTGTGCGCTGATGATGGGGTCGCTCTCTCAGCATTAAAAAAAAAAAACAAAAAACGTTTTTTACCGGATCCGTCGCATCACTTTTTACACAATCTGAGACGGATCCGTTGCAGCAGGCACAAACTGAATTGTGCCTGATTGCAAAATACTGATGTGTGAAAGCAGCCTTAATGCATCATCTAATCTACTTGCCTCTGATTGGCCAGTGGCTGCCATTGGACTAGTGCAGATAGAACATAAATAAGACGTTCATCTGAAATAAAGCAGGGAGCAGTGACGGCTGCGGACCCTGCACCAGTCGTGATCGTCAAGGGGTGCACTTGCCTGTGAGCCGCAAGAAGCAGCCTGGGAGCGGCCCGCGGACTGCGTGTTTGAGACCTCCGCTCTTGTGGAAAGGATTTTCTTTGTCGCATCATACTAACGTCTATAAAAAATTCTGCCCTTTGGAATTATACACAAAGCAAAATTAAAAAGGGCTAGCAAACATTGCAATTCTTTCAATGTACATTTTTCTCTAGCTAAAAAATCTATGAATATGAATTTTAGCTTAATTAACATGCGCACGCTGCTTCTTTTTCGTGTTCACAAACTGCAGCCAAAACTGCACCTTGTCAGAAAGAGCCTGGAAATGTCACAAAAAATGTAGGTGCTTTTTTGGTGCGTTTTTGCTGCTTTTTTGGTGCGTTTTTGGCAGCAGTTTTGTCAACAATTGTTTCATGTATTTTTCAGTTCAAACAAGCCCATAATGCTTGTCTTGATCCGGCAAAATTTGCTTGTCCGGCGGCCGGATGGAACGTTGAGGGGAACGTTTTTGTACCCGGCAAAAATACGGGTCTGGTGGGGTGTTTTATAATGATAGCCTATGGACGCCGGATCATATGACGAAAGCCGGCGCCGGTTTCGTTTTTGGGCATGCCCAGACTGTGTGTAAATAGTTTCTCTGTCGGTCAGTCTCTCCCTCCCTCCCTCCTTTATACTCATCAATCACTGGCGCGGCACTGCACGGCTGTCACACTGCTCTGGCGGCTTCTCCTCTTTTGAAAATGCCGGCTGCTCATTATTCCATCACATTTTCCCTGCTTCCCGCGCCCACCGGCGCCTATGATTGGTTGCAGTGCGACGCCCCCCCCCCCCCCCCCCCCGAGTGACAGGTGTCTCACTGCACCCAATCACAGCAGCCGGTGGGCGTGTCACTATGGCGCATAGAAATAAATAAATAAATTAAAAAAACGCCGTGCGGTCCCCCCAATTTCAATGCCAGACAGATAAAGCCATACGGCTGAAGGCTGGTATTCTCAGGATGGGGAGCTCCACGTTTTGGGGAGCCCCCCAGCCTAACAATATCAGTCAGCAGCCGCCCAGAATGGCCGCATCCATTAGATGCGGTTGTTCTGGGACAGTACCCGGCTCTTCCCGATTTGCCCTGGTGCGTTGGCAAATCTGGGTAATAAGGAGTTATTGGCAGCCCATAGCTGCCAATAAGTCCTAGATTAATCATGTCAGGCGTCTCCCCGAGATACCTTCCATGATTAATCTGTAAGTTACAGTAAATAAACACACACTTGAAAAAATCCTTTATTAGAAATAAAAAACACTAACAAATTCCCTCGTTCTCCCATTTAATAAGCCCGACAAAGCCCTCCATGTCCGGCGTAATCCAGGATGGTCCAGCGTCGCTTCCAGCTCTGCTGCATGGAGGTGACCGGAGCAGCAGCAGACACCGCCGCTCCTGTCAGCTCCACGCAGCAAATGAAGACAGCCGCGGGATGAACTGATGATGTCATTGAGGTTACCCACGGCCACCGCTGAATCCAGCGGTGGCCGCGAGTAACCTCAGTGACAGCTCATCTGATCGCGCGGCTCACCTCATTTGGTGGCTCTGGCAGCTGAAAACATTGATTTTCCCCTCTCGCTGCTGCCGCCGCTGATAGTCACGTTCTCCACATCATCTCCCCTGTGCGTGCACGCTGGAGACAACGGTACTTCGGGGAACACGTGGAGGACGGAACTATGAGCGGCGGCGGCAGCGAGAAGGGGTCCATCATCTCCCCTGTGCGTGCATGCTGGGGACAGCGGTACTTCGGGGAACACGTGGAGGACGGGACTATCAGCGGCAGCGAGAGGGGGATGGACATTGGCAGCTGAAAACATTGATTTTTCCCCTCTCGCTGCCGCCGACGCTGATAGTCCCGTCCTCCACATGTTCCCCGAATACTGTGTCCCCAGCGTGCACGCACAGGGGAGATGATGGACCCCTTCTCGCTGCCGCCGCCGCTGATAGTCCCGTCCTCCACGTGTTCCCCGAAGTACCGTGTCCCCAGCGTGCACGCACAGGGGAGATGATGGACCCCTCTCGCTGCCGCCGCCGCTGCTGATAGTCCCGTCCTCCACATCATTTCCCCTGTGCGTGCACGCTGGGGACAGTGGTACTTCGGGAAACACGTGGAGGACGGGACTATCAGTGGAAATTTTGGTAATATACTTACCAATTCAATCAGCTTCCTTACATTAATCTGCATACGTTGATACCAGGTCATGTCTTCTGCTGCACTCCAAAGTTCTGCTCCTACACTATTTAGCATGGAACAATGGGGTTTCCACTTGCCTGTTACCTCACTTCCTGACAAATCACCTGCGTTTTTGGTACCAAAAATGCAGGTAAAATGCACCACTTTTGATAGCATGCATTGTTCCTGCGTTTTTGATGCCCTCATTGATTTCAATGGGTGACAAATGTTGACAAAAACGCAGGAAGAATGAACATGCTGCATTTTTTTTGTCACAAACTTTTGACAAAAAAACGCTGACAAATAAACTGCAATGTGCGCATGACAAATCTGACTTCTCATAGACTTTGCTTGGAAGTCAAATGTCAGAAAGTTCTGACAACAAAACTGCAGCCAAAAAAGCAGCAAAAAAAGCAGCGTGCGCATGTAGCCTAATGCAGGAAGTGTTCACTCCATCTGAGCTGAGTCTATAATAAGGCTATGTGCACACTAGAAAAAGGATTTTTCTCAAGAAAATTTCTTAAGAAATTTCTTGAGAGTGAAGGATTAGCGCACCTGCGTTTTTACCGCGATTTGGTGCGTTTTTGGTGCGTTTTTACCGCTGGTTGCTCCCTGCGTTATTGTGCCATTATCTATGGCAAATAACGCAGTTAGCTGCAGAAAAGAAGTGACATGCTCATTCTTTTTCTTAAGAAAATCTACTGAAAGAATTTTTTTAAGAAGAAAACGCAGTGTGTGCACAGCTAATTTTTTTGCCATAGGTTTTGCTGGGGAATGTCTGCAGAAAGGTTACAAGAATTTCTCAAGAAATTTCTGCAGCAAAAAAGCACCAAAAACGCAGGTAAAAAACGCAGTGTGTGAACATAGCCTACTAACTAAAAACCCAAGTTGACAACAAGGTTGTACAGTTTTCTTTACAGCTAACAGAATTCCAAAGTAATTTGCTAATGTGCCGCCCTGGCAAAACCAGGGTGGCACAGAGGACTTCATCTACCACAGGGGTGCAGGACTCACTCCTCCTTGGTAAATCCACCTGATCCCACACTGGTACAATCCAACAGACCCCCCCTCCCTCCCCCTAGAACAGTAGGGATGCCCACTCAGGGGATATGAAGTGTCTTGGGAGGAAACAAGTAGTTGGAAGTAAGTGGAGAGCAGAGCAAAGCAGACAGGGGTTGCAGCTCCTGGGCTGCTGTGGCAGCGTGCAGTGTGAGCCAAGTTCTGGGAGCCGAAGTGAGGAGTAAGCTCAGGGAACTGAAGTGGAAAGTGAGTTCCGGGACCGCTGGAACGAGTTGCTCTAGGAAGGAACCCGAAGTGGACCGGGGCAGGGTAGTGGCCCGCCGGTATTGTGAGTGGGAATCCGGACTAGTGCAGGGAAGTTTACTTCCCCCGTTCCAAGCAGAGGAGTTAGGCCTAAGCCACACGGCGAGAAAAATCGGTGCGAGTGGAGTGCAATAAAATATCGCATTCTCCTTGGACCAGCGCACATGAGCGATTATTTTCTCAGCCCTAATCGGACCGAGAAAACAATCGCAGCATGCTGCAATTGTAAGGTGAGACCCTTTTCTCTCGCACCCATTCAAGTGAATGGGGCGAGAGAAAAATCGCACTGCACTAACGGTACTCCGGTGTACCGCGCGTGCAGAGCGAGAATGGCAATAGCCGGCTACGGAGGAGAGAGGGAGAGAAATCCCTCCCCTCCTCCGTGCCGGCCCGCCCCTGTGCAGTGCTGGTCCGCCCTTCCGCATTGCCAGCCCGCCCCCCGCAGCTGAGGTCCGCTCGCAGGGTCGGACCTCAGACGCAGGCACGCTCGCATGACACTCGGCTCCTGCTGTGCTTCCAGCGCGAGCCGAGTCTCATGCGAGCATCGCAGTAGTGCCCCGTGTGGCCTCAGCCTTAAAGTGACTTTCAACTGTGCGCAGGAGAAAGGGCTCTGCTTCATTGTACCGGGTGTGGGATCTGAGCACCACCCACCAAAGGCCCACGGACACCGGCAATTTCTGGTTTACCTTACGGACTTGTGTGAAGTTACTGCGTCATCCTCAGAGTGAGTACACCAGTCCCCTCCGGTCCAATCCTGCGGACGGCGTTCCACTGTGCTATCCCTGCCACCACCACAACTCCCAACTGCGCCCCGGGACTACACCTCCCCTACCCGTGGAGGGGATATCACCTTGCTGCCCCCACACCATCGGTCCCGGACGCCTGCCCCGAGAGGCAGCGGCGGTGCCACCATCCCATCACCGCAACCCATGTCACAGACAATCTCCTCTGTAAATACCCCCCTCTTTCACTGTGTAAGTGGACGGGCGGTTGCACGAGCCCCAGGTCCGGTCACCACTCGAGCCCCAGACACGATCCCAGATCCAAGCGCCACTCGAGCAGCCCCGGTTGCCGCAGCGGCACCCATCCGCGACACTAAAGGCCCCGCCACATGCGCCGATATATCGTGCGATCGCAAGAGCGATCGCACACGCCCCCGTCATGTATGCGTCACGGGAAATTCGTTGCCCATGGCGCACAATGTCGTTAACCCCCGTCACATGTACTTACCTCCCTAATGACGTCGCTGTGGGCGGCGAACATCCTCTTCCTGAAGGGGGTGGGACGTTCGGCGTCATAGCGACGTCACACAGCGGCTGCCCAATAGAAGCGTAGGGGCAGAGATGAGCGGGACGTAACATCCCGCCCACCTCCTTCCTTCTGCATTGCCGGCGGGACGTAGGTAAGCTGTGTTCGTCGTTCCCGGGGTGTCACACATAGTGATGTGTTGTGCCTCAGGAACGATGAACAACCGGCGCACAGAAGGAGGAATGACATTATGAAAATGAACGATGTGTCAACGAGCAACGATAAGGTGAGTATTATTGCTCGTTAACAGTCGTTCGGAGATGTAACACGCTACGAAATCTCTAACGATGCCGGATGTGCGTCGCAAACTCTGTGACCCAGACGACATATCGTTAGCTATATCGTAGCGTGTGACGGGGCCTTAAGTCTTGTAATTTAGCCATTAAACCGTACTAGGATCAGATTCAGCAGGACCAATGAACAGTAAATTGTCCAGATAATGCAACACCCTCCAAAATCACATTTATGTTTCAAAACCAATTGAAGAAAAGTAGAAAAAGCTTTGAAAAAATAACATAACGAAAAACCCATGAGGAAATGAAATCCAAGTGAACGAAGGGAAACCTGTCACCCGGATTTTCCCTTATATCCTGCGGCCCCCACCAGTGAGCTCCTATATACAGCATACTAGAATCCTGTATATAACAGCCCAGGCCGCTCTGTAGAACTTAAAAAACCCTTCATTATACTCACCTATGGGGCGGTCCAGTCCAATGGATGTCACTGCTCTCGGTCCGGGGCCTCCTCCATCTTGGTCAGTCGCCTTCCTCCTTCCCAGCCCCGTGTGCAAAGCAAAGTGAATATACTAAGAACATAAGAGGAGAACTACATATATTAGAGAGAGGCTTGAAAGATGTTAGTGAAAATGCATGTTAAGCCTGCTTTACACCTTACAATTAGGTCTGCGATCTCGTATGCGATGTGACACGCCCAGATTGCATATGCGATCTAATGAGATTGCACGTAGGTCGTTCATTTGCTGTCACACGAGCGTTAGTAGTCTATGTTAAATTGATCAATTTTGTGTGCGATCCTAGATCATGTGTTCTGTGACGTATGCATTGGGCACCCTTTTTTTTTTTATTTATTGTCTTGCCAAGCGTGTATAATGTGTAGGGGTGCGTTTTTACTATGTCATCTGCCATTCAGCTCTGCTACATGGCCGCTGACAGCAGACACAGACAGCCATGTAGCAGAGCTGAATGGCAGATTACAGCAGACACAGACAGAGCCGGACTGTCAGAATGAACTCGGGTGAACTTCACCCGACTTCATTGTCATGCTGCGGCTCTGTCTGTGTCGCGTCCTGATTAGCGGTCACCAGTGAGGACTCACCGGTGACCGCTAATCTCCTGAGTGACTGAAGTTAGCAGCCCTCTCTCATATACTCACCGATCCCCGATCCCCGGCGCTGCATGGCATTCACACTGCTGCGGCGGCTTTTACTGTTTTGAAAAAGCCGGCCGCCCATTAAACAATCTCCTATTCCCTGCTTACCCCGCCCACCGGCGCCTATGATTGGTTACAGTGAGATACGCCCCCACGCTGAGTGACAGCTGTCACACTGCACCCAATCACAGCAGCCGGTGGGCGTGTCTATACTGTGCAGTGAAATAAATAATTAAATAATTAAAAAAAACAGCGTGCGGTCCCCCCCAATTTTAAAACCAGCCAGATAAAGCCATACGGCTAAAGGCTGGTATTCTCAGGATGGGGAGCTCCACGTTATGGGGAGCCCCCCACCCTAACAATATCAGTCAGCAGCCGCCAAGAATTGCCGCATACATTAGATGCGACAGTTCTGGGACTGTACCCGGCTCTTCCCGATTTGCCCTGGTGCCGTTGGCAAATCGGGGTAATAAGGAGTTATTGGCAGCCCATAGCTGCCAATAAGTCCTAGATTAATCATGTCAGGCGTCTATGAGACACCCTCCATGATTAATCTGTAAGTTACAGTAAATAAACACACACACCAGAAAAAAATCCTTTATTAGAAATAAAAACACACACATATACCCTGGTTCACCACTTTAATCAGCCCCAAAAAGCCCTCCATGTCCGGCGTACTCCACAGTCCTCCAGCGTCGCATTCAGCGCTGCTGCATGGAGGTGACCGGAGCTGCAGCAGACACAGCCGCTCCGGTCACCTCCACGCAGCTAATGAAGACAGCCGCGCGATCAGCTGAGCTGTCACTGAGGTTACCCGCGGCCACCGCTGCATCCTCCGCTGGATCCAGTGACAGCGGGTAACCTCAGTGACAGCTCAGCTGATAGCGCGTCTGTCTTCATTAGCTGCGTGGAGGTGACCGGAGCGGCTGTGTCTGCTGCAGCTCCGGTCACCTCCATGCAGCAGCGCTGGATGCGACGCTGGAGGACTGTGGAGTACGCCGGACATGGAGGGCTTTTTGGGGCTGATTAAAGTGGTGAACCAGGGTATATGTGTGTGTTTTATTTCTAATAAAGGATTTTTCTGGTGTGTGTGTTTATTTACTGTAATTTACAGATTAATCATGGAGGGTGTCTCATAGACGCCTGACATGATTAATCTAGGACTTATTGGCAGCTATGGGCTGCCAATAACTCCTTATTACCCCGATTTGCCAACGGCACCAGGGCAAATCGGGAAGAGCCGGGTACTGTCCCAGAACTGCCGCATATAATGTATGCGGCAATTGTGGGCGGCTGCTGACTGATATTGTTAGGGTGGGGGGCTCCCCATAACGTGGAGCTCCCCATCCTGAGAATACCAGCCTTTAGCCGTATGGCTTTATCTGGCTGGTTTTAAAATTGGGGGGGACCGCACGCCGTTTTTTTTAATTATTTAATTATTTATTTATTTATTTCACTGCACAGTATAGACACGCCCACCGGCTGCTGTGATTGGGTGCAGTGTGACAGCTGTCACTCAGCGTGGGGGCGTGTCTCACTGTAACCAATCATAGGCGCCGGTGGGCGGGGTAAGCAGGGAATAGGAGATTGTTTAATGGGCGGCCGGCTTTTTCAAAACAGTAAAAGCCGCCGCAGCAGTGTGAACGCCGTGCAGCGCCGGGGATCGGGGATCGGTGAGTATATGAGAGAGGGGGATAGACTGACATGGACAGAGAGTGAGGGACAGAGATAGTGACGGACTGACAGAGATTAGTGCATGACAGACATTGTGAGGCGCTTCAGAACGCAGCTTTTCAGCTGCGCTCTGAAGCAGACCTTTTTTAAGCTGCGGTGCAGAGCGCACACCTGCGCACATAGCCTCAGACACCAAAATCGTATGAGGGATGTCACACGTTACAATTCACTAGTTTCGTACTACCAAACGTCCAATGTATGAGGAATAAACGACGTGTACGCGATCACCGTATTTTCGTTCAATATCGATCGCATGTAGGTTTCACACGCAAATACATCACGAACGATGCCGGATGTGCGTCACTTACAACTTGACCCCGACGACGGATTGAAAGATCTATTGAAGTGTGTAAAGCAGGCTTTAGAAAGTGTATGGTGAAAGCGGAGTGTGCTTGTAACGTAAGTGCAAAGTATAAGGACACATGCCACAAGGCAAATAAAAAAATGCAAAAAATAAATGAATGGGTAACTACTGTATATTAATATTAACCTGTTCATGACTGCCGATGGTAAATCAATGTTTGCGCTTGCTCGGTTTTGTGCAGCACCAACATTTATTCACAGTCTGTGGCCAAGATGAGGTCGCAACCCCTGCGCGCTACAATCGCTGGGTTTCTGGTGAAGAACGGTACTTCAGACGAGAGACATCATCGGGACCTGATGATGTTAACCCTTTGCAATCTTCTATATGCCACAATCAATTGCGATTGCAACACATAGAAGTCAGAATCAGTGCGCTCCTTCTCTTACCTCTCCGGCTCCTCATGACATGATCACAGGGGAGCTGAGGGTTGTCAGCCGAACGTCACATGATGACCTCTGCGCCTGTCAGGCCCAGCCTGCAGCAGGGTCTGACAGGCGATCTGACAGTATCATGCATTACCATGCTTTAGTTTATGTGCAGATTTTAGGAAGTTATCACTTTTGGGTATTTTCTGTCACCTAGGCCCCTGAAAGTCACTTCAAATCTGATGTTGTCCCTAAAACAACGGTTTTGTAAATTTTGTTGGGAAAATGAGAAATTGCTGATAAACTTTGAACCCTTCTAACTTCCAAACAAAAAAGAAAAATGATATTTAAAAAATTGCGCTGATGTAAAGTAGACATATGGGAAATATTAATTATTATCTATTTTGTGTGCTCTAATATTCTGGATTAAGGGTAAAAAAATTAAAAGTTTGAAAATTGCAAAATTACCGCCAAATTTCCAATATTTTCGCAATTGAATGCAAAAAATATTGTTCTAAATTTACCAGTGTCGTGAAGTACAATCACTGGGATCTGTTGAAGCGTTCCAGAGTTATAACCTGTGAAAGTGACACTGGTCTGATATAAAAATATTGGCCTGGTCACAAAGGCAAAAATAGGCTCTTGCGCGCAGGGGTTAAATATTAGTTGTATCATAATAACCATAATGAAATTGTTGTACAATGTTTTTCTCCACTTAAGATAATCATCTTTTTTATTCTTTCCTCATAGGTGCCACACATCAAACGGAGTTATCAAAAAATGAAATTGCTGTAACAGGTATGGTTTTAATTATTAATTTATAATTATAGTTATTATTAAATTTTATTATTTATTAAAATATCAGCTCGGAAAATGACGTGAAATTCTCCCAGGTTAGTATGGCTCTGTGCTCGTGTGATGCGCAGGATTGTGCGAGCTGTGGAAAGTGTTTGTTCGGCTCAAAATTTACTTAAATCCAGCATTAAGAGATGTCTTGTTCATGGAGAATTAAAAAAAAAAACTTACAACACTGCCCACCCACCTCCAGGAATGTTTTGCTTTTAGCCCATAGCAAAACATTTCCGGAGATGGATAGCCGGTGTTGGTTTTTTTTTCTATTAACTCTGGATGTAAGCAAAATTTAAGCTGAACAAACACTTTCCGCAGCTCGCACAATGCATTTCACTGTAAAAAAGAGCACCTAGGGTCTTATCCAGTGTTGAGGAGGGAAAGAAGAAGTAATTGGTGGGCTCACCTGGTTGAAATCGTAATGTGCAAGTAATTATAGGCCTGCTGCAGATCCCAGAGCAATGGAGATGAGAGTTTTGAATATAATCTGAACCTTACTCCATTAAACTATATAAGCACTAACAGGGACGATAGAAGCGTTTTTAGAATTCTTTTTTTAAATGCCGGATTGGTGGGGGTAGTCCCAGGTAACTGAACACAATCAACCCTTCCCAACTGCCTTTTTTGATTCACTCTGTAAACTTTACTCGATTAAACTATATAAGCAGTAATAAGGAACGATAGAAGCGGTTTTAGAATTCACCCTTTAAAATGACATTTTGGTGGTGGAAGCACCAAGTAATTGAACATTAAATTGTTAAACACTCTGTTGACCTTACTCCATTAAACTTTATAAGCACTAACCAGCTGAGAGCAGCAATTTTAGAATTCCATCTTTAAAATGGCATTTTGTTTTGTGAAGTAGGTAATTTAACGAAATCAATCATGTCTAAATACCTTTTTAAACTCACTGGACCCTAAACAGATATATCGCCCTGCACTAACATGCTCTAATAGCAGCAGTTATGGAATAATCCCTTTAAAATTTCATCTTCTTTGTAGCAGTAGTGGGTCATTTAAAACAATCAAGGTAGTCTAAATGCCTTTTCTTTGTCGCTCCTAATTGGGAGACCCAGACAATTAGTTTTCAATTGGGTGTATAGCTATTGCCTCCGGAGGCCACACAAAGTATTACACTTAAAAGTGTAAGGCCCCTCCCCTTCTGGCTATACACCCCCCGTGGGATCACGGGCTGATCAGTTTTCAAGCTTTGTGCGAAGGAGGTCAGACATGCACGCATAGCTCCACTGTTTAGTCAGCAGCAGCTGCTGACTATGTCGGATGGAAGAAAAGAGGGCCCATACTAGGGCCCCCAGCATGCTCCCTTCTCACCCCACTTTGTGTCGGCGGTGTTTGTTAAGGTTGAGGTACCCATTGCGGGTACAGAGGCTGGAGCCCACATGCTGCTTCCTTCCCCATCCCCCTTGGGGCTCTGGGTGAAGTGGGATTTTACCGGTCTCCAGGCACTGAGGCCGTGCTCCATCCACAGCTCCTGTGAATCGGCTGGACATGGAGCGGAGTATCTTCAGGGACATGGCCCTGCTACGTTGAGGTACTCGGTGTCCCCGTGGGGACCGCGCGCAGACACACGGCAGCACTGCTGGGTCTGTTAGTGCGCCAGCGGCGCTGCCCGCATTAGTGCCATCGCACACCACAGCGTAGCTGGGTGTGTTAGAGTATTGGGGGACTACCGCGCTAACCGCCGCTGCTATTTTTATTCAGGCGCGGCTGGGACTTGTGGTGCGCCGGGGACTTCCGCGCCGACCAGGGCTTATATGCCGGCCGCGCTTATCACTCGAGTCCCCGGCTTGTGCGGCCTAGTCTCACTTCGTTACCGCCCACAGGCCTGCCAGTCAGGGTAGGGGCGTGACGCTGCACAGCACGGCAGCGCTGAGAGCTGGGGTATGTTTTGCATACTCCACCTCTCTCACTGTCTGCACTGTGAAACCGGATTCCCGCACTTTCTCAGGACGGCACCAGGATACGGCTCAGCAGGTGTGCCAGGCACCTACCTGGTCAAGTTTACACATTTTTACCAGGCATTATCAGGTGCATACCTACGCTTCGGCAGAAGCCAGCCTAGGTAGACAAGTCCTCCAAGCGGCGATTGCCCGCCTGTAGGAAAGGGCTGTTTGACGGCCCTATCACGAGGTAGTCTTTTACCCACCCAGGGACTGCTTTTGGACGTCCCAATTGTCTGGGTCTCCCAATTAGGAGCGACAAAGAAGAAGGGAATTTTGTTACTTACCGTAAATTCCTTTTCTTCTAGCTCCAATTGGGAGACCCAGCACCCGCCCTGTTTTTATTAGGGTTTTTTGGGTTTTCGGGTACACATGTTGTTCATGTGGAATGGTTTCAGTTCTCCGATGTTTCTTCGGATTGATTTGGTTTTTAAACCAGTTATTGGCTTTCCTCCTTCTTGCTTTTGCACTAAAACTGATCAGCCCGTGATCCCACGGGGGGTGTATAGCCAGAAGGGGAGGGGCCTTACACTTTTAAGTGTAATACTTTGTGTGGCCTCCGGAGGCAATAGCTATACACCCAATTGAAAACTAATTGTCTGGGTCTCCCAATTGGAGCTAGAAGAAAAGGAATTTACGGTAAGTAACAAAATTCCCTTCTTTACACAAATTGTACCCTAATCAGACATCTCGCCCTGCACTACACTCAGCTTTCAGCAGTCTTGTGATTTAGTCCTGAAATGGCCTGTTTGTTGCATTGTCCAGCAGGTCCTGCCACACACTAAAGGGGGCTTTACACGCTGCGATATCACTACGGAGATATCGTCGGGGTCACCGTGGTTGTGACGCACATCCGGCCTCATTAGCGAGATCGCAGTGTGTGCAGGAGTGTGACTCCTCTGAGCGCCCATAAACGATCGCAAAAGAGGGAAAAATCACCCTGCACTAACATGCTCTAATAGCAGGTATTCTCAGGATGGGGAGCTCCATGTTATGGGGAGCCCCCCAGCCTAACAATATCAGCCAGCAGCCGCCCGGAATTGCCGCATCCATTAGATGCGACAGTCCTGGGACTTTACCCGGCTCATCCCAAATTGCCCTGGTGCGGTAGCAATCGGGGTAATAAGGGGTTAATCATGGCAGGCGTCTATGAGACACCCCAATGATTAACCTGTAGGTGAAAGTAAATAAACACATACACCCGAAAAAATACTTTATTTGGAATAAAAGACAAAAAAATCCCTCTCTTTCACCATTTTATTAAATTCCCCAAATACTCCTCCAGGTCCGACGTAATCCACAGAGGTCCCACGACGCTATCAGCTCTGCTACATGAAGCTGACAGGAGCGGCAATAGAACACCGCCGCTCCCGGGAGCTCCATGCAGCAACTGAAGGAAGTCGCGCTGTCAGCGGTGACGTCACTGAGGTAATGGCGGGGCATGTTCGGTGATGATGCGTGCGAGAGTGCCTGCATGTGCGGTGGTGATGCGTTCGAGAGTGCCTGCATGTGCGGTGATGATGCGTGCGATAGTGCCTGTGTGTGCGGTGATGATGGGGGCTGTAGTGCCCATGTGTGTGGTGATGGGGTGGGCGGTAGTGCCGTTTTTTTGTGCGCTGATGATGGGATCGCTCTCTCAGCATTAAAAAAAAAACAAAAAACGTTTTTTACCGGATCCGTCGCATCACTTTTTACACAATCTGAGACGGATCCGTTGCAGCAGGCACAAACTGAATTGTGCCTGATTGCAAAATACTGATGTGTGAAAGCAGCCTTAATGCGTCATCTAATCTACTTGCCTCTGATTGGCCAGTGGCTGCCATTGGACTAGTGCAGATAGAACATAAATAAGACGTTCATCTGAAATAAAGCAGGGAGCAGTGACGGCTGCGGACCCTGCACCAGTCGTGATCGTCAAGGGGTGCACTTGCCTGTGAGCCGCAAGAAGCAGCCTGGGAGCGGCCCGCGGACTGCGTGTTTGAGACCTCCGCTCTTGTGGAAAGGATTTTCTTTGTCGCATCATACTAACGTCTATAAAAAATTCTGCCCTTTGGAATTATACACAAAGCAAAATTAAAAAGTGCTAGCAAACATTGCAATTCTTTCAATGTACATTTTTCTCTAGCTAAAAAATCTATGAATATGAATTTTAGCTTAATTAACATGCGCACGCTGCTTCTTTTTCGTGTTCACAAACTGCAGCCAAAACTGCACCTTGTCATAAAGAGCTGGAAATGTCACAAAAAATGTAGGTGCTTTTTTGGTGCGTTTTTGCTGCTTTTTTGGTGCGTTTTTGGCAGCAGTTTTGTCAACAATTGTTTCATGTATTTTTCAGTTCAAACAAGCCCATAATGCTTTTCTTGATCCGGCAAAATTTGCTTGTCCGGCGGCCGGATGGAACGTTGAGGGGAACGTTTTTGTACCCGGCAAAAATACGGGTCTGGTGGGGTGTTTTATAATGATAGCCTATGGACGCCGGATCATATGACGAAAGCCGGCGCCGGTTTCGTTTTTGGGCATGCCCAGACTGTGTGTAAATAGTTTCTCTGTCGGTCAGTCTCTCCCTCCCTCCCTCCTTTATACTCATCAATCACTGGCGCGGCACTGCACGGCTGTCACACTGCTCTGGCGGCTTCTCCTCTTTTGAAAATGCCGGCTGCTCATTATTCCATCACATTTTCCCTGCTTCCCGCGCCCACCGGCGCCTATGATTGGTTGCAGTGCGACGCCCCCCCCCCCCGAGTGACAGGTGTCTCACTGCACCCAATCACAGCAGCCGGTGGGCGTGTCACTATGGCGCATAGAAATAAATAAATAAATTAAAAAAACGCCGTGCGGTCCCCCCAATTTCAATGCCAGACAGATAAAGCCATACGGCTGAAGGCTGGTATTCTCAGGATGGGGAGCTCCACGTTATGGGGAGCCCCCCAGCCTAACAATATCAGTCAGCAGCCGCCCAGAATGGCCGCATCCATTAGATGCGGTTGTTCTGGGACAGTACCCGGCTCTTCCCGATTTGCCCTGGTGCGTTGGCAAATCGGGGTAATAAGGAGTTATTGGCAGCCCATAGCTGCCAATAAGTCCTAGATTAATCATGTCAGGTGTCTCCCCGAGATACCTTCCATGATTAATCTGTAAGTTACAGTAAATAAACACACACTTGAAAAAATCCTTTATTAGAAATAAAAAACACTAACAAATTCCCTCGTTCTCCCATTTAATAAGCCCGACAAAGCCCTCCATGTCCGGCGTAATCCAGGATGGTCCAGCGTCGCTTCCAGCTCTGCTGCATGGAGGTGACCGGAGCAGCAGCAGACACCGCCGCTCCTGTCAGCTCCACGCAGCAAATGAAGACAGCCGCGGGATGAACTGATGATGTCATTGAGGTTACCCACGGCCACCGCTGAATCCAGCGGTGGCCGCGAGTAACCTCAGTGACAGCTCATCTGATCGCGCGGCTCACCTCATTTGGTGGCTCTGGCAGCTGAAAACATTGATTTTCCCCTCTCGCTGCTGCCGCCGCTGATAGTCACGTCCTCCACATCATCTCCCCTGTGCGTGCACGCTGGAGACAACGGTACTTCGGGGAACACGTGGAGGACGGAACTATGAGCGGCGGCGGCAGCGAGAAGGGGTCCATCATCTCCCCTGTGCGTGCATGCTGGGGACAGCGGTACTTCGGGGAACACGTGGAGGACGGGACTATCAGCGGCAGCGAGAGGGGGATGGACATTGGCAGCTGAAAACATTGATTTTTCCCCTCTCGCTGCCGCCGACGCTGATAGTCCCGTCCTCCACGTGTTCCCCGAATACCGTGTCCCCAGCGTGCACGCACAGGGGAGATGATGGACCCCTTCTCGCTGCCGCCGCCGCTGATAGTCCCGTCCTCCACGTGTTCCCCGAAGTACCGTGTCCCCAGCGTGCACGCACAGGGGAGATGATGGACCCCTCTCGCTGCCGCCGCCGCTGATAGTCCCGTCCTCCACATCATTTCCCCTGTGCGTGCACGCTGGGGACAGTGGTACTTCGGGGAACACGTGGAGGACGGGACTATCAGTGGAAATTTTGGTAATATACTTACCAATTCAATCAGCTTCCTTACATTAATCTGCATACGTTGATACCAGGTCATGTCTTCTGCTGCACTCCAAAGTTCTGCTCCTACACTATTTAGCATGGAACAATGGGGTTTCCACTTGCCTGTTACCTCACTTCCTGACAAATCACCTGCGTTTTTGGTACCAAAAATGCAGGTAAAAGGCAGGTAAAATGCACCACTTTTGATAGCATGCATTGTTCCTGCGTTTTTGATGCCCTCATTGATTTCAATGGGTGACAAATGTTGACAAAAACGCAGGAAGAATGAACATGCTGCATTTTTTTTGTCACAAACTTTTGACAAAAAAACGCTGACAAATAAACTGCAATGTGCGCATGACAAATCTGACTTCTCATAGACTTTGCTTGGAAGTCAAATGTCAGAAAGTTCTGACAACAAAACTGCAGCCAAAAAAGCAGCAAAAAAAGCAGCGTGCGCATGTAGCCTTAGGCTATGTGCGCACTAGGCGTTTTTTTCACGCTGCGTTTTTATGTGCGTTTTTGTCTAAAAAACGCACCCGCGGCTAAAAAAACTCGGCAAAAACGCATGCGTTTTTGCCGCGATTTGGTGCGTTTTTTGCTGCGTTTTTGCTCACTGCGTTTTTAATCAGTGCACAATGCCATTAAAGATTGTTGATGAAAAAAAAAAAAAAAAAAAAGGTCTGATGTCATTTCCTTCTTCAAAATGTTCATTGTATGCAGGAGAGCAGACAGCAGCTGCAGAACTACAAGTCTCAGCATCCTCCATTCACTAGTGTATGCAGGAGAGCAGACAGCAGCTGTAGAACTACAAGTCTCAGCATCCTCCATTCACTAGTGTATGCAGGAGAGCAGACAGCAGCTGCAGAACTACAAGTCTCAGCATCCTCCATTCACTAGTGTATGCAGGAGAGCAGGCAGCAGCTGCAGAACTACAAGTCTCAGCATCCTCCATTCACTAGTGTATGCAGGAGAGCAGACAGCAGCTGCAGAACTACAAGTCTCAGCATCCTCCATTCACTAGTGTATGCAGGAGAGCAGACAGAAGCTGCAGAACTACAAGGCTCAGCAGCCTCCATCCAGGACTGTATGCAGTTTTTTGCCCAAAAAGAAAAAAAAATGACATGGGCTTCGCCATATTTTTGTATGCTAGCCGGGTACAGCAGGCAGGTACGGGCTGCCCCCAACCCCCAGCTGCCTATTTGTACCCGGCTGGGAACCAAAAATATAGAGAAGCCCTTTTTTTTTAATTATTTCATGAAATAATTAAAAAAAAAAAAAATGACGTGGGCTTCGCCATATTTTTGTATGCTAGCCGGGTACAGCAGGCAGGTACGGGCTGCCCCCAACCCCCAGCTGCCTATTTGTACCCGGCTGGGAACCAAAAATATAGAGAAGCCCTTTTTTTTTAATTATTTCATGAAATAATTAAAAAAAAAAAAAATGACGTGGGCTTCGCCTAATTTTTGAGTCCAGCCGGGTACAACTAGGCAGCTGGGGATTGGAATCCACAGTGCAGGGTGCCCATGCTTTCTGGGCACCCCCACTGCGAATTGCAGTCCGCAGCCACCCCAGAAAATGGCGCTTTCATAGAAGCGCCATCTTCTGGCGCTGTATCCAACTCTTCTAGCTGCCCTGATGCCGGGTGGCTAGCTAGGTAATAATGGAGTTAGGGCTAGCTGTATATTATCAGCTAGCCCTAAGCCCGAAATTCATGGTGTCACGCCAATATTAGACATGGCCACCATGAATTTCTAGTAATGATAAAAAAAAAACACAACACACAGAAAAATATTTTTATTAGAAATAAAACACAACACAATTAGTGACTCCATCTTTATTGAAATAAACCCCCCTCCGCAGTAATCCTGGGTCAGGGTCCCGCGCCGTCCAATCAGGATCCAATATCATCTGATCGGTTTGCTGGAAGGCAAAGCGATCAGATGATGTGTCAGGATCAAGTGCCTGAATCACATCATACATCAGCTGATTGCATAAAAGCCGGTTATACAATCAGCTGATGCATCAGTAGAAAAAAAAAAAAATAATAATACTCACTTATGTGCTGTGGTGATTACCGGCAGCTCCTGGAGCGATCGATTGGACAGGAGTCTGATCCTATACGATCGCTGCCGGAGCTGCCGGTAATCAGCTGATGAAGTCCCCTGACGGCAGGATCAGCTGATAGCCGGCCGGGCGCGAAAAAGCCGGCGACACCGCGATCAGCTGATGCGTCAGGTGACTGCATCAGGTGATCCCTCGCCAGGTCCTGCAAGCAAGGTCCTGCCGGCCGGGGAGACTGCACACAGCCAGAGCGGCGGGACCGGGAGGAGATGGGAGCGGGCATGGCACCGGGACCCTGCGGACAGGTGAGTATATGACATTTTTTTATTTTTCTACTCTTCACTTTGTTTTTCGCCGCTGCCTCCACCTCCCGCCCAGACATGGCGCCGCATGGAGCTGACATGCACAGGACGGGAGGTGGAAGCAGCGGTGACGGTACCGGGAGGATTCCTGCTTCTGTGTTTACCAACAGAAGGAATCCTCTTCCTGTACACGTCACTGTAGTGCCCACCCCTTGCGTTTATAGCTGCGTTTTTAGTCATAGAAACGCGGCTATATGCGTTATTCATTGCGTTTTTAACATCTCATTGAATTCAATGAGTGAAAAACGCAGTGGAAAACGCAGAAATAATTGACATGCTGCGTTTTTGTGGTCACCACAAAAACGCAGCTAAAAAAAAAACGCTGTGTGAGGACAGCACTTCTGAAAACCCATTGACATTGCTGGGGAAGCAATGTCACTGCGTTTTCAGCACAAAAACGCGGTAAAAAACGCCGCTAAAAACGCGGCAAAAAAGCCTAGTGCGCACATAGCCTAATGCAGGAAGTGTTCACTCCATCTGAGCTGAGTCTATAATAAGGCTATGTGCACACTAGAAAAAGGATTTTTCTCAAGAAAATTTCTTAAGAAATTTCTTGAGAGTGAAGGATTAGCGCACCTGCGTTTTTACCGCGATTTGGTGCGTTTTTGGTGCGTTTTTACCGCTGGTTGCTCCCTGCGTTATTGTGCCATTATCTATGGCAAATAACGCAGTTAGCTGCAGAAAAGAAGTGACATGCTCATTCTTTTTCTTAAGAAAATCTACTGAAAGAATTTTCTTAAGAAGAAAACGCAGTGTGTGCACAGCTAATTTTTTTTGCCATAGGTTTTGCTGGGGAATGTCTGCAGAAAGGTTACAAGAATTTCTCAAGAAATTTCTGCAGCAAAAAAGCACCAAAAACGCAGGTAAAAAACGCAGTGTGTGAACATAGCCTACTAACTAAAAACCCAAGTTGACAACAAGGTTGTACAGTTTTCTTTACAGCTAACAGAATTCCAAAGTAATTTGCTAATGTGCCGCCCTGGCAAAACCAGGGTGGCACAGAGGACTTCATCTACCACAGGGGTGCAGGACTCACTCCTCCTTGGTAAATCCACCTGATCCCACACTGGTACAATCCAACAGACCCCCCCCTCCCTCCCCCTAGAACAGTAGGGATGCCCACTCAGGGGATATGAAGTGTCTTGGGAGGAAACAAGTAGTTGGAAGTAAGTGGAGAGCAGAGCAAAGCAGACAGGGGTTGCAGCTCCTGGGCTGCTGTGGCAGCGTGCAGTGTGAGCCAAGTTCTGGGAGCCGAAGTGAGGAGTAAGCTCAGGGAACTGAAGTGGAAAGTGAGTTCCGGGACCGCTGGAACGAGTTGCTCTAGGAAGGAACCCGAAGTGGACCGGGGCAGGGTAGTGGCCCGCCGGTATTGTGAGTGGGAATCCGGACTAGTGCAGGGAAGTTTACTTCCCCCGTTCCAAGCAGAGGAGTTAGGCCTAAGCCACACGGCGAGAAAAATCGGTGCGAGTGGAGTGCAATAAAATATCGCATTCTCCTTGGACCAGCGCACATGAGCGATTATTTTCTCAGCCCTAATCGGACCGAGAAAACAATCGCAGCATGCTGCAATTGTAAGGTGAGACCCTTTTCTCTCGCACCCATTCAAGTGAATGGGGCGAGAGAAAAATCGCACTGCACTAACGGTACTCCGGTGTACCGCGCGTGCAGAGCGAGAATGGCAATAGCCGGCTACGGAGGAGAGAGGGAGAGAAATCCCTCCCCTCCTCCGTGCCGGCCCGCCCCTGTGCAGTGCTGGTCCGCCCTTCCGCATTGCCAGCCCGCCCCCCGCAGCTGAGGTCCGCTCGCAGGGTCGGACCTCAGACGCAGGCACGCTCGCATGACACTCGGCTCCTGCTGTGCTTCCAGCGCGAGCCGAGTCTCATGCGAGCATCGCAGTAGTGCCCCGTGTGGCCTCAGCCTTAAAGTGACTTTCAACTGTGCGCAGGAGAAAGGGCTCTGCTTCATTGTACCGGGTGTGGGATCTGAGCACCACCCACCAAAGGCCCACGGACACCGGCAATTTCTGGTTTACCTTACGGACTTGTGTGAAGTTACTGCGTCATCCTCAGAGTGAGTACACCAGTCCCCTCCGGTCCAATCCTGCGGACGGCGTTCCACTGTGCTATCCCTGCCACCACCACAACTCCCAACTGCGCCCCGGGACTACACCTCCCCTACCCGTGGAGGGGATATCACCTTGCTGCCCCCACACCATCGGTCCCGGACGCCTGCCCCGAGAGGCAGCGGCGGTGCCACCATCCCATCACCGCAACCCATGTCACAGACAATCTCCTCTGTAAATACCCCCCTCTTTCACTGTGTAAGTGGACGGGCGGTTGCACGAGCCCCGGGTCCGGTCACCACTCGAGCCCCAGACACGATCCCAGATCCAAGCGCCACTCGAGCAGCCCCGGTTGCCGCAGCGGCACCCATCCGCGACACTAAAGGCCCCGCCACATGCGCCGATATATCGTGCGATCGCAAGAGCGATCGCACACGCCCCCGTCATGTATGCGTCACGGGAAATTCGTTGCCCATGGCGCACAATGTCGTTAACCCCCGTCACATGTACTTACCTCCCTAATGACGTCGCTGTGGGCGGCGAACATCCTCTTCCTGAAGGGGGTGGGACGTTCGGCGTCATAGCGATGTCACACAGCGGCTGCCCAATAGAAGCGTAGGGGCAGAGATGAGCGGGACGTAACATCCCGCCCACCTCCTTCCTTCTGCATTGCCGGCGGGACGCAGGTAAGCTGTGTTCGTCGTTCCCGGGGTGTCACACATAGTGATGTGTTGTGCCTCAGGAACGATGAACAACCGGCGCACAGAAGGAGGAATGACATTATGAAAATGAACGATGTGTCAACGAGCAACGATAAGGTGAGTATTATTGCTCGTTAACAGTCGTTCGGAGATGTAACACGCTACGAAATCTCTAACGATGCCGGATGTGCGTCGCAAACTCTGTGACCCAGACGACATATCGTTAGCTATATCGTAGCGTGTGACGGGGCCTTAAGTCTTGTAATTTAGCCATTAAACCGTACTAGGATCAGATTCAGCAGGACCAATGAACAGTAAATTGTCCAGATAATGCAACACCCTCCAAAATCACATTTATGTTTCAAAACCAATTGAAGAAAAGTAGAAAAAGCTTTGAAAAAATAACATAACGAAAAACCCATGAGGAAATGAAATCCAAGTGAACGAAGGGAAACCTGTCACCAGGATTTTCCCTTATATCCTGCGG
Organism: Anomaloglossus baeobatrachus; assembly: GCF_048569485.1. Classification (NCBI taxonomy): domain Eukaryota; kingdom Metazoa; phylum Chordata; class Amphibia; order Anura; family Aromobatidae; genus Anomaloglossus; species Anomaloglossus baeobatrachus. Next base: position 156,880,789 of record NC_134355.1, on the reverse strand, counting down.
CCCCCACCAGTGAGCTCCTATATACAGCATACTAGAATCCTGTATATAACAGCCCAGGCCGCTCTGTAGAACTTAAAAAACCCTTCATTATACTCACCTATGGGGCGGTCCAGTCCAATGGATGTCACTGCTCTCGGTCCGGGGCCTCCTCCATCTTGGTCAGTCGCCTTCCTCCTTCCCAGCCCCGTGTGCAAAGCAAAGTGAATATACTAAGAACATAAGAGGAGAACTACATATATTAGAGAGAGGCTTGAAAGATGTTAGTGAAAATGCATGTTAGAAAGTGTATGGTGAAAGCGGAGTGTGCTTGTAACGTAAGTGCAAAGTATAAGGACACATGCCACAAGGCAAATAAAAAAATGCAAAAAATAAATGAATGGGTAACTACTGTATATTAATATTAACCTGTTCATGACTGCCGATGGTAAATCAATGTTTGCGCTTGCTCGGTTTTGTGCAGCACCAACATTTATTCACAGTCTGTGGCCAAGATGAGGTCGCAACCCCTGCGCGCTACAATCGCTGGGTTTCTGGTGAAAAACAGTACTTCAGACGAGAGACATCATCGGGACCTGATGATGTTAACCCTTTGCAATCTTCTATATGCCACAATCAATTGCGATTGCAACACATAGAAGTCAGAATCAGTGCGCTCCTTCTCTTACCTCTCCGGCTCCTCATGACATGATCACAGGGGAGCTGAGGGTTGTCAGCCGAACGTCACATGATGACCTCTGCGCCTGTCAGGCCCAGCCTGCAGCAGGGTCTGAAAGGCGATCTGACAGTATCATGCATTACCATGCTTTAGTTTATGTGCAGATTTTAGGAAGTTATCACTTTTGGGTATTTTCTGTCACCTAGGCCCTTGAAAGTCACTTCAAATCTGATGTTGTCCCTAAAACAACGGTTTTGTAAATTTTGTTGGGAAAATGAGAAATTGCTGATAAACTTTGAACCCTTCTAACTTCCAAACAAAAAAGAAAAATGATATTTCAAAAATTGCGCTGATGTAAAGTAGACATATGGGAAATATTAATTATTATCTATTTCTTCGGCGCTCCATTGGGAGACCCAGACGATTGGGTGTATAGCTACTGCCTCCGGAGGCCACACAAAGCATTACACTAAAAAGTGTAAGGCCCCTCCCCTTCTGGCTATACACCCCCAGTGGGATCACTGGCTCACCAGTTTTCTGCTTTGTGCGAAGGAGGTCAGACATCCACGCATAGCTCCACTGTTTAGTCAGCAGTAGCTGCTGACTATATCGGATGGAAGAAAAGAGGGCCCATATTGGGCCCCCAGCATGCTCCCTTCTCACCCCGCTTGTGGTTTGTAAGGTTGAGGTACCTATTGCTGGTACGGAGGCTGGAGCCCACATGCTGTTTTCCTTCCCCATCCCCCTGAGGGGCTCTGAGGAAGTGGGATCTTACCGGCCCCAAAGCCCTGAGGCCGGGCTCCATCCACAGACCCATTGAACCTGCTGGATACGGAGCTGGGTACCGTTCAGGGACATGGCCCTGCACCATTCAGGTACTCTGTGTCCCCGTACACACAGGCACAGCACACTCCAGACTTGCTGGGTGTGCTAGTGCGCCGGGGACAGTAAAGGGTTACAGTCACTGCAGCCTTGCTGAGTGACTTTATGTATTGGGAACTACCGCGCCGGACGCTCTGGGAGCGGCGGCGCGGCTGGGACTTGTAGTGCGCCGGGGACTTAGCGCCGACCGCGCTTTTACGGCGGCGGCGCTTATAAATCCAGTCCCCGGCTTTTGCGGCCTAGCTCCGCTTCGTTCCCGCCCCCACCCTGTCAATCAGGGTAGGGGAGAGACGCTGTACAATCAGCAGCGCCGAGGGCTGGAGCCTTATTTACATGCTCCAGCCCTCTCACTGGACACTGTGGGACGCCGGTTTCCCGCTCTGACTTGGGGCACGCCCACGGCCCGCCCCTACTCACACGAGCTGGAGAAGGACGCCGGCAGCCATTCCTGCAGTCCGAGCTGAGAGAACGGACTCTGGGCAACCAGGCACAGGACTAGGGCGACCACACACCCGCTTATAGGCGGGCGGTAAGCGGCACCTGAAGTGCTGACACTAAATACCGCAGTTGTCCATTTGTATTTTAGGCTTACACTGCATAGGTCGCTATTTTTGGCTATATGCCCTCTTAGATGGCGACACATCAGCAGCAGGAAAGCAGGGGTGCTAAGGCACAGGCTTTCTACGCTGCTTGTATTGCACGTACTGAAGTGTTCATGTGTATTTATGCTTGTATGCTATACACTGCACTGTACGGTCGCTAGTCTTGGCTATATTCGCCATAGAATGGCTAGACTACAGCAGCAGAAAAGCAAGGGTGCTGAGGCACAGGTTTTTTTCTATGCTGCTTGTATTGCAGGTGTTGCAGTGTTCATTTGTACTTATGCTTGTATGCTATACATTGCACTGTATGGTCGCTATTCTGGGCTATATTCCCCTAGATGGCTAGTCTACAGCAGCAGAAAAGCAGGGGTGCCAAGGCACAGGCTTTCTATGCTGCTTGTATTGCATGTGCTGCAGTGTTCATTTGTACTTTATGCTTGTATGCTATACATTGCACTGTACGGTCGCCATTCTTGGCTCTATACTCCTAGATGGCTAGTCGGCAGCAGCATATAAGCAACACAGGCTTTCGTTGCTGTTTTTACTGCATGTGATACTGTTCCACGGCACTGAACCCCATTGTGTGCAATGCTCCCCTGTAGCACTTGGTCAGCCGGGGTCTCTACTTGACGTGGCCAAAGGAACCACCTCTCAATCCTGTCCAAGGACAGGGACGGAGTTGCAATGGGATAGAGACTTGCAGTCCGGACAGGCCATGGGCAATCTGGATCATTGCTCCCTGGCCACCCTCATTTGGAATAAAATCGGTGCTCCGGGGGGGTCCCAGGAAGACTCTCTGTATGATGAGGCAGACGTAGCTCATCAGGACTTTGATCCTGACACCGCTCTCAATCCGGATACACCGGATGGTGACGCCATAAGGAATGATCCTATAGCGTCCATCAATGGAATGTTGGATTTTTCTCCCTCAGCTCCCCCAGCGGAGGAGTCAGCTTCACAGCAGGAGAAGTCCCATTTCAGTAGCTCAAACGTATATTGAGTATTGTTCTGGCCACGCTGACTTCAGAGAAGCAGTCCAGGAACACCACGCTTCCCAGAGAAGCGTTTTTCTCCAAACGGATTAAGGATACACGTTATCCCTTCCCCCCTGACGTGGTCAAGCGCTGGACCCAGGGTCCAAAGGTGGATTCTCCAATCTCCAGGCTTGCGGCTAGAGCCATAGTTGCAGTGGAGATGGGACTTCACTTAAAGATGCCATTGACAGACAGATGGACTCTGGTTGAAATCTGTCTATGAGGCTATCGGCGTGTCGGTTGCTCCGGCATTCACAGCCGTATGGGCACCCTAAGCTTTTCAGCTGTTCTTGCGCAGCTGGTCTTGAGCACATGTACATCTGTGCCGCAGGGGCGTCCGTAACCTCGCAATGTCTGCATTGCGACTTACCCTATTAATGCTGTCCTGGAAGGACAGTCGAGGTTTCGGTCCTTCCCAGGCCCGGGCAGGTCCCAATTGTCCTCGTCCAAAAGGGCTGAAAAGCCTCAGAGGGGCTCAGCTTCCGGCCGGGCTCAATCACGCCCAAGGAAGGCAGCCGGAGGAACCGCTACCAAGGCGGTCTCCTCATGACTCTCAGCTCTCTCATCTCTCCGCATCCGCGGTTGATGGCAGACTCGCTCGCCTCTGGCGACATTTAGCTGCCACAGGTCACAGACCGGTGGGTGAGGGACAGTGTGCCCACGTGCACAGGACAGAGTTCTGTTCTCGTCCTCCGACTCGATTCTTCAGAACGTCCCCACCTCCCCACCGAGCCGATGCTCTTCTGCAGGCAGAAGGAGTGGTAATCCCTGTTCCTCTTCAGGAACAAGACACGGTTTTCCTCCAATCTGGTTGTGGTGCCAAAAAAGGATGGCTCTTTCCGTTCCGTTCTGGACCTAAAACTGCTGAACAAGCACGTGGAGGCCAGGCGGTTCCGGATGATACCCTCCGCTCCGTCATTGCCTCAATGTCTCAAGGAAATTTCCTAGCATCAATAGACATCAAAGATGCTTATCTCCACGTGCCGATTGCTACAGAGCACCACTGTTTTTTCTACGTTTCGTGATAGGAGACGACCATCTTCAGTTCGTAGCTCTGCCATTCGGTCTGGCGACACCCTCACGGGTGTTCACCAAGGTCATGGCGGCAGTGGTAGCAGTCTTGCACTCACAGGGACACTCTGTGATCCCTTACTTGGACGATCTACTTGTCAAGGCACCCTCTCAAGAGGCATGCCAACTCAGACTGAATGTTGCGCTGGAGACTCTCCAGACGTTCGGGTGGATCATCAACTTCTCAAAGTCAAACCTGTCACGACCCAATCACTAACGTATCTTGGCATGGAGTTTCATACCCTCTCAGCGATAGTGAAGCTTCCGCTGGACAAGCAGCGGTCACTACAGACTGGGGTGCAGACTCTCCTTCAAGGTCAGTCGCACTCCTTAAGACGCCTCATGCTCTTCCTCGGGAAGATGGTGGCGGCAATGGAGGCGGTTCCGTTTGCGCAGTTTCATCTGCGTCCACTTCAATGGGACATTCTCCGCCAATGGGACGAGAAGTCAACATCCCTGATCAGGAAAGTATCCCTTTCACAGACGGCAAGGACTCTCTGCAATGGTGGCTTCTTCCCACCTCATTATCACAGGGAAGATCCTTCCTACCACCGTCTTGGGCGGTGGTCACGACAGACGCGAGTCTGTCAGGGTGGGGAGCAGTTTTTCTCCACCACAGGGCTCAGGGTACGTGGACTCAGCAGGAGTCCACCCTTCAGATCAATGTTCTGGTAATCAGAGCAGTGTATCTTGCCCTACTAGCCTTCCAGCAGTGGCTGGAAGGAAGGCAGATCCGAATTTCAATCGGACAACTCCACAGTGGTGGCATACATCAACCACCAAGGGGGGACACGCAGTCGGCAAGCCTTCCAGGAAGTCCGGCGGATTCTGATGTGGGTGGAAGCCACGGCCTCCACCATATCCGCAGTTCACATCCCCGGCGTAGAAAACTGGGAAGCAGACTTCCTCAGTCGCCAGGGCATGGACGCAGGGGAATGGTCCCTTCACCCGGACGTGTTTCAGGAAATCTGTCGCCGTTGGGGAAGGCCGGACGTCGACCTAATGGCGTCCCGGCACAACAACAAGGTCCCAACCTTCATGGCACGGTCTCGCGATCACAGAGCTCTGGCGGCAGACGCCTTAGTGCAAGATTGGTCGCAGTTCCGGCTCCCTTATGTGTTTCCACCTCTGGCACTCTTGCCCGGAGTGCTACGCAAGATCAGATCCGACTGCAGCCGCGTCATACTCGTCGCCCCAGACTGGACAAGGAGAGCGTGGTATCCGGATCTGTGGCATCTCACGGTCGGCCAACCGTGGGCACTACCAGACCGACCAGACTTACTGTCCCAAGGGCCGTTTTTCCATCGGAATTCTGCGGCCCTGAACCTGACTGTGTGGCCATTGAGTCCTGGATCCTAGCGTCTTCAGGATTATCCCAAGGGGTCGTTGCCACCATGAGACAGGCTAGGAAGCCCACGTCCGCTAAAATCTACCACAGAACGTGGAGGATATTCTTATCCTGGTGCTCTGCTCAGGGAGTGTCTCCCTGGCCATTTGCATTGCCTACCTTTCTTTCTTTCCTGCAATCTGGGTTAGAAAAAGGTTTGTCGCTCGGCTCCCTTAAAGGACAGGTCTCGGCGCTATCCGTCTTTTTTCAGAAGCGTCTGGCACGACTTACTAAGGTGCGTACGTTCCTACAGGGGGTTTGCCATATCGTACCCCCGTACAAGCGGCCGTTAGTTCCATGGGATCTGAACAGGGTACTAGTTGCCCTCCAGAAGCCGCCCTTCGAGCCTCTGAGGGAGGTTTCACTTTCTAGACTATCACAGAAAGTGGCTTTTCTGGTAGCGATCACATCTCTTCGGAGAGTGTCTGAGCTAGCAGCGCTGTCATCCAAGGCTCCTTTCCTGGTCTTCCACCAGGACAAGGTAGTGCTGCGTCCCATTCAGGAGTTTCTCCCGAAGGTGGTATCCTCTTTTCATCTTAATCAGGATATCTCTTTGCCTTCGTTTTGTCCTCATGCAGTTCATCGGTATGAGAAGGATTTACATTTGTTAGATCTGGTGAGAGCACTCAGAATCTACATTTCCAGCACGGCGCCCTTGCGCCGTTCGGATGCACTCTTTGTCCTTGTCGCTGGTAAGCGCAAAGGGTCGCAGGCTTCTAAGGCCACCCTGGCTCGATGGATCAAAGAACCAATTCTTGAAGCCTACCGTTCTGCTGGGCTTCCGGTTCCATCAGGGCTGAAGGCCCATTCTACCAGAGCCGTGGGTGCGTCCTGGGCATTGCGACACCAGGCTACGGCTCAACAGGTGTGCCAGGCAGCTACCTGGTCGAGTCTGCACACCAAACATTATCAGGTGCATACCTATGCTTCGGCGGACGCCAGCCTAGGTAGAAGAGTCCTGCAGGCGGCAGTTGCCTCCCCGTAGGGGAGGGCTGTCTTCGCAGCTCTAACATGAGGTATTCTTTACCCACCCAGGGACAGCTTTTGGACGTCCCAATCGTCTGGGTCTCCCAATGGAGCGCCGAAGAAGAAGGGAATTTTGTTACTTACCGTAAATTCCTTTTCTTCTAGCTCCTATTGGGAGACCCAGCACCCGCCCTGTTGTCCTTCGGGATTTTTGGTTTTTTTCGGGTACACATGTTGTTCATGTTGAACGGTTTTTCAGTTCTCCGATGTTACTCGGAGTGAATTTGTTTAAACCAGTTATTGGCTTTCCTCCTTCTTGCTTTTGCACTAAAACTGGTGAGCCAGTGATCCCACTGGGGGTGTATAGCCAGAAGGGGAGGGGCCTTACACTTTTTAGTGTAATGCTTTGTGTGGCCTCCGGAGGCAGTAGCTATACACCCAATCGTCTGGGTCTCCCAATAGGAGCTAGAAGAAAAGGAATTTACGGTAAGTAACAAAATTCCCTTCTTTGTGTGCTCTAATATTCTGGATTAAGGGTATAAAAATTAAAAGTTTGAAAATTGCAAAATTACCGCCAAATTTCCAATATTTTCGCAATTGAATGCAAAAAATATTGTTCTAAATTTACCAGTGTCGTGAAGTACAATCACTGGCATCTGTTGAAGCGTTCCAGAGTTATAACCTGTGAAAGTGACACTGGTCTGATATAAAAATATTGGCCTGGTCACGAAGGCAAAAATAGGCTCTTGCGCGCAGGGGTTAAATATTAGTTGTATCATAATAACCATAATGAAATTGTTGTACAATGTTTTTCTCCACTTAAGATAATCATCTTTTTTATTCTTTCCTCATAGGTGCCACACATCAAACGGAGTTATCAAAAAATGAAATTGCTGTAACAGGTATGGTTTTAATTATTAATTTATAATTATAGTTATTATTAAATTTTCTTCAGCGCTCTATTGGGAGACCCAGACGATTGGGGTATAGCTACTGCCCTCTGGAGGCCACACAAAGCACTACATTAAAAGTGCAAGGCCCCTCCCCCTCTGGCTATACCCCCCCGTGGTATCACGGGTTCTCCAGTTTTAGCTTTGTGTGCGAAGGAGGTCAGACATTCCATGCATAGCTCCACAGATTTTAGTCAGCAGTAGCTGCTGACTGTTTCGGATGGAAGAAAAGAGGACACATATAGTGTCCCCAGCATGCTCCCTTCTCACCCCTGGATGGTGTTGTAAGGTTGAGGTACCTATTGCTGGTACAGGGCTGGAGCCTGACATGCTGTTTTCCTTCCACATCCCCTGGTAGGGCTCTGTGGAAGTGGGATCCTGCCGGCCTCTCAGCTCTGATGCCGGGCTCCATCCACAGACCCATTAGAACCTGATGGATTCGGAGCAGGAGTACGATCAGGGACAGGCCCTGCATCATACAGGTACTCTGTGTCCCCGGCAGGCACAGACACACTCCGGGCTGGCTGGGTGTTGTAGTGCGCCGGGGACCGCAACGTGGAGTTGGTGTCCCTACAGATTACTGGGGGATTTTTTTGTGTATGGGAACGCAGCGCCGACCCCCTCTGGACCGGGCGGCGCTGCTGTGACTTGTGGTGCGCCGGGGATCCGCTTTTACGGCGGCGGCGGTTATAAATTTAGTCCCCGGCTTTTTGGGCCTAGGACGCCGGCAGCTCCGATTCGTTCCCGCCCCCACCCTGTCATTCAGGGTAGGGGAGAGACGCTGTTCGCTAGCAGCGACGAGGGCTGGAGCCTGATTTACATGCTCCAGCCCTCTCACTTGGCACAGAGGGAAGCAGGCTTCCCGCTCTTGGCCAGGAACGCCCAGGGCCCGCCCCCCTTCCTCTCTCGAGACGCCGGCAGCCATTACATGCATGCCTGGCTGGAGGAAGGACGCAAGGCTCTGGGAGACCTGGACTAGGGGCTATCTGGCGACCACACACCCGCTTTTAAGCGGGCGGTAAGCGATTTTTCTGTGCCGGTCCCTCTAGTGCCTCACTGTGTATCAGTGTACTGGGTACAGATATATAGATATTGTATTTCTTGCACTGTGAGGTGCGCTTCTGGCTGCATATCCCAGATCGCTCTGTGGAAGCAGCAACATGTCATCCTCAAAACGCAAGGCGGCCAAGGCAAAAAGGGCTGTGTATACTGCGTGTGCTGCATGTGGGGCTAATCTACCAGCAGGCTCCGATGACCCCCATTGTGTGCAATGCTCCGACCCGGTGCTGCTTCGCCAGCCGGAGTCAGGAGAGGTAGCGACCCAGGCTGAGACGCTTGTAAGTTCTGCCCCGGTGACAGGGACAGACTTTGCAGTTTTTGCTGATAGTATGTCTGTCTCTATGGCAAAAATACTTGAAACCTTGCAATCTATGCATGGGGCTCAGTCTCTGGGCACGGCGAGGCCTCTGTCCTCAGGTCCCCCTTACTTGGAATGTATCCAGCCCACAGGGGGGTCCCCGGCTTCACAGGCCGAGGATTATGACTCAGATGATGGCCCCAGCCACCCTAAGCGAGCTCGCTGGGAAAGACCCTCGACGTCTTCACACTGCTCAGGGTCTCAGCACAATCAGTCTCCCTGTGATGTGTCTGATGAGAGTGATCAGGAATCCACTCCTGGAACCCCTCTCAACCTGGATACCCCGGATGGGGATGCCATGGTGAACGACCTTATCTCAGCCATCAATAGGCTGTTGGATATTTCTCCCCCAGCCCCTTCAGCAGAAGAGGCGGCTGCGGAGCAGGAGAAGTTTCGTTTCCTTTATCCCAAGCGTAAATTGAGTGCTTTGTTAGATCACTCTGACTTCAGAGAATCAATCCAGAAGCACGACGCTCACCCAGAAAGGCGTTTCTCTAAACGATCTAAAGATACGCGTTTCCCTTTCCCCCCTGAGGTGGTCAAGCGCTGGACACAGTGTCCAAAGGTAGACCCCCCGATTTCCAAACTTGCAGCTAGATCCATAGTTGCAGTGGAGGATGGCGCTTCACTTAAAGATGCCAATGACAGACAGATGGACCTTTGGTTAAAATCTGTCTATGAAGCTATCGGCGCGTCGTTTGCTCCGGCATTCGCAGCCGTATGGGCACTCCAGGCTATTTCAGCTGGCTTAGCAAAAGTGGATGCTATCATGCATCCAGCAGTGCCGCAAGTGGCGCACCTTACCACGCAGATGTCGGCGTTTGCGTCTTACGCTATCAATGCGGTCCTAGAATCTACCAGTCGCACCTCAATGGCGTCCGCCAATTCGGTAGTTTTGCGCAGAGCCTTGTGGTTAAAGGACTGGAAAGCAGATGCTGGTTCCAAAAAATGTTTAACCAGTTTGCCTTTGTCTAGAGATAGACTGTTTGGCGAGCCATTGGCTGACATCATTAAGCAGTCCAAGGGTAAAGACTCCTCTTTACCACAACCCAGAACATCCAAACCTCAGCAGAAAAAGTGGCAGCAGAGGTTTCAGTCCTTTCGAGGTTCGGGCAAGACACCATTTACCTCGTCCAAAGGGACTCAGAGGACGCAAAGAAACTCAGATTCGTGGCGGACTCACACACGCCCCAAGAAAGCAAATGGAGGTACCGCTTCCAAAGCGGCTACCTCATGACTTCCAGCCCCCCCCCTCCGCATCGCCGGTCGGGGGCAGGCTCTCCCGCTTTTCCGGCATTTGGATGTCACAGGTCAAAGACCGGTGGGTGACGGACATTTTGTCTCGCGGGTACAGAATCGAGTTCAATTCTCGTCCTCCAGCTCGGTTCTTCAGAACCTCCCCACATCCAGACCGAGCAGATGCTCTGCTGCAGGCGGTGGATTCCCTAAAAGCGGAAGGAGTGGTGATCCCATTCCCTCCTCAGGAACAAGGGCAAGGGTTTTACTCCAATCTCTTTGTGGTTCCAAAAAAGGACGGCTCGTTCCGTCCTGTTCTGGACCTAAAACGGCTCAACAAACATGTGCACGCCAGGAGGTTCCGGATGGAAACCCTCCGCTCTGTCATTGCCTCAATGTCCAGAGGAGACTTCCTTGCCTCAATAGACATCAAAGATGCTTATCTCCACGTGCCAATTGCTACAGAACATCAACGTTTTCTACGTTTTGTGATAGGAGACGACCATTTTCAGTTCGTAGCTCTGCCATTTGGTCTGGCGACAGCACCACGGGTCTTCACCAAGGTCATGGCGGCGGTGGTAGCAGTCTTGCACTCTCAGGGACACTCGGTGATCCCTTACCTAGACGACTTATTGGTCAAAGCTCCCTCTCAGGAGGCATGTCAGCACAGCCTGAATGCTACGCTGGAGACTCTACAGTCTTTCGGATGGATCATCAACTTTCCAAAGTCGATCCTATCACCGACTCAGTCACTAACGTATCTTGGCATGGAGTTTCATACTCTAGCAGCGATAGTGAAGCTGCCGCTGAACAAGCAGCGGTCACTACAGACAGGGGTGCAATCTCTCCTGCAGGGCCAGTTGCATCCCTTGCGGCGTCTCATGCATTTCCTAGGGAAGATGGTGGCAGCCATGGAAGCAGTTCCCTTTGCGCAGTTTCATCTGCGCCCACTTCAATGGGACATTCTCCGCCAATGGGACGGGAAGTCAACGTCCCTGGACAGGAAAGTCTCGCTTTCCCAGACGGCCAAGGACTCTCTACAATGGTGGCTCCTTCCCACCTCATTATCTCAGGGAAGATCCTTCCTGCCCCCATCCTGGGCAGTAGTTACGACAGATGCGAGTCTGTCGGGGTGGGGAGCAGTGTTTCTCCACCACAGGGCTCAGGGGACGTGGACTCCGCAGGAGTCCACCCTTCAGATCAATGTTCTGGAAATCAGAGCAGTGTATCTTGCCCTACTAGCCTTCCAGCAGTGGCTGGAAGGAAAGCAGATCCGAATCCAATCGGACAACTCCACAGCGGTGGCATACATCAACCACCAAGGAGGGACGCGCAGTCGGCAAGCCTTCCAAGAAGTCCGGCGCATTCTAATGTGGGTGGAGGACAGAGCATCCACCATATCCGCGGTTCACATCCCAGGCGTAGAAAACTGGGAAGCAGACTTCCTCAGTCGCCAGGGCATGGACGCAGGGGAATGGTCCCTTCACCCGGACGTGTTTCAGGAAATCTGTCGCCGCTGGGGAGTGCCGGACGTCGACCTAATGGCATCCCGGCACAACAACAAGGTCCCGGCATTCATGGCGAGGTCGCGCGATCAAAGAGCTCTGGCGGCAGACGCCTTGGTTCAAGATTGGTCGCAGTTTCAGCTCCCTTACGTGTTTCCGCCTCTGGCGCTCTTGCCCAGAGTGCTACGCAAGATCAGATCCGAGTGCAGCCGCATCATACTCGTCGCTCCAAACTGGCCGAGGAGGTCGTGGTATCCGGATCTGTGGCATCTCACGATCGGTCGACCGTGGTCACTGCCAGACCGACCAGACTTACTGTCCCAAGGGCCGTTTTTCCATCAGAATTCTGCGGCCCTGAACCTGACTGTGTGGCCATTGAGTCCTGGATCCTAGCATCTGCAGGATTATCTCAAGGAGTGATTGCCACAATGAGACAAGCTAGAAAGTCGAATTCTGCTAAGATCTACCACAGAACGTGGAAGATTTTCTTATCCTGGTGCTCGGCCCAGGGAGTGTCTCCCTGGCCATTTGCATTACCCAAGTTTCTTTCCTTCCTGCAATCGGGGTTAGAAAAGGGCTTGTCGCTCAGCTCCCTTAAAGGGCAAGTTTCGGCACTATCCGTGTTTTTTCAGAAGCGTCTAGCACGTCTTCCTAAGGTGCGCACGTTCCTGCAGGGGGTCTGTCATATTGTGCCCCCGTACAAGCGACCGTTAGATCCATGGGATCTGAACAGGGTACTAGTTGCTCTCCAGAAGCCGCCCTTCGAGCCTCTGAAGGAAGTTTCCTTTTCTCGGCTGTCGCAGAAAGTGGCGTTTCTTGTTGCCATCACATCGCTTCGGCGAGTGTCTGAGCTGGCAGCTCTGTCATCCAAGGCTCCCTTCCTGGTGTTCCACCAGGACAAGGTTGTGCTGCGCCCCATTCCGGAGTTTCTTCCTAAGGTCGTATCCTCTTTTCATCTTAATCAGGATATTTCCTTGCCTTCTTTTTGCCCTCATCCGGTTCACCGGTATGAAAAGGACTTACGTTTGCTAGATCTGGTGAGAGCACTCAGAATCTACATTTCCCGCACGGCGCCCATACGCCGTTCCGATGCACTTTTTGTCCTTGTCGCTGGTCCGCGCAAGGGGTTGCAGGCTTCTAAAGCCACCCTGGCTCGATGGATCAAAGAACCAATTCTAGAGGCCTACCGTTCTGCGGGGCTTCCGGTTCCTTCAGGGCTAAAAGCCCACTCAACCAGAGCCGTGGGTGCGTCCTGGGCATTACGTCACCAGGCTTCGGCTCAACAGGTGTGCCAGGCAGCTACCTGGTCCAGTCTGCACACTTTCACCAAGCATTATCAGGTGCATACCTATGCTTCGGCGGATGCCAGCTTAGGTAGAAGAGTCCTGCAGGCGGCAGTGACACCCCCATAGGGGAGGGCTGTTTTGCAGCTCTAACATGAGGTATTTATTTACCCACCCAGGGACAGCTTTTGGACGTCCCAATCGTCTGGGTCTCCCAATAGAGCGCTGAAGAAGAAGGGAATTTTGTTACTTACCGTAAATTCCTTTTCTTCTAGCTCTTATTGGGAGACCCAGCACCCGCCCTGTTGTCTTTCGGGATGTTTTTTTGTTGTTTGCGGGTACACATGTTGTTCATGTTGAACGGTTTTTCAGTTCTCCGATGTTATTCGGAGTTAATTTGTTTAAACCAGTTATTGGCTTCCTCCTTCTTGCTTTGGCACTAAAACTGGAGAACCCGTGATACCACGGGGGGGTATAGCCAGAGGGGGAGGGGCCTTGCACTTTTAATGTAGTGCTTTGTGTGGCCTCCAGAGGGCAGTAGCTATACCCCAATCGTCTGGGTCTCCCAATAAGAGCTAGAAGAAAAGGAATTTACGGTAAGTAACAAAATTCCCTTCTTATTATTTATTAAAATATCAGCTCGGAAAATGACGTGAAATTCTCCCAGGTTAGTATCGCTCTGTGCTCGTGTGATGCGCAGGATTGTGCGAGCTGTGGAAAGTGTTTGTTCGGCTCAAAATTTACTTAAATCCAGCATTAAGAGATGTCTTGTTCATGGAGAATTAAAAAAAAAAAACTTACAACACTGCCCACCCACCTCCAGGAATGTTTTGCTTTTAGCCCATAGCAAAACATTTCCGGAGATGGATAGCCGGTGTTGGTTTTTTTTTCTATTAACTCTGGATGTAAGCAAAATTTAAGCTGAACAAACACTTTCCGCAGCTCGCACAATGCATTTCACTGTAAAAAAGAGTACCTAGGGTCTTATCCAGTGTTGAGGAGGGAAAGAAGAAGTAATTGGTGGGCTCACCTGGTTGAAATCGTAATGTGCAAGTAATTATAGGCCTGCTGCAGATCCCAGAGCAATGGAGATGAGAGTTTTGAATATAATCTGAACCTTACTCCATTAAACTATATAAGCACTAACAGGGACGATAGAAGCGTTTTTAGAATTCTTTTTTTAAATGCCGGATTGGTGGGGGTAGTCCCAGGTAACTGAACACAATCAACCCTTCCCAACTGCCTTTTTTGATTCACTCTGTAAACTTTACTCGATTAAACTATATAAGCAGTAATAAGGAACGATAGAAGCGGTTTTAGAATTCACCCTTTAAAATGACATTTTGGTGGTGGAAGCACCAAGTAATTGAACATTAAATTGTTAAACACTCTGTTGACCTTACTCCATTAAACTTTATAAGCACTAACCAGCTGAGAGCAGCAATTTTAGAATTCCATCTTTAAAATGGCATTTTGTTTTGTGAAGTAGGTAATTTAACGAAATCAATCATGTCTAAATACCTTTTCTTCGGCGCTCCATTGGGAGACCCAGACGATTGGGTGTATAGCTACTGCCTCCGGAGGCCACACAAAGTATTACACTAAAAAGTGTAAGGCCCCTCCCCTTCTGGCTATACACCCCCCGTGGGATCACGGGCTGCTCAGTTTTCAAGCTTTGTGCGAAGGAGGTCAGACATCCACGCATAGCTCCACTGTTTAGTCAGCAGTAGCTGCTGACTATATCGGATGGAAGAAAAGAGGGCCCATACTAGGGCCCCCAGCATGCTCCCTTCTCACCCCACTTTCTGTCGGCGGTGTTTGTTAAGGTTGAGGTACCCATTGCGGGTACGGAGGCTGGAGCCCACATGCTGTTTTCCTTCCCCATCCCCACGAGGGCTCTGAGGGAAGTGGGATCTTACCGGCCTCCAGGCTCGGAGGCCGGGCTCCATCCACAGACCCGGAGATCCTGCTGGAATGGAGCGGAGTATCGTCAGGGACAGGCCCTGCAACGTTAAGGTACTCTGTGTCCCCGTATGGATCACACGCAGACACACCGCAGCATTGCTGGGTGTGTTAGTGCGCCGGGGACAACAGCGCTGCGCGCTTGGGCTATTACTCACAACAGCTCGGCTGTGTGAGTTTATGTATGGGGAACGGCCGCGCCGGCCGCCGCTGGCTGTTTTACACTGCGGCGCGGCTGGGACTTGTGGTGCGCCGGGGACTTCCGCGCTGGCCGTGCTTATACGACGGCAGCGCTTATAAATCGAGTCCCCGGCTTTTGCGGCCTACTTTAGTTTCGTTCCCGCCCCCAGGCCTGTCAGTCAGGGAAGGGGAGAGACGCTGTACAATGGTCAGCGCCGAGGGCTGGAGTCTTATTTACATACTCCAGCCCTCTCAACTGGGCACAGTGACACGCCAGTTTCCCGCACTTTGTCTGGGGCACGCCCATGGCCCGCCCCTCTTCACAGGACGCCGGCAGCCATTACTGCAGGCAGTCTAAGCTGGTGAACGGACACAGGCTCTGGGAGACCCAGCAGAGGGATTCTGGCGACCACATACCCGCTCATGCGGGCGGTAAGCAGCACCTTGGTGCTGACCCCTTTATTACCACAGTGTTTTGTGTTTATGCTTGTACCTATGTTGCAAGACCATGCACAGACACACGCCAGCATTGCTGGGTGTGTTAGTGCGCCGCGGACAACAGCGCTGCACGCTTGGATTATACTCACTGCAGCTTAGCTGAGTGAGTTTATCTGTGGGAAACTGCCGCACCGGCCGCTGCTGGAGGCTGCGGCGCGGCTGAGACTTGTGGCTGTACGGTCGCTTCTTGGCGATATACCCCTAGATAGCTCTGAGGAGACAACAGCATGTCGTCAGCATAGAGCAAGGGGGCCAAGGCACAGGCTCTTTATGCTGTCTGTACCGCATGTGCGGCTGCTTCACCGGCAGGTTCCACTAATCCACATTGGGTAGAGTCTCTGCTAGTGGTGGCCCAGAGGGGCCACCTGTGCAACTGTCCTGAGGACAGAGTTTGCAGTTTTTTTGCTGATAAAATGTCTAGGGCTATAGACAAAATTCTAGCAACTTTGCAGTCCAGGCCGGTGACGCAGACCATGGGCACTGTTGAACAATCCCCGGTCTCCCTCAGTTGGAACTAATCCGTGCTCCAAGGGGATCCTATAAGGCTCTGACACGGACGACAGTCCCAGACAGCCTAAGCGAGCTCGCTGGGAGTGACCCTCGACTTCACACACTGGTCAGGGTCTCAGCGGGCGGATTCTCTGTATGATGAGGTAGCTGATCAGGTTCTGATCCTGAGACCGCTTCCATTCTGGATGCTCCTAATGGTGACGCCATGGTGAATGATCTCATAGCGCCCATCAATACACTGGTGGATATTTCTCCCTCAGCCCCTCCACTGGAGGGGGCAGCTTCACAGCAGGAGATATTCCATTTCAGGTACCCGAGCGTAAATTCAGTTCCTTCTGGGCTACTCTGACTTCAGGGAAGCAGTCCAGAAACACTACGCTTATCCAGACAAGCTTGCTCCAAACGTCTTAAGGATACACGTTACCCTTCTCCCCCTGACGTGGTCAAGCGCTGGACCCAGGTCCTAAGGTGGATCCCCCAATCTCCAAGCTTGCGGCTAGATCCATAGTTGCAGTGGTAGATGGGACTTCACTTAAAGATGCCATTGACAGACAGATGGACCTCTGGTTCAAATCTGTCTATGACGCTATCGGCGTGTCGTTTGCTCCAGCATTCGCAGCCGTATGGGCACTCCAAGCTATTTCAGCTGGTCCTGCGCAGATGGGCACTGTTACACGTACATCTGGGCCGCAGGTGGCGTCCTTAACCTCGCATATGTCTGCATTGCGACTTACGCTATTCATGCTGTCCTGGACTCTACGAGCCGTACGCCGGTGGCGTACGCCAACTCCGTGGTTTTGCGCAGAGCCTTGGGGTTAAGGGAATGGAAGGCAGATTCTGTTTCCAACAAAGGGCTTAACCAATTTGCCATTATCTGGTAACAGACTGTTGGGTGAGCGATTGGATGAAATCAAACAGTCCAAGGGTAAGGATTCGTCCTTACTCCAACCCAGATCAAACAGTCGAGGTTTCGGTCCTTTCCAGACTCGGGCAGGTCCCAATTCCTAGTCCAAAATGACTCAAATGGCTCAGAGGGGCTCAGGTTCCTGGCGGGCTCACTCACGCCCAAAGAAGGCAGCCGGAGGAACCGCTACCAAGGCGGTTTCCTCATAACTTTCACCCCTCTCTCCCTCTCTCCGCATCCGCGGTCGGGGGCAGACTCTCCCGCTTGGCGGCATTTAGCTGCCACAGGTCAAAGACCGGTGGGTGAGAGACATCTTTCTCACGTGTACAGGATAGAGTTTTGTTCTCATCCTCTGGCTCGATTCTTCACCTCCCGACCGAGCCGATGCTCTTCTGCAGGCAGTAGGAGTGGTAATCCCTGTTACCTTCAGGCACAAGTTCACGGTTTTTACTCCAATCTTGTTGTGGTGCCACAAAAAGGACGGCTCTTCCGTTCCGTTCTGGACCTAACACTGCTCAACAAGCACGTGAAAACCAGGCAGTTCCGGATGGAATCCCTCCGCTCCGTCATTGCCTCAATGTCTCAAGGAGATTTCATAGCGTCATTAGACAGCAGGATGCTTATCTCCATGTGCCGATGGCTCCAGAGCACCAGCGTTTGCTACGATTCGTTATAGAAGACGAGCATCTTCAGTTCGTAGCCCTGCCCTTCGGTCTGGCGACAGCCCCACGGGTTTTCACCAAGGTCATGGCAGCAGTGGTAGCAGTCCTGCACTCTCAGGGTCACTCTGTGATCCCTTACTTGGACGATTTACTTGTCAAAGCACCCTCTCAAGAGGCATGCCAACACAGCCTGAACGTTGCGCTGGAGACACTCCAGAGTTTCGGGTGGATCATCACCTTTTCGAAGTCAAATCTGACACCGACCCAATCGCTGACATATCTTGGCACGGAGTTTCATACTCTCTCAGCGATAGTGAAGCTCCGCTGGACAAACAGCGTTCACTACAGACGGGGGTACAGTCTCTCCTTCAAGGCCAGTCACACCCCTTAAGTCGCCTCATGCACTTCCTAGCAAAGATGGTAGCAGCAATGGAGGCAGTCCCTTTCGCGCAGTTTCTTCTGCGTCCACTTCAATGGGACATTCTCCGCCAATGGGATGGGAAGTCGACGTCCCTAGACAGGAACGTCTACCTTTCTCAGACGGTCAAGGACTCTCTTCAGTGGTGGCTTCTTCCCACCTCATTGTCAAAAGGAAAGTCCTTCCTACCCCCATCCTGGGCGGTGGTCACGACAGACGCGAGTCTGTCAGGGTGGGGAGCAGTCGTTCTCCACCACAGGGCTCAGGGTACGTGGACTCAGCAGGAGTCCATCCTTCAGATCAATGTTCTGGAAATCTGGCCAGTATATCTTGCCCTGCAAGCCTTCCAGCAGTGGCTGGGAAGCAAACTGATCCGAATTCAGTCGGACAACTCCACAGCGGTGGCATACATCAACCACCAAGGCGGAACACGCAGTCGGCAAGCCTCCCAGGTAGTCCGACGGATCCTCATGTGGGTGAAAGACATCCACCATATCCGCAGTTCATATCCCGGGCGTAGAAAACTGGGAAGCAGACTTCCTCAGTCGCCAGGGTATGGACGCAGGGGAATGATCTCTGCACCCGGACGCTTTTCAGGAAATCTGTAGCCGCTGGGGGTTGCCGGACGTCGACCTAGTGGCGTCTCGGCACAACAAGAAGGTCCCGATTGTCATGGCGCGGTCTCACGATCAAAGAGCTCTGGCGGCAGGCGCCTTAGTTCAGGATTGGTCGCAGTTCCAGCTACCCTATGTGTTTCCCCCTCTGGCACCGTTGCCCAGAGTGCTACGCAAGGTCAGCTCCAATTGCCGCCGCGCCATCCTCGTCGCTCCAGTCTAGCCGAGGAGGTTAGGGACCCGGATCTGTGGCATCTCACGGTCGGCCAACCGTGGGCACTACCAGACCGGCCAGACTTACTGTCCTGAACCTAACTGTGAGGCCATTGAGTCCTGGATCCTAGCGTCTTCAGAATTATCTCAAGACGTCATTGCCACCATGAGACGGGCTAGGAAGCCGACGCCTGCCAAGATCTACCACAGGATGTGGAAGATATTCTTCTCTTAGTGCTCTGCTCAGGGAGTGTCTCCCTGGCCATTTGCATTGGGAAAAAGGGTTGTCGCTCGGCTCCATTAAAGGACAAGCCTCAGCACTATCTGTATTCTTCAGAAGCGCCTAGCACGTCTTCCGCAGGTACACACGTTCCTGCAGGGGGTTTGTCACATTGTCCCTCTGTACAAACGGCCGTTAGACCCATGGGAAATTGGCTCTCCAGAAGCCGCCCTTCGAGCCTCTGAGGGATGTTCACTTTCTCGATTTTCACAGAAAGTGGCCTTTCTGGTAGCGGTCACGTCTCTTAGGAGAGTGTCCGAACTAGCAGCGCTGTCATCCAAAAGCTCCCTTCCTGGTGTTTCACCAAGACAAGGTAGTGCTGCGCCCGATTCCGGACTTCTCCCTAAGGTGGTATCCCCCTTTCATATCAATCAGGATATCTCCTTACCTTCCTTTTGCCTCATCCAGTTCATCGATATGAAGTGGATTTGCATTTGTTGGATCTGGTGAGAGCACTCAGAATCTACATTTCCCGCACGGCGCCACTGCGCCGCTCGGATACACTCTTTGTGCTTGTCGCTAGTCAGCGTAAAGAGTCGCAGGCTTCCAAATCCACCCTGGCCCGATGGATCAAGGAACCAATTCTTGAAGCCTACCGTTCTGCTGGGCTTCTGGTTCCATCAGGGCTGAAGGCCCATTCTACCAGAGCCGTGGGTGCGCCCTGGGCATTACGGCACCAGGCTACGGCTCAGCAGGTGTGCCAGGCAGCTACCTGGTCGAGTCTGCACACTTTCACCAAGCATTATCAGGTGCATACCTACGCTTAGGCGGATGCCAGCCTAGGTAGAAGAGTCCTGCAGGCGGCGGTTGCCTCCTCGTAGGGAAGGGCTGTTTTGCAGCTCTAACATGAGGTATTAATTTACCCACCCAGGGACTGCTTTTGGACGTCCCAATCGTCTGGCTCTCCCAATGGAGCGCCGAAGAAGAAGGGAATTTTGTTACTTACCGTAAATTCCTTTTCTTTTAGCTCCAATTGGGAGACCCAGCACCCGCCCTGTTTCCTTCGGGATTTTTGGTTTGTTCGGGTACACATGTTGTTCATGTTGAACGGTTTCAGTTCTCCGATATTACTTCGGATTGAATTTGTTTAAACCAGTTATTGGCTTTCCTCCTTCTTGCTTTAGCACTAAAACTGAGCAGCCCGTGATCCCACGGGGGGTGTATAGCCAGAAGGGGAGGGGCCTTACACTTTTTAGTGTAATACTTTGTGTGGCCTCCGGAGGCAGTAGCTATACACCCAATCGTCTGGGTCTCCCAATTGGAGCTAGAAGAAAAGGAATTTACGGTAAGTAACAAAATTCCCTTCTTTAAACTCACTGGACCCTAAACAGATATATCGCCCTGCACTAACATGCTCTAATAGCAGCAGTTATGGAATAATCCCTTTAAAATTTCATCTTCTTTGTAGCAGTAGTGGGTCATTTAAAACAATCAAGGTAGGCTAAATGCCTTTTTACACAAATTGTACCCTAATCAGACATCTCGCCCTGCACTACACTCAGCTTTCAGCAGTCTTGTGATTTAGTCCTGAAATGGCCTGTTTGTTGCATTGTCCAGCAGGTCCTGCCACACACTAAAGGGGGCTTTACACGCTGCGATATCACTACGGAGATATCGTCGGGGTCACCGTGGTTGTGACGCACATCCGGCCTCATTAGCGAGATCGCAGTGTGTGCAGGAGTGTGACTCCTCTGAGCGCCCATAAACGATCGCAAAAGAGGGAAAAATCACCCTGCACTAACATGCTCTAATAGCAGGTATTCTCAGGATGGGGAGCTCCATGTTATGGGGAGCCCCCCAGCCTAACAATATCAGCCAGCAGCCGCCCGGAATTGCCGCATCCATTAGATGCGACAGTCCTGGGACTTTACCCGGCTCATCCCAAATTGCCCTGGTGCGGTAGCAATTGGGGTAATAAGGGGTTAATCATGGCAGGCGTCTATGAGACACCCCAATGATTAACCTGTAGGTGAAAGTAAATAAACACATACACCCGAAAAAATACTTTATTTGGAATAAAAGACAAAAAAAAACCCTCTCTTTCACCATTTTATTAAATTCCCCAAATACTCCTCCAGGTCCGACGTAATCCACAGAGGTCCCACGATGCTATCAGCTCTGCTACATGAAGCTGACAGGAGCGGCAGTAGAACACCGCCGCTCCCGGGAGCTCCATGCAGCAACTGAAGGAAGTCGCGCTGTCAGCGGTGACGTCACTGAGGTAATGGCGGGGCATGTTCGGTGATGATGCGTGCGAGAGTGCCTGCATGTGCGGTGGTGATGCGTGCGAGAGTGCCTGCATGTGCGGTGATGATGCGTGCGATAGTGCCTGTGTGTGCGGTGATGATGGGGGCTGTAGTGCCCATGTGTGTGGTGATGGGGTGGTCGGTAGTGCCGTTTTTTTGTGCGCTGATGATGGGGTCGCTCTCTCAGCATTAAAAAAAAAACAAAAAACGTTTTTTACCGGATCCGTCGCATCACTTTTTACACAATCTGAGACGGATCCGTTGCAGCAGGCACAAACTGAATTGTGCCTGATTGCAAAATACTGATGTGTGAAAGCAGCCTTAATGCGTCATCTAATCTACTTGCCTCTGATTGGCCAGTGGCTGCCATTGGACTAGTGCAGATAGAACATAAATAAGACGTTCATCTGAAATAAAGCAGGGAGCAGTGACGGCTGCGGACCCTGCACCAGTCGTGATCGTCAAGGGGTGCACTTGCCTGTGAGCCGCAAGAAGCAGCCTGGGAGCGGCCCGCGGACTGCGTGTTTGAGACCTCCGCTCTTGTGGAAAGGATTTTCTTTGTCGCATCATACTAACGTCTATAAAAAATTCTGCCCTTTGGAATTATACACAAAGCAAAATTAAAAAGGGCTAGCAAACATTGCAATTCTTTCAATGTACATTTTTCTCTAGCTAAAAAATCTATGAATATGAATTTTAGCTTAATTAACATGCGCACGCTGCTTCTTTTTCGTGTTCACAAACTGCAGCCAAAACTGCACCTTGTCAGAAAGAGCCTGGAAATGTCACAAAAAATGTAGGTGCTTTTTTGGTGCGTTTTTGCTGCTTTTTTGGTGCGTTTTTGGCAGCAGTTTTGTCAACAATTGTTTCATGTATTTTTCAGTTCAAACAAGCCCATAATGCTTGTCTTGATCCGGCAAAATTTGCTTGTCCGGCGGCCGGATGGAACGTTGAGGGGAACGTTTTTGTACCCGGCAAAAATACGGGTCTGGTGGGGTGTTTTATAATGATAGCCTATGGACGCCGGATCATATGACGAAAGCCGGCGCCGGTTTCGTTTTTGGGCATGCCCAGACTGTGTGTAAATAGTTTTTCTGTCGGTCAGTCTCTCCCTCCCTCCCTCCTTTATACTCATCAATCACTGGCGCGGCACTGCACAGCTGTCACACTGCTCTGGCGGCTTCTCCTCTTTTGAAAATGCCGGCTGCTCATTATTCCATCACATTTTCCCTGCTTCCCGCGCCCACCGGCGCCTATGATTGGTTGCAGTGCGACGCCCCCCCCCCCCGAGTGACAGGTGTCTCACTGCACCCAATCACAGCAGCCGGTGGGCGTGTCACTATGGCGCATAGAAATAAATAAATAAATTAAAAAAACGCCGTGCGGTCCCCCCAATTTCAATGCCAGACAGATAAAGCCATACGGCTGAAGGCTGGTATTCTCAGGATGGGGAGCTCCACGTTATGGGGAGCCCCCCAGCCTAACAATATCAGTCAGCAGCCGCCCAGAATGGCCGCATCCATTAGATGCGGTTGTTCTGGGACAGTACCCGGCTCTTCCCGATTTGCCCTGGTGCGTTGGCAAATCGGGGTAATAAGGAGTTATTGGCAGCCCATAGCTGCCAATAAGTCCTAGATTAATCATGTCAGGCGTCTCCCCGAGATACCTTCCATGATTAATCTGTAAGTTACAGTAAATAAACACACACTTGAAAAAATCCTTTATTAGAAATAAAAAACACTAACAAATTCCCTCGTTCTCCCATTTAATAAGCCCGACAAAGCCCTCCATGTCCGGCGTAATCCAGGATGGTCCAGCGTCGCTTCCAGCTCTGCTGCATGGAGGTGACCGGAGCAGCAGCAGACACCGCCGCTCCTGTCAGCTCCACGCAGCAAATGAAGACAGCCGCGGGATGAACTGATGATGTCATTGAGGTTACCCACGGCCACCGCTGAATCCAGCGGTGGCCGCGAGTAACCTCAGTGACAGCTCATCTGATCGCGCGGCTCACCTCATTTGGTGGCTCTGGCAGCTGAAAACATTGATTTTCCCCTCTCGCTGCTGCCGCCGCTGATAGTCACGTCCTCCACATCATCTCCCCTGTGCGTGCACGCTGGAGACAACGGTACTTCGGGGAACACGTGGAGGACGGAACTATGAGCGGCGGCGGCAGCGAGAAGGGGTCCATCATCTCCCCTGTGCGTGCATGCTGGGGACAGCGGTACTTCGGGGAACACGTGGAGGACGGGACTATCAGCGGCAGCGAGAGGGGGATGGACATTGGCAGCTGAAAACATTGATTTTTCCCCTCTCGCTGCCGCCGACGCTGATAGTCCCGTCCTCCACGTGTTCCCCGAATACCGTGTCCCCAGCGTGCACGCACAGGGGAGATGATGGACCCCTTCTCGCTGCCGCCGCCGCTGATAGTCCCGTCCTCCACGTGTTCCCCGAAGTACCGTGTCCCCAGCGTGCACGCACAGGGGAGATGATGGACCCCTCTCGCTGCCGCCGCCGCTGATAGTCCCGTCCTCCACATCATTTCCCCTGTGCGTGCACGCTGGGGACAGTGGTACTTCGGGGAACACGTGGAGGACGGGACTATCAGTGGAAATTTTGGTAATATACTTACCAATTCAATCAGCTTCCTTACATTAATCTGCATACGTTGATACCAGGTCATGTCTTCTGCTGCACTCCAAAGTTCTGCTCCTACACTATTTAGCATGGAACAATGGGGTTTCCACTTGCCTGTTACCTCACTTCCTGACAAATCACCTGCGTTTTTGGTACCAAAAATGCAGGTAAAAGGCAGGTAAAATGCACCACTTTTGATAGCATGCATTGTTCCTGCGTTTTTGATGCCCTCATTGATTTCAATGGGTGACAAATGTTGACAAAAACGCAGGAAGAATGAACATGCTGCATTTTTTTTGTCACAAACTTTTGACAAAAAAACGCTGACAAATAAACTGCAATGTGCGCATGACAAATCTGACTTCTCATAGACTTTGCTTGGAAGTCAAATGTCAGAAAGTTCTGACAACAAAACTGCAGCCAAAAAAGCAGCAAAAAAAGCAGCGTGCGCATGTAGCCTAATGCAGGAAGTGTTCACTCCATCTGAGCTGAGTCTATAATAAGGCTATGTGCACACTAGAAAAAGGATTTTTCTCAAGAAAATTTCTTAAGAAATTTCTTGAGAGTGAAGGATTAGCGCACCTGCGTTTTTACCGCGATTTGGTGCGTTTTTGGTGCGTTTTTACCGCTGGTTGCTCCCTGCGTTATTGTGCCATTATCTATGGCAAATAACGCAATTAGCTGCAGAAAAGAAGTGACATGCTCATTCTTTTTCTTAAGAAAATCTACTGAAAGAATTTTCTTAAGAAGAAAACGCAGTGTGTGCACAGCTAATTTTTTTTGCCATAGGTTTTGCTGGGGAATGTCTGCAGAAAGGTTACAAGAATTTCTCAAGAAATTTCTGCAGCAAAAAAGCACCAAAAACGCAGGTAAAAAACGCAGTGTGTGAACATAGCCTACTAACTAAAAACCCAAGTTGACAACAAGGTTGTACAGTTTTCTTTACAGCTAACAGAATTCCAAAGTAATTTGCTAATGTGCCGCCCTGGCAAAACCAGGGTGGCACAGAGGACTTCATCTACCACAGAGGTGCAGGACTCACTCCTCCTTGGTAAATCCACCTGATCCCACACTGGTACAATCCAACAGACCCCCCCCCTCCCCCTAGAACAGTAGGGATGCCCACTCAGGGGATATGAAGTGTCTTGGGAGGAAACAAGTAGTTGGAAGTAAGTGGAGAGCAGAGCAAAGCAGACAGGGGTTGCAGCTCCTGGGCTGCTGTGGCAGCGTGCAGTGTGAGCCAAGTTCTGGGAGCCGAAGTGAGGAGTAAGCTCAGGGAACTGAAGTGGAAAGTGAGTTCCGGGACCGCTGGAACGAGTTGCTCTAGGAAGGAACCCGAAGTGGACCGGGGCAGGGTAGTGGCCCGCCGGTATTGTGAGTGGGAATCCGGACTAGTGCAGGGAAGTTTACTTCCCCCGTTCCAAGCAGAGGAGTTAGGCCTAAGCCACACGGCGAGAAAAATCGGTGCGAGTGGAGTGCAATAAAATATCGCATTCTCCTTGGACCAGCGCACATGAGCGATTATTTTCTCAGCCCTAATCGGACCGAGAAAACAATCGCAGCATGCTGCAATTGTAAGGTGAGACCCTTTTCTCTCGCACCCATTCAAGTGAATGGGGCGAGAGAAAAATCGCACTGCACTAACGGTACTCCGGTGTACCGCGCGTGCAGAGCGAGAATGGCAATAGCCGGCTACGGAGGAGAGAGGGAGAGAAATCCCTCCCCTCCTCCGTGCCGGCCCGCCCCTGTGCAGTGCTGGTCCACCCTTCCGCATTGCCAGCCCGCCCCCCGCAGCTGAGGTCCGCTCGCAGGGTCGGACCTCAGACGCAGGCACGCTCGCATGACACTCGGCTCCTGCTGTGCTTCCAGCGCGAGCCGAGTCTCATGCGAGCATCGCAGTAGTGCCCCGTGTGGCCTCAGCCTTAAAGTGACTTTCAACTGGGCGCAGGAGAAAGGGCTCTGCTTCATTGTACCGGGTGTGGGATCTGAGCACCACCCACCAAAGGCCCACGGACACCGGCAATTTCTGGTTTACCTTACGGACTTGTGTGAAGTTACTGCGTCATCCTCAGAGTGAGTACACCAGTCCCCTCCGGTCCAATCCTGCGGACGGCGTTCCACTGTGCTATCCCTGCCACCACCACAACTCCCAACTGCGCCCCGGGACTACACCTCCCCTACCCGTGGAGGGGATATCACCTTGCTGCCCCCACACCATCGGTCCCAGACGCCTGCCCCGAGAGGCAGCGGCGGTGCCACCATCCCATCACCGCAACCCATGTCACAGACAATCTCCTCTGTAAATACCCCCCTCTTTCACTGTGTAAGTGGACGAGCGGTTGCACGAGCCACGGGTCCGGTCACCACTCGAGCCCCAGACACGATCCCAGATCCAAGCGCCACTCGAGCAGCCCCGGTTGCCGCAGCGGCACCCATCCGCGACACTAAAGGCCCCGCCACATGCGCCGATATATCGTGCGATCGCAAGAGCGATCGCACACGCCCCCGTCATGTATGCGTCACGGGAAATTCGTTGCCCATGGCGCACAATGTCGTTAACCCCCGTCACATGTACTTACCTCCCTAATGACGTCGCTGTGGGCGGCGAACATCCTCTTCCTGAAGGGGGTGGGACGTTCGGCGTCATAGCGACGTCACACAGCGGCTGCCCAATAGAAGCGTAGGGGCAGAGATGAGCGGGACGTAACATCCCGCCCACCTCCTTCCTTCTGCATTGCCGGCGGGACGCAGGTAAGCTGTGTTCGTCGTTCCCGGGGTGTCACACATAGGGATGTGTTGTGCCTCAGGAACGATGAACAACCGGCGCACAGAAGGAGGAATGACATTATGAAAATGAACGATGTGTCAACGAGCAACGATAAGGTGAGTATTATTGCTCGTTAACAGTCGTTCGGAGATGTAACACGCTACGAAATCTCTAACGATGCCGGATGTGCGTCGCAAACTCTGTGACCCAGACGACATATCGTTAGCTATATCGTAGCGTGTGACGGGGCCTTAAGTCTTGTAATTTAGCCATTAAACCGTACTAGGATCAGATTCAGCAGGACCAATGAACAGTAAATTGTCCAGATAATGCAACACCCTCCAAAATCACATTTATGTTTCAAAACCAATTGAAGAAAAGTAGAAAAAGCTTTGAAAAAATAACATAACGAAAAACCCATAAGGAAATGAAATCCAAGTGAACGAAGGGAAACCTGTCACCAGGATTTTCCCTTATATCCTGCGGCCCCCACCAGTGAGCTCCTATATACAGCATACTAGAATCCTGTATATAACAGCCCAGGCCGCTCTGTAGAACTTAAAAAACCCTTCATTATACTCACCTATGGGGCGGTCCAGTCCAATGGATGTCACTGCTCTCGGTCCGGGGCCTCCTCCATCTTGGTCAGTCGCCTTCCTCCTTCCCAGCCCCGTGTGCAAAGCAAAGTGAATATACTAAGAACATAAGAGGAGAACTACATATATTAGAGAGAGGCTTGAAAGATGTTAGTGAAAATGCATGTTAGAAAGTGTATGGTGAAAGCGGAGTGTGCTTGTAACGTAAGTGCAAAGTATAAGGACACATGCCACAAGGCAAATAAAAAAATGCAAAAAATAAATGAATGGGTAACTACTGTATATTAATATTAACCTGTTCATGACTGCCGATGGTAAATCAATGTTTGCGCTTGCTCGGTTTTGTGCAGCACCAACATTTATTCACAGTCTGTGGCCAAGATGAGGTCGCAACCCCTGCGCGCTACAATCGCTGGGTTTCTGGTGAAGAACGGTACTTCAGACGAGAGACATCATCGGGACCTGATGATGTTAACCCTTTGCAATCTTCTATATGCCACAATCAATTGCGATTGCAACACATAGAAGTCAGAATCAGTGCACTCCTTCTCTTACCTCTCCGGCTCCTCATGACATGATCACAGGGGAGCTGAGGGTTGTCAGCCGAACGTCACATGATGACCTCTGCGCCTGTCAGGCCCAGCCTGCAGCAGGGTCTGAAAGGCGATCTGACAGTATCATGCATTACCATGCTTTAGTTTATGTGCAGATTTTAGGAAGTTGTCACTTTTGGGTATTTTCTGTCACCTAGGCCCCTGAAAGTCACTTCAAATCTGATGTTGTCCCTAAAACAACGGTTTTGTAAATTTTGTTGGGAAAATGAGAAATTGCTGATAAACTTTGAACCCTTCTAACTTCCAAACAAAAAAGAAAAATGATATTTCAAAAATTGCGCTGATGTAAAGTAGACATATGGGAAATATTAATTATTATCTATTTTGTGTGCTCTAATATTCTGGATTAAGGGTATAAAAATTAAAAGTTTGAAAATTGCAAAATTACCGCCAAATTTCCAATATTTTCGCAATTGAATGCAAAAAATATTGTTCTAAATTTACCAGTGTCGTGAAGTACAATCACTGGGATCTGTTGAAGCGTTCCAGAGTTATAACCTGTGAAAGTGACACTGGTCTGATATAAAAATATTGGCCTGGTCACGAAGGCAAAAATAGGCTCTTGCGCGCAGGGGTTAAATATTAGTTGTATCATAATAACCATAATGAAATTGTTGTACAATGTTTTTCTCCACTTAAGATAATCATCTTTTTTATTCTTTCCTCATAGGTGCCACACATCAAACGGAGTTATCAAAAAATGAAATTGCTGTAACAGGTATGGTTTTAATTATTAATTTATAATTATAGTTATTATTAAATTTTATTATTTATTAAAATATCAGCTCGGAAAATGACGTGAAATTCTCCCAGGTTAGTATCGCTCTGTGCTCGTGTGATGCGCAGGATTGTGCGAGCTGTGGAAAGTGTTTGTTCGGCTCAAAATTTACTTAAATCCAGCATTAAGAGATGTCTTGTTCATGGAGAATTAAAAAAAAAAACTTACAACACTGCCCACCCACCTCCAGGAATGTTTTGCTTTTAGCCCATAGCAAAACATTTCCGGAGATGGATATCCGGTGTTGGGTTTTTTTTCTATTAACTCTGGATGTAAGCAAAATTTAAGCTGAACAAACACTTTCCGCAGCTCGCACAATGCATTTCACTGTAAAAAAGAGTACCTAGGGTCTTATCCAGTGTTGAGGAGGGAAAGAAGAAGTAATTGGTGGGCTCACCTGGTTGAAATCGTAATGTGCAAGTAATTATAGGCCTGCTGCAGATCCCAGAGCAATGGAGATGAGAGTTTTGAATATAATCTGAACCTTACTCCATTAAACTATATAAGCACTAACAGGGACGATAGAAGCGTTTTTAGAATTCTTTTTTTAAATGCCGTATTGGTGGGGGTAGTCCCAGGTAACTGAACACAATCAACCCTTCCCAACTGCCTTTTTTGATTCACTCTGTCAACTTTACTCGATTAAACTATATAAGCAGTAATAAGGAACGATAGAAGCGGTTTTAGAATTCACCCTTTAAAATGACATTTTGGTGGTGGAAGCACCAAGTAATTGAACATTAAATTGTTAAACACTCTGTTGACCTTACTCCATTAAACTTTATAAGCACTAACCAGCTGAGAGCAGCAATTTTAGAATTCCATCTTTAAAATGGCATTTTGTTTTGTGAAGTAGGTAATTTAACGAAATCAATCATGTCTAAATACCTTTTTAAACTCACTGGACCCTAAACAGATATATCGCCCTGCACTAACATGCTCTAATAGCAGCAGTTATGGAATAATCCCTTTAAAATTTCATCTTCTTTGTAGCAGTAGTGGGTCATTTAAAACAATCAAGGTAGGCTAAATGCCTTTTTACACAAATTGTACCCTAATCAGACATCTCGCCCTGCACTACACTCAGCTTTCAGCAGTCTTGTGATTTAGTCCTGAAATGGCCTGTTTGTTGCATTGTCCAGCAGGTCCTGCCACACACTAAAGGGGGCTTTACACGCTGCGATATCACTACGGAGATATCGTCGGGGTCACCGTGGTTGTGACGCACATCCGGCCTCATTAGCGAGATCGCAGTGTGTGCAGGAGTGTGACTCCTCTGAGCGCCCATAAACGATCGCAAAAGAGGGAAAAATCACCCTGCACTAACATGCTCTAATAGCAGGTATTCTCAGGATGGGGAGCTCCATGTTATGGGGAGCCCCCCAGCCTAACAATATCAGCCAGCAGCCGCCCGGAATTGCCGCATCCATTAGATGCGACAGTCCTGGGACTTTACCCGGCTCATCCCAAATTGCCCTGGTGCGGTAGCAATTGGGGTAATAAGGGGTTAATCATGGCAGGCGTCTATGAGACACCCCAATGATTAACCTGTAGGTGAAAGTAAATAAACACATACACCCGAAAAAATACTTTATTTGGAATAAAAGACAAAAAAAACCCCTCTCTTTCACCATTTTATTAAATTCCCCAAATACTCCTCCAGGTCCGACGTAATCCGCAGAGGTCCCACGACGCTATCAGCTCTGCTACATGAAGCTGACAGGAGCGGCAGTAGAACACCGCCGCTCCCGGGAGCTCCATGCAGCAACTGAAGGAAGTCGCGCTGTCAGCGGTGACGTCACTGAGGTAATGGCGGGGCATGTTCGGTGATGATGCGTGCGAGAGTGCCTGCATGTGCGGTGGTGATGCGTGCGAGAGTGCCTGCATGTGCGGTGATGATGCGTGCGATAGTGCCTGTGTGTGCGGTGATGATGGGGGCTGTAGTGCCCATGTGTGTGGTGATGGGGTGGGCGGTAGTGCCGTTTTTTTGTGCGCTGATGATGGGGTCGCTCTCTCAGCATTAAAAAAAAAAACAAAAAACGTTTTTTACCGGATCCGTCGCATCACTTTTTACACAATCTGAGACGGATCCGTTGCAGCAGGCACAAACTGAATTGTGCCTGATTGCAAAATACTGATGTGTGAAAGCAGCCTTAATGCGTCATCTAATCTACTTGCCTCTGATTGGCCAGTGGCTGCCATTGGACTAGTGCAGATAGAACATAAATAAGACGTTCATCTGAAATAAAGCAGGGAGCAGTGACGGCTGCGGACCCTGCACCAGTCGTGATCGTCAAGGGGTGCACTTGCCTGTGAGCCGCAAGAAGCAGCCTGGGAGCGGCCCGCGGACTGCGTGTTTGAGACCTCCGCTCTTGTGGAAAGGATTTTCTTTGTCGCATCATACTAACGTCTATAAAAAATTCTGCCCTTTGGAATTATACACAAAGCAAAATTAAAAAGGGCTAGCAAACATTGCAATTCTTTCAATGTACATTTTTCTCTAGCTAAAAAATCTATGAATATGAATTTTAGCTTAATTAACATGCGCACGCTGCTTCTTTTTCGTGTTCACAAACTGCAGCCAAAACTGCACCTTGTCAGAAAGAGCCTGGAAATGTCACAAAAAATGTAGGTGCTCTTTCTTCAGCGCTCTATTGGGAGACCCAGACGATTGGGGTATAGCTACTGCCCTCTGGAGGCCACACAAAGCACTACATTAAAAGTGCAAGGCCCCTCCCCCTCTGGCTATACCCCCCCCGTGGTATCACGGGTTCCCCGTTTTAGCTTCGTGTGCGAAGGAGGTCAGACATTCCATGCATAGCTCCACAGATTTTAGTCAGCAGTAGCTGCTGACTATTTCGGATGGAAGAAAAGAGGACACATATAGTGTCCCCAGCATGCTCCCTTCTCACCCCTGGATGGTGTTGTACGGTTGAGGTACCTATTGCTGGTACAGAGGCTGGAGCCTCACATGCTGTTTTCCTTCCACATCCCCTGGTAGGGCTCTGTGGAAGTGGGATCCTGCCGGCCTCTCAGCTCTGACGCCGGGCTCCATCCACAGACCCATTAGAACCTGATGGAGACGGAGCAGGAGTACGATCAGGGACAGGCCCTGCATCATACAGGTACTCTGTGTCCCCGGCAGGCACAGACACACTCCGGGCTGGCTGGGTGTTGTAGTGCGCCGGGGACCGCAACGTTGGAGCTAGTGTCCCTACAGATTACTGGGGGATTGTTTGTGTATGGGAACGCAGCGCCGACCCCCTCTGGACCGGGCGGCGCTGCTGTGACTTGTGGTGCGCCGGGGATCCGCCGTCCGCGCTTTTACGGCGGCGGCGGTTATAAATTGAGTCCCCGGCTTTTTGGGCCTAGGACGCCGGCAGCTCCGATTCGTTCCCGCCCCCACCCTGTCATTCAGGGTAGGGGAGAGACGCTGTTCGCTAGCAGCGACGAGGGCTGGAGCCTGATTTACATGCTCCAGCCCTCACACTAGGCACAGAGGGAAGCAGACTTCCCGCTCTTGGCCAGGAACGCCCAGGGCCCGCCCCCCTTCTCTCTCAGGACGCCGGCAGCCATTACATGCAGTCTGGCTGGAGGAAGGACGCAAGGCTCTGGGAGACCTGGACTAGGGGCTATCTGGCGACCACACACCCGCTTTTTAAGCGGGCGGTAAGCGATTTTTCTGTGCTGGTCCCTCTAGTGCCTCACGGTGTATCGGTGTACTGTGTAGGATATAGAGATATTGTATTTCTTGCACTGTGAGGTCGCTTCTGGCTGCATCTCCCAGATCACTCTGTGGAAGCAACAACATGCCATCCTCAAAACGCAAGGCTGCCAAGGCTAGGGCTGTGTATACTGCGTGTGCTGCATGTGGGGCTAATCTACCAGCAGGCTCCGATGACCCCCATTGTGTGCAATGCTCCGACCCGGTGCTGCTTCGCCAGCCGGAGTCAGGAGGGAGAGTGACCCAGGCTGAGACGCCTGTAAGTCCTGCCCCGGTGACAGGGACAGACTTTGCAGTTTTTGCTGATAATATGTCTGTCTCTATGGCAAAAATACTTGAAACCTTGCAATCTATGCATGGGGCTCAGTCTTTGGGCACGGCGAGGCCTCTGTCCTCAGGTCCCCCTCACTTGGAATTAATCCAGCCCACAGGGGAGTCCCCGGCTTCACAGGCCGAGGATTATGAGTCAGATGATAGCCCCAGCCACCCTAAGCGAGCTCGCTGGGAAAGACCCTCGACGTCATCACACTGCTCAGGGTCTCAGCGCAAT
This sequence comes from Anomaloglossus baeobatrachus, assembly GCF_048569485.1. NCBI lineage: Eukaryota > Metazoa > Chordata > Amphibia > Anura > Aromobatidae > Anomaloglossus > Anomaloglossus baeobatrachus. The sequence continues at coordinate 156,847,651 of NC_134355.1, read as the reverse complement.
CAGTCTCCCTGTGATGTGTCTGATGAGAGTGATCAGGAATCCATTCCTGGAACCCCTCTCAACCTGGATACCCCTGATGGGGATGCCATGGTAAACGACCTTATCTCAGCCATCAATAGGCTGTTGGATATTTCGCCCCCAGCCCCTTCAGCAGAAGAGGCGGCTGCGGAGCAGGAGAAGTTTCGTTTCCTTTATCCCAAGCGTAAATTGAGTGCTTTGTTGGATCACGCTGACTTCAGAGAATCAATCCAGAAGCACGACGCTCACCCAGAAAGGCGTTTCTCTAAACGATCTAAAGATACGCGTTTCCCTTTCCCCCCTGAGGTGGTCAAGCGCTGGACACAGTGTCCAAAGGTAGACCCCCCGATTTCCAAACTCGCAGCTAGGTCCATAGTTGCAGTGGAGGATGGCGCTTCACTTAAAGATGCCAATGACAGACAGATGGACCTTTGGTTAAAATCTGTCTATGAAGCTATCGGCGCGTCGTTTGCTCCGGCATTCGCAGCCGTATGGGCACTCCAGGCTATATCAGCTGGCTTAGCAAAAGTGGATGCTATCATACATCCAGCAGTGCCGCAAGTGGCGCACCTTACCACGCAGATGTCGGCGTTTGCGTCTTACGCTATCAATGCGGTCCTAGAATCTACCAGTCGCACCGCAATGGCGTCCGCCAATTCGGTAGTTTTGCGCAGAGCCTTGTGGTTAAAGGACTGGAAAGCAGATGCTGGTTCCAAAAAATGTTTAACCAGTTTGCCTTTATCTAGAGATAGACTGTTTGGCGAGCCATTGGCTGATATCATTAAGCAGTCTAAGGGTAAAGACTCCTCTTTACCACAACCCAGAACAACCAAACCTCAGCAGAAAAAGTGGCAGCAGAGGTTTCAGTCCTTTCGAGGTTCGGGCAAGACACCATTTACCTCGTACAAAGGGACTCAGAGGACGCAAAGAAACTCAGATTCGTGGCGGGCTCACACGCGCCCCAAGAAAGCAAATGGAGGTACCGCTTCCAAAGCGGCTACCTCATGACTTCCAGCCCCCTCCCTCCGCATCGCCGGTCGGGGGCAGGCTCTCCCGCTTTTCCGGCATTTGGATGTCACAGGTCAAAGACCGGTGGGTGACGGACATTTTGTCTCGCGGGTACAGAATCGAGTTCAATTCTCGTCCTCCAGCTCGGTTCTTCAGAACCTCCCCACATCCAGACCGAGCAGATGCTCTGCTGCAGGCGGTGGGCTCCCTAAGAGCGGAAGGAGTGGTGATCCCAGTCCCTCCTCAGGAACAAGGGCAAGGGTTTTACTCCAATCTCTTTGTGGTTCCAAAAAAGGACGGCTCGTTCCGTCCTGTTCTGGACCTAAAACGGCTCAACAAACATGTGCACGCCAGGAAGTTCCGGATGGAAACCCTGCGTTCTGTCATTGCCTCAATGTCCAGAGGAGACTTCCTTGCCTCAATAGACATCAAAGATGCTTATCTCCACGTGCCAATTGCTACAGAACATCAACGTTTTCTACGTTTTGTGATAGGAGACGACCATTTTCAGTTCGTAGCTCTGCCATTTGGTCTGGCAACAGCCCCACGGGTCTTCACCAAGGTCATGGCGGCGGTGGTAGCAGTCTTGCACTCTCAGGGACACTCGGTGATCCCTTACCTAGACGATTTATTGGTCAAAGCTCCCTCTCAAGAGGCATGTCAGCACAGCCTGAATGCTACGCTGGAGACCCTACAGTCTTTCGGATGGATCATCAACTTTCCAAAGTCGATCCTATCACCGACTCAATCACTAACGTATCTTGGCATGGAGTTTCATACTCTAGCAGCGATAGTGAAGCTTCCGCTGAACAAGCAGCGGTCACTACAGACAGGGGTGCAATCTCTTCTGCAGGGCCAGTTGCATCCCTTGCGGCGCCTCATGCATTTCCTAGGGAAGATGGTGGCAGCCATGGAAGCAGTTCCCTTTGCGCAGTTTCATCTGCGCCCACTTCAATGGGACATTCTCCGCCAATGGGACGGGAAGTCAACGTCCCTGGACAGGAAAGTCTCGCTTTCCCAGACGGCCAAGGACTCCCTACAATGGTGGCTCCTTCCCACCTCATTGTCTCAGGGAAGATCCTTCCTGCCCCCATCCTGGGCAGTAGTCACGACAGATGCGAGTCTGTCAGGGTGGGGAGCAGTATTTCTCCACCACAGGGCTCAGGGGACGTGGACACCGCAGGAGTCCACCCTTCAGATCAATGTTCTGGAGATCAGAGCAGTGTATCTTGCTCTACTGGCCTTCCAACAGTGGCTGGAAGGAAAGCAGATCCGAATCCAATCGGACAACTCCACAGCGGTGGCATACATCAACCACCAAGGAGGGACGCGCAGTCGGCAAGCCTTCCAAGAAGTCCGGCGCATTCTAATGTGGGTGGAGGACAGAGCATCCACCATATCCGCGGTTCACATCCCAGGCGTAGAAAACTGGGAAGCAGACTTCCTCAGTCGCCAGGGCATGGACGCAGGGGAATGGTCCCTTCACCCGGACGTGTTTCAGGAAATCTGTCGCCGCTGGGGAGTGCCGGACGTCGACCTAATGGCATCCCGGCACAACAACAAGGTCCCGGCATTCATGGCGAGGTCGCGCGATCAAAGAGCTCTGGCGGCAGACGCCTTGGTTCAAGATTGGTCACAGTTTCAGCTCCCATACGTGTTTCCGCCTCTGGCGCTCTTGCCCAGAGTGCTACGCAAGATCAGATCCGAGTGCAGCCGCATCATACTCGTCGCTCCAGACTGGCCGAGGAGGTCGTGGTATCCGGATCTGTGGCATCTCGCGATCGGTCGACCGTGGTCACTGCCAGACCGACCAGACTTACTGTCCCAAGGGCCGTTTTTCCATCAGAATTCTGCGGCCCTGAACCTGACTGTGTGGCCATTGAGTCCTGGATCCTAGCATCTGCAGGATTATCTCAAGGAGTCGTTGCCACAATGAGACAAGCTAGAAAGTCGAATTCGGCTAAGATCTACCACAGAACGTGGAAGATTTTCTTATCCTGGTGCTCTGCTCAGGGAGTGTCTCCCTGGCCATTTGCATTGCCCAAGTTTCTTTCCTTCCTGCAATCGGGGTTAGAAAAGGGCTTGTCGCTCAGCTCCCTTAAAGGGCAAGTTTCGGCACTATCCGTGTTTTTTTCAGAAGCGTCTAGCACGTCTTTCTAAGGTGCGCACGTTCCTGCAGGGGGTCTGTCATATTGTGCCCCCGTACAAGCGGCCGTTAGATCCATGGGATCTGAACAGGGTACTAGTTGCTCTCCAGAAGCCGCCCTTCGAGCCTCTGAAGGAAGTTTCCTTTTCTCGGCTGTCACAGAAAGTGGCGTTTCTTGTTGCGATCACATCGCTTCGGCGAGTGTCTGAGCTGGCAGCTCTGTCATCCAAGGCTCCCTTCCTGGTGTTCCACCAGGACAAGGTAGTGCTGCGCCCTATTCCGGAGTTTCTCCCTAAAGTCGTATCCTCTTTTCATCTTAATCAGGATATATCCTTGCCTTCGTTTTGTCCTCATCCGGTTCACCGGTATGAAAAGGACTTACGTTTGCTAGATCTGGTGAGAGCACTCAGAATCTACATTTCCCGCACGGCGCCCATGCGCCGTGCCGATGCACTTTTTGTCCTTGTCGCTGGTCCGCGCAAGGGGTTGCAGGCTTCTAAAGCCACCCTGGCTCGATGGATCAAAGAACCAATTCTAGAGGCCTACCGTTCTGCGGGGCTTCCGGTTCCTTCAGGGCTAAAAGCCCACTCAACCAGAGCCGTGGGTGCGTCCTGGGCATTACGTCACCAGGCTTCGGCTCAACAGGTGTGCCAGGCAGCTACCTGGTCCAGTCTGCACACTTTCACCAAGCATTATCAGGTGCATACCTATGCTTCGGCGGATGCCAGCTTAGGTAGAAGAGTCCTGCAGGCGGCAGTGACACCCCCGTAGGGGAGGGCTGTTTTGCAGCTCTAACATGAGGTATTTCTTTACCCACCCAGGGACAGCTTTTGGACGTCCCAATCGTCTGGGTCTCCCAATAGAGCGCTGAAGAAGAAGGGAATTTTGTTACTTACCGTAAATTCCTTTTCTTCTAGCTCTTATTGGGAGACCCAGCACCCGCCCTGTTGTCCTTCGGGATGTTTTTTTGTTGTTTGCGGGTACACATGTTGTTCATGTTGAACGGTTTTTCAGTTCTCCGATGTTATTCGGAGTTAATTTGTTTAAACCAGTTATTGGCTTCCTCCTTCTTGCTTTGGCACTAAAACTGGAGAACCCGTGATACCACGGGGGGGGTATAGCCAGAGGGGGAGGGGCCTTGCACTTTTAATGTAGTGCTTTGTGTGGCCTCCAGAGGGCAGTAGCTATACCCCAATCATCTGGGTCTCCCAATAAGAGCTAGAAGAAAAGGAATTTACGGTAAGTAACAAAATTCCCTTCTTTGGTGCGTTTTTGCTGCTTTTTTGGTGCGTTTTTGGCAGCAGTTTTGTCAACAATTGTTTCATGTATTTTTCAGTTCAAACAAGCCCATAATGCTTGTCTTGATCCGGCAAAATTTGCTTGTCCGGCGGCCGGATGGAACGTTGAGGGGAACGTTTTTGTACCCGGCAAAAATACGGGTCTGGTGGGGTGTTTTATAATGATAGCCTATGGACGCCGGATCATATGACGAAAGCCGGCGCCGGTTTCGACTGTGTGTAAATAGTTTCTCTGTCGGTCAGTCTCTCCCTCCCTCCCTCCTTTATACTCATCAATCACTGGCGTGGCACTGCACGGCTGTCACACTGCTCTGGCGGCTTCTCCTCTTTTGAAAATGCCGGCTGCTCATTATTCCATCACATTTTCCCTGCTTCCCGCGCCCACCGGCGCCTATGATTGGTTGCAGTGCGACGCCCCCCCCCCCCCCGAGTGACAGGTGTCTCACTGCACCCAATCACAGCAGCCGGTGGGCGTGTCACTATGGCGCATATAAATAAATTTAAAAAACGCCGTGCGGTCCCCCCAATTTCAATGCCAGACAGATAAAGCCATACGGCTGAAGGCTGGTATTCTCAGGATGGGGAGCTCCACGTTATGGGGAGCCCCCCAGCCTAACAATATCAGTCAGCAGCCGCCCAGAATGGCCACATCCATTAGATGCGGTTGTTCTGGGACAGTACCCGGCTCTTCCCGATTTGCCCTGGTGCGTTGGCAAATCGGGGTAATAAGGAGTTATTGGCAGCCCATAGCTGCCAATAAGTCCTAGATTAATCATGTCAGGCGTCTCCCCGAGATACCTTCCATGATTAATCTGTAAGTTACAGTAAATAAACACACACTTGAAAAAATCCTTTATTAGAAATAAAAAACACTAACAAATTCCCTCGTTCTCCCATTTAATAAGCCCGACAAAGCCCTCCATGTCCGGCGTAATCCAGGATGGTCCAGCGTCGCTTCCAGCTCTGCTGCATGGAGGTGACCGGAGCAGCAGCAGACACCGCCGCTCCTGTCAGCTCCACGCAGCAAATGAAGACAGCCGCGGGATGAACTGATGATGTCATTGAGGTTACCCACGGCCACCGCTGAATCCAGCGGTGGCCGCGAGTAACCTCAGTGACAGCTCATCTGATCGCGCGGCTCACCTCATTTGGTGGCTCTGGCAGCTGAAAACATTGATTTTCCCCTCTCGCTGCTGCCGCCGCTGATAGTCACGTCCTCCACATCATCTCCCCTGTGCGTGCACGCTGGAGACAACGGTACTTCGGGGAACACGTGGAGGACGGAACTATGAGCGGCGGCGGCAGCGAGAAGGGGTCCATCATCTCCCCTGTGCGTGCATGCTGGGGACAGCGGTACTTCGGGGAACACGTGGAGGACGGGACTATCAGCGGCAGCGAGAGGGGGATGGACATTGGCAGCTGAAAACATTGATTTTTCCCCTCTCGCTGCCGCCGACGCTGATAGTCCCGTCCTCCACGTGTTCCCCGAATATCGTGTCCCCAGCGTGCACGCACAGGGGAGATGATGGACCCCTCTCGCTGCCGCCGCCGCTGATAGTCCCGTCCTCCACATCATTTCCCCTGTGCGTGCACGCTGGGGACAGTGGTACTTCGGGGAACACGTGGAGGACGGGACTATCAGTGGAAATTTTGGTAATATACTTACCAATTCAATCAGCTTCCTTACATTAATCTGCATACGTTGATACCAGGTCATGTCTTCTGCTGCACTCCAAAGTTCTGCTCCTACACTATTTAGCATGGAACAATGGGGTTTCCACTTGCCTGTTACCTCACTTCCTGACAAATCACCTGCGTTTTTGGTACCAAAAATGCAGGTAAAAGGCAGGTAAAATGCACCACTTTTGATAGCATGCATTGTTCCTGCGTTTTTGATGCCCTCATTGATTTCAATGGGTGACAAATGTTGACAAAAACGCAGGAAGAATGAACATGCTGCATTTTTTTTGTCACAAACTTTTGACAAAAAAACGCTGACAAATAAACTGCAATGTGCGCATGACAAATCTGACTTCTCATAGACTTTGCTTGGAAGTCAAATGTCAGAAAGTTCTGACAACAAAACTGCAGCCAAAAAAGCAGCAAAAAAACAGGTAAGCTGTGTTCGTCGTTCCCGGGGTGTCACACATAGTGATGTGTTGTGCCTCAGGAACGATGAACAACCGGCGCACAGAAGGAGGAATGACATTATGAAAATGAACGATGTGTCAACGAGCAACGATAAGGTGAGTATTATTGCTCGTTAACAGTCGTTCGGAGATGTAACACGCTACGAAATCTCTAACGATGCCGGATGTGCGTCGCAAACTCTGTGACCCAGACGACATATCGTTAGCTATATCGTAGCGTGTGACGGGGCCTTAAGTCTTGTAATTTAGCCATTAAACCGTACTAGGATCAGATTCAGCAGGACCAATGAACAGTAAATTGTCCAGATAATGCAACACCCTCCAAAATCACATTTATGTTTCAAAACCAATTGAAGAAAAGTAGAAAAAGCTTTGAAATAACATAACGAAAAACCCATGAGGAAATGAAATCCAAGTGAACGAAGGGAAACCTGTCACCAGGATTTTCCCTTATATCCTGCGGCCCCCACCAGTGAGCTCCTATATACAGCATACTAGAATCCTGTATATAACAGCCCAGGCCGCTCTGTAGAACTTAAAAAACCCTTCATTATACTCACCTATGGGGCGGTCCAGTCCAATGGATGTCACTGCTCTCGGTCCGGGGCCTCCTCCATCTTGGTCAGTCGCCTTCCTCCTTCCCAGCCCCGTGTGCAAAGCAAAGTGAATATACTAAGAACATAAGAGGAGAACTACATATATTAGAGAGAGGCTTGAAAGATGTTAGTGAAAATGCATGTTAGAAAGTGTATGGTGAAAGCGGAGTGTGCTTGTAACGTAAGTGCAATATGATGGAAGGGCATAATAATATATAAGCAGCAATTATAGAACACAAACAACAAAGAAGACATTTGAATCTTAATAAAAAGCATTTATAAAGTGCATAATGCCCATATTATATTGTAAACAGAAATATGAAGTACAAAGTATAAGGACACATGCCACAAGGCAAATAAAAAAATGCAAAAAGTAAATGAATTGGTAACTACTGTATATTAATATTAACCTGTTCATGACTGCCGATGGTAAATCAATGTTTGCGCTTGCTCGGTTTTGTGCAGCACCAACATTTATTCACGGTCTGTGGCCAAGATGAGGTCGCAACCCCTGCGCGCTACAATCGCTGGGTTTCTGGTGAAGAATGGTACTTCAGACGAGAGACATCATCGGGACCTGATGATGTTAACCCTTTGCAATCTTCTATATGCCACAATCAATTGCGATTGCAACACATAGAAGTCAGAATCAGTGCGCTCCTTCTCTTACCTCTCCGGCTCCTCATGACATGATCACAGGGGAGCTGAGGGTTGTCAGCCGAACGTCACATGATGACCTCTGCGCCTGTCAGGCCCAGCCTGCAGCAGGGTCTGAAAGGCGATCTGACAGTATCATGCATTACCATGCTTTAGTTTATGTGCAGATTTTAGGAAGTTATCACTTTTGGGTATTTTCTGTCACCTAGGCCCCTGAAAGTCACTTCAAATCTGATGTTGTCCCTAAAACAACGGTTTTGTACATTTTGTTGGGAAAATGAGAAATTGCTGATAAACTTTGAGCCCTTCTAACTTCCAAACAAAAAAAAAATGATATTTCAAAAATTGCGCTGATGTAAAGTAGACATGTGGGAAATATTAATTATTATCTATTTTGTGTGCTCTAATATTCTGGATTAAGGGTATAAAAATTAAAAGTTTGAAAATTGCAAAATTACCGCCAAATTTCCAATATTTTCACAAATGAATGCAAAAAATATTGTTCTAAATTTACCAGTGTCATGAAGTACAATAACTGGGATCTGTTGAAGCGTTCCAGAGTTATAACCTGTGAAAGTGACACTGGTCTGATATAAAAATATTGGCCTGGTCACGAAGGCAAAAATAGGCTCTTGCGTGCAAAGTTAACCCCTTCAGTCCCCAGCCTGTTTTCACCTTGATGACCTGGCCATTTTTTGCATTTTTGACCAGTGTCACTTTATGAGTTTATAACTCTGGAACGCTTCAACGGATCCCAGTGATTCTGAGATTGTTTTTTCTCTGACGCCTCATTGGGGGACACAGGACCATGGGTGTTATGCTGCTTATCCATAGGAGGACACTAAGTAGATGCAAAAGCATAGCTCCTCCTCTGCAGTTTACACCCCCTGGCCAGGCCAGGCAGCCTCAGTTTTAGCTTAGTGTCTGTAGGAGGCACTTCCTTTCAAGGTTTTTTATTTTTTGAGGGCGACGGTTTCCTTTTGGGACCGATCTCCCACTACCATCAACGGGCGGGAACGTGGAGTGTCGCCTCCACGTACCCCCTCCTGCGACGCTGGATCCTGGGTTGGACGACAGGTTCCACAGACACCGATTTTCCAAAGCCCAGGGTAGAGGCCTATGCCCCTATAGCACAATTTCTCAGCCCCTCTTTGCAGGATTTGAGTTGAATATGGCACCAATTCCTCAGCCCCTCTTTGCAGGCTCTGAGTTGAATATGGCACCGGCGTGACTGGACACAGCAAGACGAATCTGCTATTTTCACTGCCTGGAAAGCAGTGTTTAAGTTGAGATCCCCCCTGACTGGTTTCCCAGACAAAGGGAGAAAAGACGCTGCAGGGAAGGCCCCAGGACATCTACAGTATTTATTATGAGAAAGTCCCTTGCTGGGTGCAAGGAGGAGAGAAGGATCCTGAACACACAGGGTTAACTTTTCTCTAGCTTGCTGGCTGGAGGAGGGGGAAGTCACTCCTGTTTGCAGAGAATCTGCACAGATAATTTCCTGGTGGCAGGGGGAGTGCACAGAGCTCAGGGACTCACCCTGTTTATTTGCTCTGTTTATTTGCTCTAGTTGAAAAGCCGGCTGATAACCACCAGCGACAAGCTGTGTGCTGACTGGAGGGAGAGGGAGGAAAACTATCAGAAGCTCCCTTCCTGCCGTTTTTTACTACCCACAGCGGGGGGAGGGGGGCACACTGACTTCATCTTCGCGCTCTTTTAGCGCTAAGTTCCGCACCCCCACGGCCGCGATAAGCCCCGCCCCCCTCAGGAATGCTCCATAGAGCTTCATCCTTCCTGAGGACAGGGCCATAGGCTGATTCGGGTAAGGTGCTTGCTTCACTTGCAGCTCTGCTGAGCATTGCTCCCCCTCCTGGCATACTCCTATTAGGAACATGCAGAATTCTGAGGGCACTAAGAGTGCTAAAGCCCACATAGTCTATTATTCAGCCTGCACTGCCTGCCACGCTGAGTTACCACGTAAACACACCTCTTCTCTCTGTGAGTCCTGTGTCCCTATAGCTCCCCAAGACCCCCCTGCCACCACCGCCGCAACCATCAGCCCAGAGCCTAGGGCTCCCAGCCCACCGGAATGGGCACAGTTTCTGTCCCAATCCATGGAAAAACTGTCACAGAACCTGGTGCTGGCTATGCAATGTCGTCCTCCACACCCTTCTGGGTCCCTGGACGGAACGCAGCCTGAGGATACCCCTATGGAGGATCCTTCTGAGATAATCCAGGCACATGCTTCACCGGTTGCAGGGATCAGGAAAAGAGCACACGGCCGGGTGTCTCCAGCGGGCTCTCCCTTGGGAGCACCCAGGGCAGGCTCTCCCACACGCTCCACGGCTTCTGAAGAGCTGGAGGAGGGAGAATGCTGTTTGTACCAGGATGATTCCTTGGTTTCACCCTCCCCAGATGATCAAATTGCAATAGACTCCCTTATAGCAGCAATCAACCAAGCTCTGCATGTGGAGGATCCCCCATCCACTACCACTGACCACATGGTCTCCTTTAAGAGGGCAAGGAAACCCCAAAAGGTTTTCGCTGATCACCCAGAGTTTCAGGATATCCTCACAAAGCAAAGGGAGAAGCCTGACAGGCGCTTCGGTAACCGTAAACTCATGGAGTCCCGGTACCCTTTTGCCCCACCTGCCCCTAAGGGCTGGGCCGATCCGTCCTCGGTCGACCCCCCCGGTCTCCCGCCTTGCCACAAAAACGCTCCTGTCATTATCCGATGGTTCCTCCATCAAGTACCCATATTACATATTACAGTACAGTTGGAATAAATCTGTGAATTTGCACTTTTTATATGATGCATGCCATTTTCAGATCGTGCTGGCTCCCCTCTCCCCCGACAGACAGACAGGTGGAGCACCTCGCCCGCTCTGCCTTTGAGGCTGCGGGTTCCTCCCTCTCGCCCTCCTTTGCCTCTGTGTGGGTCGCAAAGGCGATCTCGGTCTGGGCAGACTCCCTTAACACTTCGCTTGAGGAATCCCAGTTCCCTCATTCCGTCACAGAGGTAACAGCTCAAATTGCCGCTGCGGCGGAGTACCTCATGCAGGCCTCCATTGATGCTGCTACCTGCGCAGCTTTTGCCGCCTCAAATGCCATAGCCATCCGTAGAGCTCTCTGGCTCCGACAATGGCGAGCGGACTCTGCTTCCAAGAAGTCTCTCACGGGCCTTCCCTTTTTTCCAGACCGATTGTTTGGCGAACGTCTGGATAAGCTCATTTCTGACGCCACGGGAGGAAAAAGTACCTCCCTTCCCCAGCTGAAGCCCAGGACAACCTTCACCAGACGTCCACAGTCCTTGTTCCGCTCCTTTCGGAACTCATTTGGTTGGTCGACATCCCGCTCTGCCACCAGCCGCGGACTACGCAGGGACCGACCTCCTCAGCTCTCCCCGAAACCCACGTCATGGCAGCCTAGACCGAAACAGTCCAGGACTAGGGAGACTCGTCCACGACGTTTTCCCCCCTCCTTTGGCGCCCCGGAAGACACACTCATTGTAGGAGGTTCGACTGCGGCTCTTTTCAACACATCTGGGCTGCCGCCTCTGACGACAAATGGGTGCAAGACCTTGTGTCTTCCGGTGACCACATAGAATTTCGGACCAGACCCCCGAGTCGGTTCCTTCTCTCAAACCCCCCAAAGACTCAAAAACGACGTGAGGCCTTTTTCTCAGCAATCCACTCGCTCCAAACAGCAGGAGTGATATACCCGTCCCGGACGACGAGAAGTTCAGGGGTTTTTATTCCAACCTCTTTGTGGTCCCCAAAAAGTATGGGGTCAGTTCGACCCATCCTGGACCTCAAACACCTGAACAAACATGTGCACGTACGGAGATTCAGAATGGAGTCCCTAAGGTCCATTATTGCATCCATGGTCGAAGGGGAATTCCTCGCCTCCATAGATATCAAGGACGCGTACCTGCACATACCCATCGCTCCAGATCACCAAAAGTTCCTCCGCTTCGCAGTTCAGGACTCCCATTTTCAATTCGTAGCCCTACCCTTCGGCCTTGCCACCGCACCAAGGGTCTTCACCAAAGTCATGGCGGCCGCCATGAGCGTCCTTCACGCCAGGGGAGTAGTCGTTCTCCCTTACTTGGACGACTTCCTCATCAATGCCCCTCCTTACGCGACTGCTCAACCAGCGTACAGATCATCTTGGACACCCTATCCCGCTTAGGGTGGCTACTGATTCTAGACAAATCATCCCCGGTCCCAGCACGATCCATCACCTTCCTGGGCATGTCCCTGGACACCCGTAGGGGCTTGATCTATCTCCCTCAGGACAAGGCGATCGCTCTTCGACAAGCGGTACGCTGCCTTCTACATCCTCCGTCTCGCTCCATTCGATTCAGCATGAAGGTGCTCGGCAGGATGGTGGCGGCTATGGAGGCAGTACCTTTTTGCTCAACTGCATCTCCGCCCACTGCAGCTAGTCCTTCTAGCTGCCTGAGACAAGAGCCCCTTCTCCCTGGACAAACATCTTCACCTGACGCCTTCAGTCAGGTATGCACTCCGCTGGTGGCTTCGGTCCTCATCCCTATCGAAGTGGAGATCTTTTCTCCCAGTGAACTGGCTGGTCCTGACCACGGACGCCAGCCTCCTAGGCTGGGGAGCAGTGTACCGGCACCACACTGCTCAAGGACGTTGGACGCCCCAGGAGTCTTCCCTACCCATAAACATCCTGGGAATCCACGCGATCTTCCTCTCGCTCAGAGCGTTCTGCCCTCTGCTAGCGGGTCGTCATATTCGAGTCCATTCGGACAATGCGACAGCTGTAGCCTATATCAATCGGCAGGGGGGCACCCGCAGCAAAGCGGCTTATCTCGAGGCCCACAAGATCCTCAGCTGGGCCGAGTCGACGGGGTCGGTGATATCAGCGGTACACATACTGGGGGTAGAGAACTGGGCAGCAGAATTTCAGTCGCCAAGGCCTGGCCGCCGGAGAATGGTCTCTCCACCCAGAAGTGTTTCTACACATCTGCACTCGCTGGGGCACACCAGACGTGGATCTAATGGCCTCAAGGTTGAACGCAAAGGTACCCGCGTTCATAGCCAGGTCACGCGACCCGCAGTCCATCGGCGCGGATGCTCTAGTCTGCTCCTGGCACCACTCCCTCCTGCCTTACATATTTCCACCTCTACCCCTGCTGCCACGGGTAATCAGGAAGATCAAGGTAGATTGAGTCCCGGTGATACTGATAGCACCGGACTGGCCCAGGCGCGCCTGGTACGCCGAATTACTACAAATGCTCGCAAACGTACCGCGTCGCCTTCCAGACATCCCAGTCTTGCTGACCCAAGGGCCCAAAAAACCGCAAGTCAAGACCTTCCTCAAGGGTGTTTCCCATCTAGTTCCCCCGTACAAACGGCCGCTGGACCCAATGGACCTCAATCTCGTTCTGGACGGTCTCCAGAGATGTCCCTTTGAACCTCTCAAGGAATCCTCCCTTGCTCTTCTGTCCTGGAAGGTAACATTCCTGGTGGCAATTACGTCCATCAGATGGGTTTCGGAGCTGGCAGCACTCTCTTGCCGCGAGCCTTTTCTGATCTTTCACCAGGACATGGTGGTTCTACGCCCCCTTCCAGATTTTCTTCCAAAGGTTCCTACCCCGTTTCATTTGAACGAGGACATTGTTCTGCCTTCCTTTCGTCCACACCCAGTTCATAGGGTGGAAAGGTCTCTGCATTCGTTAGACCTCGTCAGAGCTCTCAGATATTACATATCCAGGACAACCCCCTTTAGGAAAACAGACTCTTTGTTCGTCATTCCTGAGGGGCCTAAGAAGGGACAGGCAGCTTCAAAGGCAACTCTGGCTCGCTGGATTCGCTCTGCGATCCAGGAAGTCTGCCGCTTGCAACTCAAGCCCATTCCTAGTGGACTGCGGGCTCACTCCACGCGAGCAGTTGGCGCTTCGTGGGCCATTCGGCATCAGGCTTCAGTGGAACAGGTGTGTAAGGCTGCAACCTGGTCTACCCTGCATACTTTTTCAAAGCATTACAGAGTCCATACCCAGTTTTCAGCTGAGGCAAATCTGGGTAAGAAAATTCTGCAAACGGCAGTAGAGCACCTCTCTCAGTAGGTGCTCCAGGCTGCCTGGGACTGGTTCCTAGTCCTTGGGTTGCCTTATCTTGTTTTTTTACTTTTCCCACCCATGGACTGCTTTAGGACGTCCCATGGTCCTGTGTCCCCCAATGAGGCGTCGGAGAAAAACGGATTTTTGTGTACTCACCGTAAAATCGTTTTCTCTTAGCCATCATTGGGGGACACAGCACCCACCCTGTTGCCCTGTTGGGCCTTGCTTCTCTCAGTACCTTATTTGGTTTTGACTCTTCTTTTCTCTTGTTCCTCTGTTGAGAAGTTTTTACTGATTTTTTTTTTCTCCTACTGCTTGTGTACAAAAACTGACGCTGCCTGGCCTGGCCAGGGAGTGTATACTGCAGAGGAGGAGCTATGCTTTTGCATCTACTTAGTGTCCTCCTATGGATAAGCAGCATAACACCCATGGTCCTGTGTCCCCCAATGATGGCTAAGAGAAAACGATTTTACGGTGAGTACACAAAAATCCGTTTTTTTGTGTCATATTGCTCTTCATGTTAGTGGTAAATTCAGGACAATATTTTTTGCGTTTATTTGTGGAAAAATCGAAAATTTGACGAACAGTTTGAATATTATGCAATTTTCAAAGTTTTAATTTTCTTGCTCTTAAACCTGCAAGACATATGACACAAAATAATTAATAAATAACATTTCCCACATGTCTACTTTACATCAGCACAATTTTGGGGAAAATTTTTATAAGGAAGTTATAGGGGTTCAAAGTTTAGGAGCAATTTTTCATTTTTAAATCAAAATTTGCAAAGCCACTTTTTTTAGGGACCACTTCACATTTGAAGTGATTTTGAGGGAGAGGTCTACATGACACAAAACACCCAAAAGTGACACCATTCCAAAAACGGCACCCCTCAGGCTACTCAAACCCACATTCAAGAAGGTTAACTCTTCAAGTGCTTCACAGGAACTAAAGCAATGTGGAAGGAAAAAATGAACATTTTACCTCATATATTGTATTTTTACAAGGGTAGCAGGATTAAATGGACCCCAAAATGTATTGGGCAATTTCTTCTGAGCGTTCAGATACCTCGGGCGTATGGCAAGCCTCGGAAGGGAAAAAGCGTCATTTGACTTTTTGAACAGAAAATTAGCTGGAATTATTAGCCGCACCATGTTGCGTTTGGAAAGCCCCTGATGTGCCGAAGAAGTGGAGCTCCCCCACATGTGACCCCATTTTGGAAACTAGACCCCCCCCATGGCATACATCTAGATGAGTAAAGAGCACTTTGAACCCTCACATGCTTCATACATTGAGCCATAAAAACAAAAAAGTACTTTTTTCCACAAAAATGTTATTTTAGGCTCATTTTTTAAATTTTTACAGGGGTAACAGGATAAAATGGACCACAAAATTTCTTGGGCAGTTTGTTCTGAGTACGCTGATATCTCATATGTGGCAGAAAACCACTGTTTGGACGCACGGCAGAGCTCCGAAGGGAAGGCGCATCATTTGACTTTTGGAACGGAAAATTAGCTGGAATCTTTAGCCGCACCATGTTGCGCTTGGAGAGCCCCTGATGTGCTGAAACAGTGGAGCTCCCCCACATGTGACCCCATTTTGGAAACTAGACCCCCCCATGGCATAAAAAAACAGTACGCACGCACGGATGTGCTGCAAACAGGGGGAGACTAGGTGGGATGTTTGATCCATTCCTTGCATTTACATCCTCAGCCATATGCTGGGCAAGATCACCTATGATTAAAGACTGTTTTTAATATATTTTTTCGTGGTCCAAAACGCGTAAGGTGCTCTAATGCACACTTTAATTTTTTTGTATCTTTTTTTATGTAATCCAATAAATACTTGATTTTTATATTTTTTCATTGGTGCCATGCCCTTTTCACTCCCTCTTTATTGCCTATATTATTCCAGACTTAGCCCATCTTTTGGAAAATTTGAACTTGAAGCCCTCGAGCAACCCTGCGGCAGGTAAGCTGAAAAATTTTCCTTCTTTTCAATTTTCATGGAAAAAAGAAGTCCTGTCCAAAGTTGAGTACGGCTGCTGGACGCCTGCTGATTAGGTACCTAATTGTTCAAGTTTTGTCTTTTTTTTTTTTTTTTTTTTTTTTTTAGGGTACACAAAAAAAGCAAAAACTCGAGCAATTACGTAACTGATCAGCCAATCCGGTAGCTTATCAGTGCTTGGCGGCAAGCGGAGGGGTGGAGAGAAAGTGGTAGGTGGGATTGGAGATGGTTAGAAAAGAGCCACGAACAATACTTACGGGATGGATCAAAACAGCAGTAGGATCACAGGAGAGATGGAGGCAGATCGATGGGGCTGCGGCATATGGAGGGGCGGCGGTGGATGGGAGGGCGGGAAGGGGGAGGGAGGGGTGAGGAGGGGAAGGGAGGGTGGAAGGTAAGATTGGGAATATCTACCTTACAGGATGGATCTAGGCAGCAGGATCAAAGCAGATGGGGGAGGGGGCAACAGATGCATCAGATGGGTGAAAGGTGGAATAGGGGGCAGCAGATGCAGGAGGGTGAGAAGTGGGGAAGGGGGCAGCAGATGCAGGACGGTGAGAGGTGGGGAAGGGGGCAGCAGATGCGGGAGGGTGAGAGGTGGGGGAGGGGGCAGCAGATGCAGGAGGGTGAGAGGTGGGAGAGAGCGGGCATCAGATCGGGAAGGGGGGCAACGGCTGATGGGGAGAGCGGTGGCGGATAAAGGGGGGCAGCGGCTGATGGGGAGAGCGGTGGTGGATAAAGGGGGCAACGGCTGATGGGGAGAGCAGTGACGGATGGAGGGGGGCAGCGGCTGATGGGGGAGTGCGGTGGCGGAGGGGGGCAGCAGATGGAGGAGGGCGGTGGTAGATCGGAGGCAGTAGCGGCGGTGGATCAGGGGCGGTGACTACTACGGCGGCTGAAAGAGGTCAGCGGTGGATCGGGGGCACTTACAAAATGGCACTTGCAGGGATCACTCTCAGCTTTCACGGATGGAGTGAAGCTGAGGGGAGAGGTCACCGGCCCCAGATCCAAGGTGATTGGAGAGATCGGTCACAAGGCCGACCTCTCCAATCAGAGCTGGGGGCGGGTGAAACAAAGTTCACCCAGCTCCGGCCAATGATCAGTGCTATAGCTGCACTGATCATGGCTGTATTTCAATGTTCAGCCATTTTCAATGGCTGAAACATCACAGTGGCTGTGATTGGCTGAGCGGCGTTTATCATCCAATCACAGCCTCCGTAGGTCCGGGGGGGGGACACCACCCCTCCTGAGGTAAGGCAGAGGTCCCCATCTCCCCGAATCTAAGGTTTTTGCACACCGATCGCAGGCTCCGGGGCCTTGATTTCGCCATGATGTACTGGGTACATCATCGGGGGTCGTTAAGTACCAGGGCACCATGACGTACCCAGTACGTCATGGGTCGTTAAGGGGTTAAATATTAGTTGTATCATAATAACCATAATGAAATTGTTGTACAATGTTTTCCTCCACTTTCTTAAGATATTCATCTTTTTTATTTTTTCCTCATCCAGACGAGTTACCCCAAAATGAATTTACTGTAACAGGTATGCTTTTATTTATTATTAAATTACTTTTTTAATAGTTATTAATATTTCCTTTTATTATTTGCTGTGCTGATGTCTGCGTGATGCGCAGCATTGTGCGAGCTGTGGAAAGTGTTTGTTCGGCTCAAAATTGACTTAAATGCAGCGTTAAGAGATGTCTTGTTCCTGGAGAATTAACGACCGCGGGCAGCAATATTACATCCTAGCGGTCATAGTGTTACTGCCTGCGGTCTGCTGCCGGCAGCTTGCCGCAATCGGCGCACTTAGCTGATTTTCACAGCTGAGATGTCTGCCTGCCAGGCACAAGCAGAATCGTTATCTGTCCGTGTCGTTTAACCCCTTAAATGGCGCTGTCAATATGTGACATCGCCATTATAACGGCATCGGCGGTAAACATTTAGTCACCGGCCGATACCTGGGAGCTGGGGGAGACATGAAATGAGTATATCTGCTGTTTACAGCTGTATAGCTGTAATCATGGCAGAGCGATCAGATTGCTGATCCATATAGCCCCCTAGGGGACTAGTAAAATAAAACAAAAGGTAAAGAAAAAAAGTTTTAAAAAATTAAAAAAATAAATAAAAGTTCAATTCTCCCCCCTTTCGCCCCATTGAAAATAAAAGGGTTAAAAAAAATAAAACATATACACATATTTCAAATCGCCGAGTTCAGAAATGCTCGATCTATCAAAATATAAAATTAATGAATGGAACTGGTAAACGGCGTAGCCGCAAAAAATTCCAAACACCAAAATTACGTTTTTTGGTCGCCACAAATTTTGCGCTAAATGCAATAACAGGCAATCAAATTGTAGCATCTACACAAAATGTTACAGTTAAAAACAGCAGCCTAAGACGCAAAAAATAAGCCGTCACTTAGCCAAAGATCCCGAAAAACAATAACGCTACAGGTCACGGAAAATGGCGTAAAACGTGCTCCACTTTTTTCGACAAACTTCTGAGTCTTTATTAAACCTTTAGATAAAAGTCAACCTATACAAGTTTGGTGTCTATGAACTCGCATCGATGTCAGGCATCACACCCACTGATCAGTTTTACCATATATTGAACACAGTGAATAAAATATCTCAAAAACAATAGTGCGATCACAGTTTTTTTGCAATTTTCAAGCATTTGTAATTTGTTTGCCGGTTTCCAGTACACTATATGGTAAAACGTATGGCTTCATTTAAAAGGATAACTCATTTTGCAAAACATGAGCCCTCATAAATAAAAAAGTTACGTCTCTCGGAAGAAAAATGTCAAAAAAAATGAAAAGCAAAAAAATCGGCCAGTCGTGAAGAGGTTAAAAAAAACCACAACACTGCCCACCCACCTCCACAAGTGTTTTGCTTTTGGCCCATAGCAAAACATTTCTGAAGGTAGATGGGCATTGTGGTTTTTTTTTTGTTTTTTAAATCTCCATGAACAAGACATCTAGTAACTCTGGATCTAAGCCAAATTTGAGCCGAACAAACACGTTCCGCAGCTCGCTCAGTGCTGCGCATGACTGTAAAAAAGAACGCATGGGGTCTTATCCAGTGTTGAGGAGGGAAAGAAGAAGTAATAGGTGGGCTCACCTGGTAGAAATCGTAATGTGCAAGTAATTATAGGCCTGCTGCAGATCCCAGAGCAATGGAGATGAGAGTTTTGAATATAATCTGGACCTTATTCCATTAAACTCTATAAATTCTTCCTTTAAAATGCCGTATTGGTGGGGCTAGTACCAGGTAATTGAACGTAGTAATTAGCGAGTAGTCAAATACTCGGACTCGCTATATTTCGTAACGAGTAGGTCCTAATACTCGGGTACTCATTACGAGTAGCGAGTCCAATGCAACTCAATGGGAAATGCGAGTATTTCTCTGCTGGACCCTACAAAGCGGTCTGGGGGCTGAGTAAAAGGGTGAAATGGTTCCATGATTGTTTAAAAGCAGGGCGGGAAAAAGCCGACGGCTTTTTTAAACAATCAGATGATGGTAGGTGGCGGGGGAGCGAAGCACTGGGCAGCGGGGAGAGAAGCACAAGGCGGGGGAGCGAGTCAGTGGGGAGGGAAGCATCGGACGAGAAAGTCTAAGGCTCTGTGCGCACTAGATGTTTTTGCTGCGTTTTTGTGCTGAAAACGCTGTGACATTGCTTCCCCAGCAATCTCTATGGGTTTCAGAAGTGCTGTCCGCACACAGCGGTTTTTTGTAACTGCGTTTTTGTGGTGTCAGCAAAAATGCAGCATGTCAATTATTTCTGCGTTTTTCACTCATTGAATGCAGTGCACAGAAACGCGGTAAAAACGCATCGCGATTTTACCACGGGTGCGGGTTTTTTTCCGTTTTTGTGCATTATTTTGCCGACAAAACGCACAAAAACCGTAGCGTGAAAAAAAGTCTAGTGCGCACATAGCCATGTGAAGTGCTGGTAGTGCAAAAAAACACATAAACAGAGTTTGTGAGATGAAACTACACATATATCTGCAAGAGAGATTTCCCATACAAAGAAAGTAAAAATAGTTGCCTTACCAAAGGGAAAGGTTGTTGTGAGTACAAGGTGCCCGTCCTCGGGGTGTTTTTTGCACTATCAGCACTTTATTTTCACATGAAGGCTTCAGCAAAAAGGAGTAATCGTTTCCCTCATATGCACTGTGGCACTTTTTTCTATGTTTGGGCTGTATTTACAGCTCCCGGCTGCCCCTATGTCTATTACATCAGCCGGTATTTTCACCATCTAGTGCTCCCTGAGAGTTCTCTTTGATCTGTGCCACGTTTATCTCAAGGGGGAAAGGAATTGTTTTATTTATTTTTTTAATGTGAAAACCTCTGTCAACCCCGCCTTGTGAGTTGAATAAATGATATTTTGCACATCCTATACTCCTTTATTCTCCTGTTTTCATGTATAAATAACAGCTCTGAAGCCCCCTGTTATCGGAGCGATAATGTCAGAGCTGCCCGACACATTTTAGCACTGACAGGTCGACGTAGAGCCGCAGAATGACAGCTCTGACATCATCGTTCCGATAACAGTGGGCTTCAGAGCTGTCATTCTGTGCTGGCTTTCGCTCTGAGCGGCAGATTCATGTGAACGCTCAGTATGAGGACTGGATACAGCAGAGTCGGCGTTGGACCTCGGTTGTGGATTTACGTCGGAGCTGGGTATGTTTGGGGTTAATAAACGGGTTAAAGAGGGTGTACGTGTGTTTATTTTTAATTAAAGGACTTTTATGTCTGTGTGTGTGTTTTATTAACTATTTACTTACAAGATTGGTAATATGGAGGTCTCATCGAAACCTAAATATTACCAATCCAGGGCTTAATGAAAGGTGTCAATTATCACCTATCATTACCCTCTTATTACCCCAATTGCCAACGCATCAGTGCAATTGGGTTGAGCTGGAATAAACGCCAGATATGGCGCATCCATTAGATCTGGGGCGGCGGCCGGTTGCTATTCTTACCCTGGGGGGGCAATAACTATATGCCCCCCCCAGGGGGAGAATATCAACCGCCAGCTGTCTGTTTTATCTTGGCTGACTATCAAAATTGGGGGGGGACCCTACGTCGTTTTTTTTTTTAATTTATTTATTGTACTGTACGATATAGGCGGCTGTGATTGGTTGCAGTGAGAAAGCTGTCACTCAGCGTGGGGGCATGTCTGACTGCAACCAATCATAGGTGCCGGTGGGTGGGGGAAGCAGTGAATACGAGATGAAATAATGAGTGGCCGGCATTTTCAAAAGAGGAGATGCCGCCAGAGCAGTGTGACAGCTGTGCAGCACTGGGCTAGTGATCGGTGAGTATGAGAGAGGGGTCCTAAGTTAGGACCCAGCGGGGAGCGCAACACCAGGGAGCAGGGAGCAAAGCTTTGGGAAGTGGGGAGCGCAACATCAGGGAGCAAAGGACCGGGGAGCACAGCACCAGGGAGCTAAGCACCGGGGAGCGAAGCAGTGGGGAGCGCAGTACCAGGGAGCGAAGCAGCGGGGAGCGCAGCACAAGGGAGCCAAGGACCCAGACAGGGAGTGTGCATCAGCTGATTAATTGTCTGCTTGACCTTTGGCCTCTTTCACACGTCCTTGTTTCCGGTTCGTGTTTGGTCCGTTTCCTCTCGTACCGGAGACACGGGCACACATAGACCCATTAAAATCAATGGGTCTGCGCTCACGTGTGTGTTCTGCCATGGACCGTGTGTACGTGTAGAGCATAAGTGTGTCCGTGTGCTCCACACGTAGACATGTCTGTTTTTCTCCGGCATCACGGGTGTCACACGTAACACAAGCGGGGACCACATGGATGTGTTCCGTGTGACGCACCGGAGAAAACACACTTGTTTGAGAAAAGAAAAAAAAACTTTACTCACCTTCTCTAGCCCTCCTGTCTCTGCCGCTGCTGTCACTTGCTTCCGACCGCCGCTCATTATGCTCATTGAATAGTCACTTCACTGCGGCCAAAAGCAGCAGCAGCGGGGAGTCGGCAGGAAGGGAGACCGCGGATCAGCACCACGGACAGCACCGCCAGTGACAGGTGAGCAGAAAGTTTCTGTTCTCCCTGTGTTATCACGGATAACACACGGAGAACACACGTAGCCCATAAACACAGCTCACGGAGGGCAAAACGCACCTTTGACACGTCCGTGAAAAACGTGCGTGATTTTCACGAACGTGTGAAAGAGGCCTTACAAAGTGGTCTGGGGGCTGAGTAAAAGGATGAAATGGATGTATGATTGTTTTAAACAATCATGCATCCATTCCAGCCTTTTAGTGAGCCCCCAGATCGCTTTGTAGGGTCAAGCAGACAGTTACTCACATTTCCCATTGACTTACATTGGACTCGCTACTGCTAACGAGTAATTACAAGGATACTCGTGGAGTAACGAGTCGCCCGAATACCGTACTACTCGGCGAGTACCGAATAGTAACAAGTATACTCGCTCATTCCAACAGTCAACCCTTCCCAACTGGCTTTTTCTTCAGCGCTCTATTGGGAGACCCAGACGATTGGGGTATAGCTACTGCCTCCGGAGGCCACACAAAGCACTACACCAAAAAGTGCAAGGCCCCTCCCCTTCTGGCTATACCCCCCCGTGGTATCACGGGTTCTCCAGTTTTCAAGCTTTGTGCGAAGGAGGTCAGACATCCATGCATAGCTCCACAGATTTTAGTCAGCAGTAGCTGCTGACTATTTCGGATGGAAGAAAAGAGGGCCCATATAGGGCCCCCAGCATGCTCCCTTCTCACCCGTGGATGGTGTTGTAAGGTTGAGGTACCTATTGCTGGTACAGAGGCTGGAGCCCCACATGCTGCTTTCCTTCCACATCCCCTTGTAGGGCTCTGTGGAAGTGGGATCCTGCCGGCCTCTAAGCTCTGACGCCGGGCTCCATCCACAGACCCAGTTGAACCTGATGGATATGGAGCAGGAGTACAATCAGGGACAAGGCCCTGCATCATACAGGTACTCTGTGTCCCCGGCAGGCACAGACACACTCCGGGCTGGCTGGGTGTTGTAGTGCGCCGGGGACCGTAACGTTGGAGTTAGTGTTCCTACAGTTTACTGGGGGACTTTGTGTTGTGGGAACGCAGCGCCGACCCCCACTGGACCGGGCGGCGCTGCTGTGACTTGTGGTGCGCCGGGGACACGCCGACCGCGCTTTTACGGCGGCGGCGTTTATAAATCCAGTCCCCGGCTTTTGCGGCCTAGCTCCGCTTCGTTCCCGCCCCCACCCTGTCAATCAGGGTAGGGGAGAGACGCTGTTTCGCAGCAGCGACGAGGGCTGGAGCCTGATTTACACGCTCCAGCCCTCTCACTAGGCACAGAGGGAAGCAGGCTTCCCGCTCTTAGTCAGGAACGCCCAGGGCCCGCCCTCCTCCCTCTCCTAGGACGCCGGCAGCCATTACATGCAGTCTGGCTGGAGGCAGAACGCAGGCTCTGGGAGACCTGGACTGGGGGGGCTTTTTGGCGACCACACACACCCGCTCTTAAGCGGGCGGTAAGCGGCATTTCAGTGCTGGCCCCTCTAGTGCCTCACTGTGTATTGGTGTACTGTCTACCAGATATATAGATATATTTATTTCTTACACTGTGAGGTCGCTTCCTGGCTGGATACCCAGATCGCTCTGAGGAAGCAGCAACATGCCATCCACAAAACGCAAGGCTGCCAAGGCAAGGGCTGTGTACACTGCGTGTGCTGCATGTGGGGCTGCTCTACCAGCAGGCTCCGATGACCCCCATTGTGTGCAATGCTCCGATCCGGTGCTGCTTCGCCAGCCGGAGTCCGGAGGGGTAGTGTCCCAGGCTGAGACGCTTGTAAGTTCTGCCCCGGCGCCAGGGACAGACTTTGCAGTTTTTGCTGATAGAATGTCTGTGACTATGGCAAAAATCCTTGAAACTTTGCAATCCATGTCTGGGGCTCAGTCTTTGGACTCGGCGAGGTCTCTGTCCTCTGGCCCCCCTCAGCTGGATCCAATCCAGACTACAAGGGGGTCCCCGGCTTCACAAGCTGAGGATTATGACTCAGATGATAGCCCCAGCCACCCTAAGCGGGCTCGCTGGGAAAGACCCTCAACGTCATCACACTGCTCAGGGTCTCAGCGCAATCAGTCTCCCTGTGAGGTGTCTGAAGAGAGTGATCAGGAATCCACTCCTGGAACCCCTCTCAACCTGGATACCCCTGATGGGGACGCCATGGTAAACGACCTCATCTCAGCCATCAATAGGCTGTTAGATATTTCTCCCCCAGCCCCTTCAGCAGAAGAGGCAGCTGCAGAGCAGGAGAAGTTTCGTTTCCTCTATCCCAGGCGTAAATTGAGTGCTTTGTTGGATCACTCTGACTTCAGAGAATCAATCCAGAAACACGACGCTCACCCAGAAAGACGTTTCTCTAAACGTTCTAGGGATACACGTTATCCTTTCCCCCCTGATGTGGTCAAGCGCTGGACCCAGTGTCCAAAGGTAGACCCCCCGATTTCCAAACTTGCAGCTAGATCCATAGTTGCAGTGGAGGATGGCGCTTCACTTAAAGATGCCAATGACAGACAGATGGACCTTTGGTTAAAATCTGTCTATGAAGCTATCGGCGCGTCGTTTGCTCCGGCATTCGCAGCCGTATGGGCTCTCCAGGCTATTTCAGCTGGTTTAGCAAAAGTGGATGCTATCATACATCCAGCAGTGCCACAAGTGGCGTCCCTTACCTCGCAGATGTCTGCGTTTGCGTCTTACGCTATCAATGCGGTCCTAGAATCTACCAGCCGCACCTCCATGGCGTCCGCCAATTCGGTAGTTTTGCGCAGAGCCTTGTGGTTAAAGGACTGGAAGGCAGATGCTGGTTCCAAAAAATGTTTAACCAGCTTGCCTTTATCTAGAGATAGACTGTTTGGCGAGCCATTGGCTGACATCATTAAGCAGTCCAAGGGTAAAGACTCTTCTTTACCCCAGCCCAGAACAAGCAAACCTCATCAGAAAAAGTGGCAGCAGAGGTTTCAGTCCTTTCGAGGTTCGGGCAAGACACCATTTACCTCGTCCAAAGGGTCTCAGAGGACGCAAAGAAACTCAGATTCCTGGCGGGCTCACGCACGCCCCAAGAAAGCAAATGGAGGAACCACTTCCAAAGCGGCTACCTCATGACTTCCAGCCCCCTCCCGCCGAATCTCCGGTCGGGGGCAGGCTCTCCCGTTTTTGCGACATTTGGCTGTCACAGGTCAAGGACCGGTGGGTGACAGACATTTTGTCTCGCGGGTACAGAATCGAGTTCAGTTCTCGTCCTCCAGCCCGATTCTTCAGAACCTCCCCACATCCAGACCGAGCAGATGCTCTGCGGCAGGCGGTGGACTCCCTAAGAGCGGAAGGAGTAGTGATCCCTGTCCCTCCTCAGGAACAGGGTCGAGGGTTTTACTCCAATCTCTTTGTGGTTCCAAAAAAGGACGGCTCATTCCGTCCTGTTCTGGACCTAAAACTGCTCAACAAACATGTGCACGCCAGGCGGTTCCGGATGGAAACCCTACGATCTGTCATTGCCTCAATGTCTCGAGGAGACTTCCTTGCCTCAATAGACATCAAAGATGCTTATCTCCACGTGCCAATTGCTACAGAACATCAACGTTTTCTACGTTTTGTGATAGGAGACGACCATCTTCAGTTCGTAGCTCTGCCATTCGGTCTGGCGACAGCCCCACGGGTCTTCACCAAGGTCATGGCGGCAGTGGTAGCAGTCTTGCACTCTCAGGGACACTCGGTGATCCCTTACCTAGACGATCTACTGGTCAAGGCACCCTCTCAAGAGGCATGCCAACTCAGCCTGAATGCTACGCTGGAGACTCTACAGTCTTTCGGATGGATCATCAACTTTCCAAAGTCGATCCTGTCACCGACCCAATCACTCACGTATCTTGGCATGGAGTTCCATACTCTAGCAGCGATAGTGAAGCTTCCGCTGAACAAACAGCGATCACTACAAACAGGGGTGCAATCTCTCCTTCAGGGTCAGTCGCACCCCTTGCGGCGCCTCATGCACTTCCTAGGGAAGATGGTGGCAGTCATGGAAGCAGTTCCCTTTGCGCAGTTTCATCTGCGCCCACTTCAATGGGACATTCTCCGCCAATGGGACGGAAAGTCAACGTCACTAGACAGGAAAGTCTCCCTCTCTCAGACGGCCAAGGACTCTCTACAATGGTGGCTCCTTCCCACCTCATTGTCTCAGGGAAGATCCTTCCTGCCCCCGTCCTGGGCAGTGGTCACGACAGATGCGAGCCTGTCAGGGTGGGGAGCAGTTTTTCTCCACCACAGGGCTCAGGGAACGTGGACTCCGCAGGAGTCCACCCTTCAGATCAATGTTCTGGAAATCAGGGCAGTGTATCTTGCCCTACTAGCCTTCCAACAGTGGCTGGAAGGAAAGCAGATCCGAATCCAGTCGGACAACTCCACAGCGGTGGCATACATCAACCACCAAGGAGGGACGCGCAGTCGGCAAGCCTTCCAAGAAGTCCGGCGCATTCTAATGTGGGTGGAAGACACAGCATCCACCATATCCGCGGTTCACATCCCAGGCGTAGAAAACTGGGAAGCAGACTTCCTCAGTCGCCAGGGCATGGACGCAGGGGAATGGTCCCTTCACCCGGACGCGTTTCAGGAAATCTGTCGCCGTTGGGGAGTGCCGGACGTCGACCTAATGGCGTCCCGGCACAACAACAAGGTCCCGGCATTTATGGCGAGGTCGCGCGATCAAAGAGCTCTGGCGGCAGACGCCTTAGTACAAGATTGGTCGCAGTTCCGGCTCCCATACGTATTCCCGCCTCTGGCACTCTTGCCCAGAGTCTTACGCAAGATCAGATCCGATTGCAGCCGCGTCATACTCGTCGCCCCAGACTGGCCGAGGAGATCGTGGTATCCGGATCTGTGGCATCTCACGGTCGGCCGACCGTGGTCACTTCCAGACCGACCAGACTTACTGTCCCAAGGGCCGTTTTTCCATCAGAATTCTGCGGCCCTGAACCTGACTGTGTGGCCATTGAGTCCTGGATCCTAGCGTCTGCAGGATTATCCCAAGGAGTTGTAGCCACAATGAGACAGGCTAGAAAGTCAACTTCTGCTAAGATCTACCACAGAACGTGGAAGATTTTCTTATCCTGGTGTTCCGCTCAGGGAGTGTCTCCCTGGCCATTTGCATTGCCCACTTTTCTTTCTTTCCTGCAATCGGGGTTAGAAAAGGGCTTGTCGCTCAGCTCCCTTAAAGGGCAAGTCTCGGCACTATCCGTGTTTTTTCAGAAGCGTCTAGCACGTCTTCCTAAGGTGCGCACGTTCCTGCAGGGGGTCTGTCATATTGTGCCCCCGTACAGGCGGCCGTTAGATCCATGGGATCTGAACAGGGTACTAGTTGCTCTCCAGAAGCCGCCTTTCGAGCCTCTGAAGGAAGTTTCCTTTTCTCGCCTGTCACAGAAAGTGGCGTTTCTTGTGGCGATCACATCGCTTCGGCGAGTGTCGGAGCTGGCAGCTCTGTCATCCAAGGCTCCCTTCCTGGTGTTCCACCAGGACAAGGTAGTGCTGCGCCCCATTCCGGAGTTTCTCCCTAAGGTCGTATCCTCGTTTCATCTTAATCAGGATATATCCTTGCCTTCCTTTTGTCCTCATCCGGTTCACCGGTATGAAAAGGACTTACGTTTGCTAGATCTGGTGAGAGCACTCAGAATCTACATTTCCCGCACGGCGCCCATGCGCCGTTCCGATGCACTTTTTGTCCTTGTCGCTGGTCCGCGCAAGGGGTTGCAGGCTTCTAAAGCCACCCTGGCTCGATGGATCAAAGAACCAATTCTAGAGGCCTACCGTTCTGCGGGGCTTCCGGTTCCTTCAGGGCTAAAAGCCCACTCAACCAGAGCCGTGGGTGCGTCCTGGGCATTACGACACCAGGCTTCGGCTCAACAAGTGTGCCAGGCAGCTACCTGGTCGAGTCTGCACACTTTCACCAAGCATTATCAGGTGCATACCTATGCTTCGGCGGATGCCAGCTTAGGTAGAAGAGTCCTGCAGGCGGCAGTGACACCCCCGTAGGGGAGGGCTGTTTTGCAGCTCTAACATGAGGTATTTCTTTACCCACCCAGGGACAGCTTTTGGACGTCCCAATCGTCTGGGTCTCCCAATAGAGCGCTGAAGAAGAAGGGAATTTTGTTACTTACCGTAAATTCCTTTTCTTCTAGCTCTTATTGGGAGACCCAGCACCCGCCCTGTTGTCCTTCGGGATTTTTTTGTTGTTTGCGGGTACACATGTTGTTCATGTTGAACGGTTTTTCAGTTCTCCAATGTTACTCGGAGTTAATTTGTTTAAACCAGTTATTGGCTTTCCTCCTTCTTGCTTTGGCACTAAAACTGGAGAACCCGTGATACCACGGGGGGGTATAGCCAGAAGGGGAGGGGCCTTGCACTTTTTGGTGTAGTGCTTTGTGTGGCCTCCGGAGGCAGTAGCTATACCCCAATCGTCTGGGTCTCCCAATAAGAGCTAGAAGAAAAGGAATTTACGGTAAGTAACAAAATTCCCTTCTTTGATTCACTCTGTCAACTTTACTCGATTAAACTATATAAGCAGTAATAAGGAACAATAGAAGCGGTTTTAGAATTCACCCTTTAAAATGACATTTTGGTGGTGGAAGCACCAAGTAATTGAACACTGAATTGTTAAACACTCTGTTGACCTTACTCCATTAAACATTATAAGCACTAACCAGCTGAGAGCAGCAATTTTAGAATTCTATCTTTAAAATGGCATTTTGTTTTGTGAAGTAGGTAATTTAACGAAATCAATCATGTCTAAATACTTTTTTAAACTCACTGGACCCTAAACAGATATATCGCCCTGCACTAACATGCTCTAATAGCAGCAGTTATGGAATAATCCCTTTAAAATTTCATCTTCTTTGTAGCAGTAGTGGGTCATTTAAAACAATCAAGGTAGGCTAAATGCCTTTTTACACAAATTGTACCCTAATCAGACATCTCGCCCTGCACTACACTCAGCTTTCAGCAGTCTTGTGATTTAGTCCTGAAATGGCCTGTTTGTTGCATTGTCCAGCAGGTCCTGCCACACACTAAAGGGGGCTTTACACGCTGCGATATCGTCGGGGTCACCGTGGTTGTCCAGCCTCATTAGCGAGATCGCAGTGTGTGCAGGAGTGTGACTCCTCTGAGCGATCGCAAAAAAAGGGAAAAATCGGTGGTCATGGAGAGGTCGTCCTAAAACAAAATATCGTTTTCTTCTCAGTAGCGATGTGGTTCGTCGCGTCTGCGGCAGTACAAATCGCTGTGTGTGACACCGCAGGAGCGTCAACCATCACCTTACCTCCGTTCACCGGAAAAGGAGGAAGGAAGGAGGGGGGCGGCATGTTCCGGCCGCTCATCTCCTCCCCTTCTTTTCTATTGGGCGGCGGTTCAGTGACGTCGCTGTGACGCTGAACGACCTGCCCCCTTAGAAAGGAGGCCGTTCGCCGGTCACAGCGACGTCGCAGAGCAGGTATGTGCGTGTGACGCCGTAGCGATAATGTTCGCTACGGCAGCGATCACCACATATCGGCCGTACGACGGGGGCGGGTGTTAGCGCTCGACATCGCTAGCAATTGCTAGCGATGTCGCAGCTTGTAAACCCCGCTTAAGGCTATGTGCGCACATTGCGTTCTATTCCGCAGCGTGTAAGTCACTGCATGTGCGTCTGAGAACGCGTTGTTGAGGCGCATTGTTGCTGCAGAATTCCTGCTGAATTCATGCGTTCTGGAGGCTTCCAGAACGCACATTTTTGAGAGTGCAGTCCCACTCGGCTCTGCAGCATCCCCATAGACTTGCAGCAGAGCCGAGTTGGACCGCACTGTCAAAAAGAGCATGGCTGGCTGCGAGACAGAGCCGCGCGATCAGAATGAACTCGGATGCACTTCACTCGACTTCATTGTGGTCGTGCGGCTCTGTGCGTGTGCAGTGGCTTGATTTGCGATCACAAGTGAAGGACTCGCCTGTGATCGCAAATCCCCTGAGTGACTGCAGTGAGCCGCGCGATTAGCTGTGCTTTCACTCAGGTTACTCATGGCCACAGCTGCAGTCCTCCACCTGAGAGCGGTGGCCGCGAGTAACCTCAGTGACAGCACAGCTGATCGTGCGACTCACTTCAGTTGCTGCATGGAGCTCACAGGAGCGGCGGTGTTCTACTGCCGCTCCTGTCAGCTTTCGATGTAACAGAGCTGAAAGCGTCATGGGACCTTGCGTGGATTACGTCGGACCTGAAGTTGTTTTTGAGGGGTTAATAAAGTGGTGAAAGAGGGTGTTTTTTGTCTTTCATTCCAAATAAAGGATTTTTTGGATGTGTGTTTATTTTCTTTAACTTACAGGTTAATCATGGAAGGTATCTCGGGAAGACGCTTGCCATGATTAACCTAGGTCTTAGTGGCAACTATGGGCTGCTGCCATTAAGTCCTTATTACCCTGTTTGTCACCGCACCAGGGCAATTCGGGATGAGCCGGGTAGAATCCTGGGACTGTCGCATCTAATGGATGCGGCAATTCCGGGCGGATGCTGGCTGATATTGTTAGGCTGGGGGGCTCCTCATAACGTGGAGCTCCATCCTAAGAATATCAGCCTTCAGCCGTGTGACTTTACCCTGGCTGGTATCAAAATTGGGGGGACCGCACGGTTTTTTTTTTTAATTATTTATTTATTAAACTGCACGATATAGACCTGCCCACCGGCGGCTGTGATTGGTTGCAGTGAGACAGCTGTCACTCAGCGTGGGGGCGTGTCTGACTGCAACCTGGTGGGCGGGGGAAGCATTGAATACGAGATGGAATAATAAGCGGTCGGCATTTTCAAAAGAGGAGAAGCTGCCACAGTGTGAACGCTGTGCAGCGCCGCGCCGGTGATCGTGGAGCGGTGAGTATGAGAGAGGGGGTGGGAGGGAGAGACCGACATCGTCAGAGTGATGCTACGTTCACACATCAGTTTTTTTTCATCAGGCACAATCCGGAAAAAAAAAACCAGATAAAATGGATCCGGCGCCGGATCCGTTTTATCCCCATTGATTTGTATTAGCGCCGGATTGTGCCTGATGACCTTGTGTTGCATCCGGCTTTTGACGGATCCGGCGTAATTACTCAATGCAGCGGCCGGATGGAACGTCTCATTGAACGTTTTTTTGTCTCTGAAAAAAAACCCGTATCACGCTGGATACGGCGTGATTTACAATGGAAGCCTACGGCTGCCGGATCCATTTTTTTAAACTGAGCATGCTCCAATTTATTGAAAAAAACCAGATACAGCAAAAAAAACTGACAAAACGGATGCGCCGGATCCGTTTTTTGACAGATCAGGTGTCCCGGATCCATCAAAAAAAGGATCAGGCGCATCCGTTTTTGCATATTCTGCGCCGGATCCGTTGCATCAGGCATACGCTGGATTGTGCCTGATGCCAAAAAACTGATGTGTGAACGTAGCCTGAGAGAGAGACCGAAAGACCAGTGTTTGTTATGTCAAAAAAAACATGCGGATCGCAAAAAAAATACAGTGCAAACGCACCGCTTAGCATTTTGGTAGCGTTTTTCTACAACTCATTGATTTGAATGGGTGTAGAACGCTGCCAAAACGGACAAAAGAAGGGACATGCTGCTTTTCTAAACGCAGAGATTTTGTCAAGTTTTTGACAAAACGCTGCGTTTAAAAAAGCATTGTGCGCATAGATTTTGCAGGATTATCATAGAATTGCTGGGGAAGCACAACGCATGCATTTTGACAATGTGACGCTGCAGCTTAAAACGCTGCGGAAACGCAAAAAAACCCCGCAACGTGCGCATGAGCCCTAAGTCCCCTATTCTCAGAGCAGCAAAACGCAATAACAAAAGCCATCCTGAATAAACAAGTTTCACATCATCAGTATTCATCTGCCACACACCAAAACTTCATTAAAAGGTTATCATAAAGTGGGCAGACCTCATCTGGCTTACCAACTACCTTTCTATAGCCCTTATTTTACCGGAAAATGTCTGCTAAAGCATTATTACCTGATCATCTCAAAAAGAAAGAAAACCCCTGCTAATATTTTAGAAATTGAAGAACAAGAAAGCAACAATTCAACAACTTGCAATAAAATTTCAACTTTGCTTTGAGAAATCCGAATTAATTGATTCACAAAAATGTTTCCAGTCTCTCCATGTGGCCGAATAATCTGCCCATGTTCTGCTACTTTTGAATGTGAAGAAGGGTCAATCACAAATTAAATCCCAAAGGTGCTGTGGGCAAAGGTATCCCTTCTTGTTCAGCCTCTGGTGCCAGACTTTGGACTTTTTCCCATTGTAGAGTATCAGATATACAATTCTTTTTTCCCCTTGATATAATAAGCTTTTAACCAAATATTATATTTGATGCAACATGAAGCTCAATGTTTGAGGATTTTGACCATATGAAGGCATTTTGATGACAAAGTATTGATGACAAAAAACCACCCCTTGGTTATCTAAGCATAGTAAAGTTCTTCTATTTGTTAAGTATATACCCGAAATAACAATAGCCAATAGTACGGGGAATAATTCTAAAAGAACATTATTGTTAATTAGTCTGCTATTAATCCAAGATGAAGGCCAGAAATCAGCAGCCCAAATACCATTACAAAATGCACCGTACCTGATACTTCCTGCAGCATAAGTACAAAGATTTAGAGTCAGCTGAATTAAAATCATGCTGCCAACAACTGCGACCATTGAAATTATTGAGCAAATCTAGCCACATAACTAAATCCTCTTTAATTTTATGAGATAATCATATATGATCTAGTGCAGGGGTCTCAAACTCTGCTGTGTGTATGCGCCACACGTAGAAAAAAAAACAATTTGTGGGGCTGTATTGATTACAGGACAAAGTGACATTTTTATTGGTACCATATTTTTTTTTCACTACACCTTTCGGATCAGTATTTAACATTTTATGCTGATTTATTATAACAAACGTGCACTTTTGTTTGTTATATACAGTCATATGAAAAAGTTTGGGCACCCCTATTAATGTTAACTTTTTTCTTTATAACAATTTGGGTTTTTGCAACAGCTATTTCAGTTTCATATATCTAATAACTGATGGACTGAGTAATATTTCTGGATTGAAATGAGGTTTATTGTACTAACAGAAAATTTGCAATCCGAATTTAAACAAAATTTAACCAGTGCAAAAGTATGGGCACCTCAACATAAAAGTGACATTAATATTTTGTAGATCCTCCTTTTGCAGAAATAAAATAACAGCCTCTAGTCGCTTCCTGTATCTTTTAATGAGTTCCTGGATCCTGGATGAAGGTATATTTGGCCATTCCTGTTTACAAAACAATTCCAGTTCAGTTAAGTTTGATGGTCGCCGAGCATGGACAGCACGCTTCAAATCATCCCACAGATTTTCAATAATATTCAGGTCTGGGGACTGGGATGGCCATTCCAGAACATTGTAATTGTTCCTGTGCATGAATGCCTGAGTAGATTTGAAGCGGTGTTTTGGATCATTGTCTTGCTGAAATATCCATCCCCTGCGTAACTTCAACTTCGTCACTGGTTCTTGCACATTATTGTCAAGAATCTGCTGATACTGAGTTGAATCCATGCGACCCCCAACTTTAACAAGATTCCTGGTGCCGGCATTGGCCACACAGCCCCAAAGCATGATGGAACCTCCACCAAATTTTACTGTGGGTAGCATGTGCTTTTCTTGGAATGCCGTGTTTTTTTGCCTCCATGCATAACGCCTTTTTGTATGACCAAACAACTCAATCTTTGTTTCATCAGTCCACAGGACCTTCTTCCAAAATGTAACTGGCTTGTCCAAATGTGCTTTTGCATATCTCAGGCGACTCTGTTTGTGGCGTGCTTGCAGAAATGGCTTCTTTCGCATCACTCTCCCATACAGCTTCTCCTTGTGCAACGTCCGCTGTATTGTTGACCGATGCACATTGACACCATCTGCAGCAAGATGATGCTGCAGGTCTTTGGAGGTGGTCTGTGGATTGTCCTTGACTGTTCACACCATTCTTCTCTGCCTTTCTGATATTTTTCTTGGCCTGCCACTTCTGGGCTTAACAAGAACTGTACCTGTGTTCTTCCATTTCCTTACTATGTTCCTCACAGTGGAAACTGACAGTTTAACTCTCTGAGACAACTTTTTGTATCCTTCCCATGAACAACCATGTTGAATAATCTTTGTTTTCAGATCATTTGAGAGTTGTTTTGAGGAGCCCATGATGCCACTCATCATAGGAGATTCAAATAGGAGAACAAATTGCAAGTGGCCACCTTAAATACCCTTTCTCATGATTGGATACACCTGCCTATGAAATTCAAAGCTCAATGAGGTTAGAAAACCAATTTAGTGCTTCAGTAAGTCAGTAAAAAGTAGTTAGGAGTGTTCAAATCAAGAAATTGATAAGGGTGCCCATACTTTTGCACCGGTCAAATTTTGTTTAAATGCGGATTGCACATTTTCTGTTAGTACAATAAACCTCATTTCAATCCAGTAATATTACTCAGTCCATCAGTTATTAGATATATGAAACTAACATAGCTGTTGCAAAAACCCAAATTGTTATAAAGAAAAAAGGTTAACATTAATAGGGGTGCCCAAACTTTTTCTTATGACTGTATATATGTGTGTAGCGTCCAGGCATATGGGGTAGTTGGTCCCGGGCGGTTGCAAACGGGAGTGTCACTATGGTGGCCGTTGCCCGGTCCCGTGCCCTGGGCCCCTTTTGTTAATGAGGGGTTTTTACAGGGGAGATAAAAGTTATTGTCATGTGATGCCACCTGCGGGTTGCAGTTAAGGATGGAGAACCGCCACTGCTGAATGTAGGTACTCCCAGAGTTGCTGGTGATTGCAGTAATGGTGTTAGGCCGTCCACAAGTAGGGCAGTGCCTGAGAGATGTAGTGAGGCAATAACGGAGACCACACCAGGTTGTCTTTAACAGTCTCTACTCACTGTGGACCCACGGGTTGCTGGTTCAGGTCCCTTGGAGGACCAGTGCCAATGTAGTGACCCAGATTGCTCTGTCCCCGACACTCCCTGTAGATTGAGTCCCCGTAGCGTAGAGCATTTGGGGGCCCAGACTGTCCCTTTTGGGGTACAGTCTCCTCCGTACGGCGGGCAGTGCGGACCCTGCGGGGAGGTAAGTATCCGAACCACGATCCTAGTTTACTGCTGATGCCCCTGGATTATTTGGTTCGGTGAAGGTGTCCTCACCAGGCAGGTTTTTGCCAAATAGTGTAAAACTTGCGCTTGACCTAGGGCCCTGTGCCCCGTTCGTACTCCGGTCCCAGCGGTATCTCTGATACATGTCCTGGCGACCTCTCTCCTGTGCCCCCGGGGTCACCGTTACATGGACCTAGCTCTGTCACGTCCGCACACCTCTCCTGTGTGCTCCACTTTCCCACTCAACTCACGGACCCCTCCCACCAGGCTGGCTATACCGAGGGACTCGTTCCCACGGCGACCACCCCCTTATGTGGTTAACCCTCTATGCTCAGTGTGGAGAGGAGAACTAGGATTTATATTTTGGTTTTGTGGAATTGGCACTGGTACTCCAGGTCCCATGGGTTAGGCCCTGCATCCCCAAGAGGATGCAGTTCCCTGTAGTGCCCTGAGGGTCTCAGCTACATGTGTATATCTCCCCTTCATCTCCACACTCCTGGAACGCCTGGTCCACTCCCGTTTAATCCGCTATCTGTCAGATAACTCTCTCCTTGACCCTCTATAATCCGATTTCCGCTCCTTACATTCTACTGAAACTGCTCGTAGGCTATGTGCGCACGTTGCGTACAGTCACTGCAGAAATTTCTGCAGCGATCTGAAGAGCACACGTGCGCAGGACGCATGCAGTTACGCTGCGCTACAAAGCGCAGCGTAACTGCATGTAATTACGCAACGTGCGCACATAGCCTTACTAAAGTTTCTAATGACTTACTAACAGCTAAATCTAATCGTCACTACTCCCTGTTGATCCTCCTGGATATCTCTGCTGCATTCGATACTGTGGATCACCAGCTCCTCCTCACTATGCTCCGCTCTATCGGGCTCAAGGACACCGTTCTTTCTTCGTTTTTCTCTTACCTCTCTGACCGCTCATTCACTCTATCTTTTGCCAGCTCCTCTTCCTCCCCTCTTCCCCTTACGGTCAGGGTTCCTCAGCGTTCAGTCCTAGGCCCCCTCCTTTTCTCTCTCTACACTGGCCCTATTGGACAAACAATCAGCAGATTTGGTTTCCAGTACCATCACTATGCTGATAATACCCAACTGTACACATGTTCTCCTGACATCACCCCTGCATTATTACAAAATACTACCAATTGTCTGTCCGCTGTCTCCAACATTATTTCCTTCCTCTATCTAAAAATGAACCTGTCAAAAACTGAACTTCTCCTGTTTCCTCCCTCTCCTAACCTTCCAAAACCCAATATTACCATTTGTGTATGTGGCTCTACCATTACGCCCCCGCAGCACGCCCACTGTGTTGGGGTTATATTTGACTCCGATCTCTCCTTCACTCCCCATATTCGTTCACTCGCTCGTTCATGTCAATTCCACCTCAAAAACATCTCTAGAATTCGTCCTTTTCTTACCGTTGACTCTGCAAAAACTTACTGTCGCTCATTCATTCTCACCTGGATTTTTGTAATTCTTTACTATTTGGTCTCCCTGTTACTAAACTCTCCAATCCATTCTGAATGCCGCAGCCAGGATCATTTTCCTCTCCAACCGCTTCACTGATGCCTCTGCTCTTTGCAAGTCATTGTGTGACGCCCTGGACCCCAGGGGTCACAGAATAACATGACACACACACCCTTCCCTGGTAGGGAACATCTGTCAAACAAAACCCTTGTTGCCTCCTCCAGGGTCTGATGTCCACACCAGGTGGGGCGGAGCCAGGCGGTTAGCCCCACCCACCGAGGAGTTCACAGGCCTGGAGGCGGGAAAAGACAGGAGATTGTAGTAGACGGTGGAGTGGAGGAGTTGAGTTCAGCAGGGAGTGGAGTGTTGGAGGTTAAAGTGGAGAGACTGTGTGTGTCTGGGACAGAGCCCAGGCACAGTCAGCAAGGTCGGCAGACGGTGGTGGCCGTCTGCAGGAGTTAGTGGACGTCTGCGGAACCGTAGGACCGGGGTCGGGCGGTGGCCTGCCGGTACCGAACTGGGGAGCAGAGTGAAGCTAAGCACCAAGGCAGGGTACTCAGACCCCGACTAGGCTCGGAAGCTGCCGTAACGGTCAAATTCTCTGATTGCGGTCTGGACCTCAGGGGTTCATTCCCACCCAAGTCCCGTCAGAAGGCAACAGCCCAACCCATCCGGATAAGAGCCACCGCCAACGGCCAGAGATCCAAGGGCCAGCACCTGCGGGCAAAACGGGCTCTCCCGATGCGTACATGCCGGGGAGCGGACCACCCATGGAAATCCATAGGGGTCAAACATTTACACACAGGTGCAGGGAAAGACAGCCGCCATCAACCCGTCCGGGGAGAGTGAAGACGCTGCTGCAGACTGCGGGCCCCGTCCATCCAGCCGTTTGGTTTACCAGAGACTCTGTTATTGACTACCTGAGTGAGTACACCAGTGCCATCCGGCAGAGCGCTGCACCGTATCGCTGCCCCGCTTCCGCGCGGCCTCTCCTCATCTGCACCTACACCTAACCCCTACCCACCAACATCCATCCATCCCCCCAACCGGAGCCCCGGGACCAACCGCCCCTACCCACGGAGGGGCCAACACCTCAGCTTCTTACCGCCATCACTCCCGGGAACCCCCGTCAGCAGCAGCGGTGGTGCCCACCATCACCACAACCCCGCGGGTGGCGTCACCACCGACATCCCCCCACCAAACCTCCCCTTTTCATTTGTGGGCGAGGAGACGCTGCTCGAGCCCCGGGTCTGGCCCTGTGCTCGAGCCACCGAGGAGCAGAAGCACCGATCCCGAGCGCTAGAGATTCCCCCAGGCGAGCGGCGTTCTCAAAAACCCCTCTCCGCCCGCGACAATTGCATTGTTTGCCTATCTGCCACAGAATCCAACATAAACTTAGCACTCTCACTCACAAAGCTCTCCACGGTTCCACACCACCTTACGTCTCCCTCATCTCTGTCTATCACCCTACCCGTACCCTCCGCTCTGCTAATGAGACATCCTCAACAATTCGAACCTCCCACTCCCGTCAAGATTTCTCACGAGCTGCGCCCATGCACTGGAACACTTTACCAAAAACAATCCGATTAATTCCTAACATCCACACCTTTAAGCGGGCCCAAAATCCGTACCGACCAAAAGTTTGGACACACCTCATCTTTAGAACAACTATTAAGAGGAGACTTTGCGCAGCTGGCCTTCATGTTAAAATAGCTGCTAGGAAACCACTGCTAAGGACATACAATAAGCAGAAGAGACTTGTTTGGGCTAAAGAACACAAGGAATGGACATTAGACCAGTGGAAATCTGTGCTTTGGTCTGATGAGTTCAAATTTGAGATCTTTGGATCCAACCACCGTGTCTTTGTAGAAAAGGTGAACGGATGGACTCCACATGCCTGGTTCCTACCGTGAAGCATGGAGGAGGAGGTGTGACGGTGTGGGAGTGCTTTCTGGTGACGCTGTTGGGGATTTATTCAAAATTGAAGGTATACTAAACCAGCATGGCCAGCACAGAATCTTGCAGCGGCATGCTATTCCATCCGGTTTGCGTTTAGCTGGATCATCAACTGGACCTCCAGGTTGTGTAAGGGCTATTTGACTAAGAAGGAGAGTGATGGGTTGCTACGCCAGATGACCTGGCCTCCACAGTCACCAGACCTGAACCCAATCGAGATGCTTTGGAGTGAGCTGGACCGCAGAGTGAAGGCAAAAGGGCCAACAAGTACTAAGCATTTCTGGGAACTCCTTCATGACTGTTGGAAAACCATTTCCGGTGACTACCTCTTGAAGCTCATCAAGATAATGCCAAGACTGTGCAAAGCAGTAATCAAAGCAAAAGGTGGCTACTTTGAAGAACCTAGAATATAAGACATATTTTCAGTTGTTTCACACCTTTAAGTATTTCATTCCACATGTTTTCATTCATAGTTTTGATGTCTTCAATGTGAATCTACAATTTTTAGAGTCATGAAAATAAAGAAAACTCTTTGAATGAGAAGGTGTGTCCAAACTTTTGGTCTGTACTATGTGTGTGTGTATGTGTGTGTATATATATATATATATATATATATATATATATATATATATATATGACATTTTTGATGGGAAAAAAATAATTACATGCTTTATTTATTTTTTCTTGTTTCATTTTATCCCCTTCTTGTAATTAATATAGTTTTACAATCAGCACCATATAGTAATTTTGGCTAACAGCTTTTAGTAGTGTCCCCCATCCTGTTCACTTTCTTGAATAATGTACCCATCCTGGTCCCCATCCTGTAGTAATGTGCCTATCCTTGTCCCCTTTTACAAATGTGCCCAATCCTTGTCCCCCTCCTGTAGTAATGTGCCCATCCTGTAGTAATGTGCCCATCCTTGTCCCCTATTGTGCCATTCTACAAACTCACACACTAGCAATATCCCAATCTGGTGCCCTTTTGTGCCATTCTACACACAAACACTAGCAATGTCTCATTCTGGTCCCATATTGTGCCATTCAACACACCCCAGCAATGTCCCATCCTGGTCCCCTATGTGGCATTCTACTCTCACACACACACACTAGCAATGTCCCATCCTTTTCCTCTGTTGTGCCATTCTACACACACACACTAGCAATGTCCCAGCATTGTCCCCTATTTTGCCATTCTACATACATGCACACACGCTACCAATGTCCCATCCTGGTCCTCTATTGTGCCATTAAACACACACACACACACACACACACACACACACTAGCAATGTCCCAGCATTGTCCCCTATTGTGCAATTCTACATACATGCACACACACTACCAATGTCCCATCCTGGTCCTCTATTGTGCCATTAAACACACACACACACACACACACTAGCAATGTTCCATCCTGGTCCCCTATTGTGCCATTTGTTAGGTCCAGGTGGTAGTGGATCCTCTGGGCCGTGTACAGGACTCCCCCAGTGAGGTAACTCGGCGCTAACCCCTATACAGGGACTGTCTAATCACCCCACCAGAAGGCTTAGGTACACGGTAGCCGGAGTACTAACGGGCAAAGTCAATGTCCTTCAGGAGACGAGTAGAATGGAGTCCCAGGAGCCACGGGGTTTCAAACGGAGATGACTTGAGGGTGATACCGGTGCCGGTAATGGACCGTGGGCGGGATCCAGGTGAAGCTGGTGTGACGGTATCGATAGCCGGATGGGACCGGGAACCGAGAAGGAGACCGGGAGGTGTATCGATAAGGATCTTCTCCGCCGGTAGTCACAGGAGGACCTTTTGGTAATCCCGGATGCAGGACCCGATCACGGAGACAGGACGGGTACTAGAAAGAAGACAGGGTTAATGTCTGTACAGCACAAGAGGAACTGGACTTCTAGCTACTAAAACTCGACGAACAGGCAACGCCCCCACGGCAGGAAGACCCCTATATACCCTACACCTGGTTTAAGCGATATCCTGTTTCCGGACGCTGGCCCTTTAAGAGGAGGTCAATGACCGCGCTCGCCCTAATGCGCATGCGCGATGCCCGAGTGCCGGAGACCAGCGCAGGAAGCGGTGCAGAGGATGCAGGGGAGCCTGTGTGAGTGTCCGGGGTCGCAGATGTACGCAGGGAGCCTTGAAGGTGCAGAGGAGGCAGAGCGGGCTGAGCAGCCGCGGGCTGAAGAAACGGGTTTCATATGGCTGGTAGGCACGAAGCCCCTTGATGATCGCGGTCGTTGTCAGCGCCTCATCTAAAATTCAGATGAATGTTTTGCCGCGCTGTCTCTGCACTATTCCAATGGCAGCCGCCGGCCAATCAAAGTCAAGCTGGTGACGTCATACATATCAGCTACTTGCCTCTGACTGGCCAGCGGCTGCCATTGGACTAGTGTAGATAGAGCATGACTGCGCAGCGCCAATAAAATGTTAATCTGAAATAAAGCAGGGGGAGCAGTGAAGGCTGCGGCCCCTGCACCAGTCGCGATCGTCAAGGGGTGCACTTGCCTGCGAGTCGCAAGAAGCAGCCTGGGAGCGGCCCGTGGACTGCGTGTTTGAGACCTCCGCTCTTGTGGAAAGGATTTTCTTTGTCACATCATACTAACATCTAGAAAAAATTCTGCCCATTGGAATTATACACAAAGCAAAATTAAAAAGGGCTAGCAAACATTGCAATTCTTTCAATGTACATTTTTCTCTAGCTAAAAAATCTATGAATATGAATTTTAGCTTAATTAACTTTAATGCAGGAAATGTTCACTCCATCTGAGCTGAGTCTATTATAATAACTAAAAACCCAAGTTGACAACAAGGTTGTACAGTTTTCTTTACAGCTAACAGAATTCCAAAGTAACTTGATAGGTCTTGTAATTTAGCCATTAAACCGTACTAGGATCAGATTCAGCAGGACCAATGAACAGTAAATTGTCCAGATAATGCAACACCCTCCAAAATCACATTTATGTTTCAAAACCAATTGAAGAAAAGTAGAAAAAGCTTTTAAATAATAACATATGCCATAACCCATGAGGAAATGAAATGCAAGTGAACGAAAGAAAACCTGTCACCAGGATTTTCCCTTATATCCTGCGGCCCCCACCAGTGAGCCCTTATATACAGCATACTAGAATCCTGTATATAACAGCCCAGGCCGCTCTGTAGAACTTAAAAAACCCTTCATTATACTCACCTATGGGGCGGTCCAGTCCAATGGATGTCACTGCTCTCGGTCCGGCGCCTCCTCTATCTTGTTCACTCGACGAACAATAATAGCTAGATAATATTAAAATCTAACTTTTAATGATAGATATTTAAGTAGAATTAGGAGGAACAAACAAA
Organism: Anomaloglossus baeobatrachus; assembly: GCF_048569485.1. Classification (NCBI taxonomy): domain Eukaryota; kingdom Metazoa; phylum Chordata; class Amphibia; order Anura; family Aromobatidae; genus Anomaloglossus; species Anomaloglossus baeobatrachus. Next base: position 156,805,713 of record NC_134355.1, on the reverse strand, counting down.
GACATACACAACAATTACATGTAGAAGGCCCTCTCAATTCGGAAGGAGCCGATACCAATACCCTGATGCTAGATATTGGGTAACAATTATTAGATCAGGGAAAGTGATGTCAATCCCTGATATCCCCAATCAATATGAGTATAATGACTCTAAGGTCAATATTTACAGAACAACAGCAGGGTAAACAATAGCACAGAAAAAGCAAGGATAGTGATAAAGACAATTAACATTTATGGTGTGTTTTAAGTCAGACTGTTGCTATATTAATAAGCACATCTATATAAATCTAAGAGGATGGAGGTGCGATATTTGAATCTAACAAACATAGTTATAAATTGCATGAAAAGGTGTCAAAATGCAAAAATTAGAAATGGAACGGTCTCATTGGTGTAGAAGTTGTAGTCCAGTCATGTTAACCATAGAATAATTGCTGGATCTCCGAGGGGTAGCTACAGTAAATAGCTACACCATACCCATTAGAAATGATCCACAAAAGCGTGCTCATAGGCAGACTTATGTTTGTTCCCCATAATTCTTTTTTAAATATCTATCATTAAAAGTTATATTTCTTCGGCGCTCCATTGGGAGACCCAGACGATTGGGTGTATAGCTACTGCCTCCGGAGGCCACACAAAGCATTACACTAAAAAGTGTAAGGCCCCTCCCCTTCTGGCTATACACCCCCAGTGGGATCACTGGCTCACCAGTTTTCTGCTTTGTGCGAAGGAGGTCAGACATCCACGCATAGCTCCACTGGTTTTAGTCAGCAGCAGCTGCTGACTATGTCGGTTGGAAGAAAAGTGGGCCCATATGGGGCCCCCAGCATGCTCCCTTCTCACCCCACTTGTGGTTTGTAAGGTTGAGGTACCCATTGCGGGTACGGAGGCTGGAGCCCACATGCTGCTTTCCTTCCCCATCCCCCTGAGGGCTCTGGTGAAGTGGGATCTTACCGGTCTCCAGGCACTGAGACCGGGCTCCATCCACAGACCCAGAGAACCTGCTGGATATGGAGCTGAGTATCGTCAGGGACAGGCCCTGCTACATTAAGGTACTCTGTGTCCCCGGGCAAGCGCGCACACACACACCAGCATTGCTGGGAGTGTTAGTGCGCCGAGGGTAACAGCGCGGTGCGCTCGTGCTATATTCACTGCAGCTTAGCTGAGTGAATTTATGTATTGGGAACTGCCGCGCCGGCCGCTGCTGGGTGTTTTTTACATTGTGGCGCGGCTGGGACTTGTGGTGCGCCGGGGACTTCCGCGCGGGCCGTGCACATGGACGGCCGCGCTTATTACTCGAGTCCCCGGCTTTGCGGCCTAGTTTTCGTTTCGTTCCCGCCTCCAGCCCTGTCAGTCAGGGGAGAGGCGGGACGCTGTACAGACAGTCAGCACAGACGGCTGGAGTCTGCTTTGCATTCTCCAGCCCCCTTCACTGGACACAGTGGGACGCCAGTTTCCCGCTCTTGTCTGGGGCACGCCCACGGCCCGCCCCTCGTCACACGAGCTGGAGAAGGACGCCGGCAGCCATTCCTGCACGCAGTCCGAGCTGGGGAACGGAGACATGCTCTGGGCAACCAACACAGGGCTCTGGCGACCACATACCCGCGTTATAGGCGGGCGGTAAGCAGCACCTGAAGTCCTGACCCCACTAAATACCGCAGTGTCCATTTGTATTTGATGCTTGTATACTATACTCTGCACTGTAGGTCGCTATCTTTGGCTATATGCCCTCCTAGATGGCGAGATAACAGCAGCAGAAAAGCAAGGGTGCTAAGGCACAAGGTTTCTAGGCTGCTTGTATTGCATGTGCTGAAGTGTTCATTTGTACTTATGCTTGTATGTTATACATTGCACTGTACTGTCGCTACTCTTGGCTATATGCCCTCCTAGATGGCGAGATAACAGCAGCAAAAAAGCAAGGGTGCTAAGGCACAGGTTTTCTAGGCTGCTTGTATTGCATGTGCTGCAGTGTCATTTGTACTTATGCATGTATGTTATACATTGCACTGTACGGTCGCTACTCTCGGCAATATTCTCCTAGATGGCTGGACAACAGCAGCAAAAAAAGCAAGGGTGCCAAGGCACAGGCTTTCTATGCTGCTTGTATTGCATGTGCTGAAGCGTTCATTTGTACTTATGCTTGTATGCTATACATTGCACTGTACGGTCGCTACTCTGGGCTATATTCTCCTAGATGGCTGGACAGCAGCAGCAAAAAAGCAAGAGTGCCAAGGCACAGGCTTTCTATGCTGCTTGTATTGCATGTGCTGAAGTGTTTATGCTTGTATGCTATACATTGCATAGATGGATTGAATACAGCAGCAAAAAAGCAACAAGGCTTCCTATGCTGTTTTTCCTGCATGTGATACTGTTCCACCAGCAGGTTCCACTGACCCCCATTGTGTGCAAGCTCCCCTGTAGCACTTGGTCAGCCGGGGTCTCTACTAGAGGTGGCCAAAGGAACCATCCGTGAACCCTGTCCAGGGACACGGACGGAGTTGCAGTTTCGGCTGATGGATTGTCATGGGATAGAGACTTTGCAGTCCAGACAGGCCATGGGCAATCTTGATTAATGCTCCCTGGCCACCCTCATTTGGAACGTAATCATTGCTCCGGGGGGTCCCAGGCATTCCAGGGGGAAGGCTCTGACACGGACGGCAGTCCCAGACAGCCTAAGCTAGCTCGCTGGGTGCGGCGCTCGGCTTCATCACTGGTCAAGGTCCCAGCAGGAGGACTCTCTGTATGATGAGGCAGACGTAGCTGATCAGGGCTTTGGTCCTGACACCGCTCTCAATCCGGATACGCCGGATGGTGACGCCATAGTGAATGATCTTATAGCGTCCATCAATGGAATGTTGGATATTTCTCCCTCAGCTCCCCCATTGGAGGAGTCAGCTTCACAGCAGGAGAGATCCTTTTTCAGTACTCATGCGTATATTGCGTTTTTTTCTGGCGCTGACTTCAGAGAAGCAGTTCAGAAACACCACGCTTACCAGATAAGCGTTTTCTCCAAACGTTTTAAGGATACACGTTATCCCTTTCACCTGACGTGGTAAAGCGCTAGGCCCAGGGTCCAAAGGTGGATCCCCCAATCTCCAGGCTTGCGGCTAGATCCATAGTTGCAGTGAAGATGGGACTTCACTTAAAGATGCCATTGACAGACAGATGGACCTCTGGTTGAAATCTGTCTGTGAAGCTATCAGCGTGTCGGTTGCTCCGGCATTCGCAGCCGTATGGGCACTCTAACCTATTTCAGCTGGGCTTGCGCAGCTGGTCTTGAGCACATGTACATCTGTGCCGCAGGTGGTGTCCTTAACCTCGCAATGTCTGCATTGGCGACTTACCCTAGTAATGCTGTCCTGGAGGGACAGTCGAGGTTGGTCCTTCCCAGGCTCGGGCAGGTCCCAATTGTCCTCGTCCAAAAGGGCTCAAAAGGCTCAGAGGGGCTCAGATTCCGGCCGGGCTCAATCACGCCCAAGGAAGGCAGCAGGAGGAACCGCTACCAAGGCGGTCTCCTCATGACTGTCAGCTCTCTCTCTCCGCATCCGCGGTTGGTGGCAGAATCTCTCGCTTAGGGACATTTACTGCCACAGGTCACAGACCGGTGGGTGACAGACATTTTGTCTCACGTGTACAGGATAGAGCTCTGTTCTCGTCCTCCGACGCGATTCTTCAGCACTTCCCCCCCCTCCCCCCACCGAGCCGATGCTCTTCTGCAGGCAGAAGAAGTGGTAATCCCTGTTCCTCTTCAGGAACAAGGCACGGTTTTTTCCTCCAACCTGTTGGGGTGCCAAAAAAGGGGTGGCTCTTTCCGTTCCGTTCTGGACCTAACTCTGCTCACCAAGCACGTGAAGGCCAGGCGGTTCCGGATGTAACCCTCCGCTCCGTCATTGCCTCAATGTCGCAAGGAGATTTCCTAGCATCAATAGTCATCAGGATGCTTATCTCCACGTGCCGATTGCTCCAGAGCACCAGCGTTTGCTACGTTTTCGTTATTGAAGACGTGCATCTTCAGTGCGTAGCCCTGCCCTTCGGTCTGGCAACAGCCCTACGGGTTTTCACCAAGTTCAGGGCAGCAGTGGGAGCAGTCCTGCACTCTCAGGGTCACTCTGTGATCCTTACTGGGACGATCCACTTGTCAAGGCACCCTCTCAAGAGGCATGCCAACGCAGCCCGAACGTGGCGCTGGAGACTCTCCAGAGTTTCGGGTGAATCATCAACTTTTCAAGGTTACATCGGGCACCGACCCAATCGCCGACATATCTGGGCATGGAGTTTCACACTCTCTCAGCGATAGTGAAGCTTCCGCTGGACAAGCAGCGTTCACTACAGACGGGGGTGCAGTCTCTCCTTCAAGGCCAGTCACACCCCTTAAGACGTCTCATGCAGAGGCAGTCACTTTCGCGCAGTTTCATCTGCGTCCACTTCAATGGGACATGCTTTGCCAATGGGTTGGGGAGTCGACGTCCCTAGACAGGAACGTTTCCCTTCTCAGACGGTCAAGGAGTCCATCCCTTCAGATCAATGTTCTGGAAATCTGGGCAGTGTATCTTGCCCTGCAAGCCTTCCAGCAGCGGCTGGAAGGAAAACAGATCCGAATTCAGTCGGACAATCCCACAGCGGTGGCAGACATCGCCCACCAAGGCGGAACACGCATCGCCAAGCCTACCAAGCAATCCGGCGGATTCTGATGTGGGTGGGGGACAGAGCATCCACCATATCCGCAGTTCACAGTGTTCTACCTCTGGCACTGTTGCCCAGAGTGCTACGCAAGCTTAGCTCCGCTTGCCGCCGCGCCATCCTCGTCGTCCCAGACTGGCCGAGGAGGTCGTGGTTCCCGGATCTGTGGCATCTCACGGACGGCCAACCGTGGGCACCCTCAGACCGGCCAGACTTACTGTCCCAAGGGCCGTTTTTTCCACTGAATTCTACGGCCCTGATCCTGACTGTGTGGCCATCGAGTCCGAGATCCTAGCGTCTTCAGGATTATCTCAAGTCGTCATTGCCACCATGAGACGGGCTAGGAAGCTGACGTCTGCCAAGATCTACCACAAGACGTGGAAGATATTCTTCTCTTAGCGCTCTGCTCAGGGAGTATCTCCCTGGACATTTGCATTGCCTACTTTACCTTCCTTCCTGCAATCTGGTTTGGGAAAAGGTTTGTCGCTCGGCTCCCTTAACGGACGAGTCCCAGCGCTGTCTATATTCTTTCAGAATCGCATAGTACGACTTCCTCAGGTACGCACGTTCCTGCAGGGGGTTGGTCGCATTGTCCCTCCGTACAAGAGGCCGTTAGACCCATGGGATCTGCACAGGGTACTAATTGCTCTCCAGGAGCCGCCCTTGGGGCCTCTGAGGGATGTTTTTTCACTTTCTCGACTGTCACAGAAAGTGGCCTTTTTGGTAACGGTCACGTCTCTTCAGAGAGCGTCCGAGCTAGCAGCGCGGTCATCCAAAGTTCCTTTCCTGGTGTTTCACCAAGACAAGGTAGTGCTGCGCCTGATTCCGGGGTTTCTCCCTAAGGTGGTATCCCCCTTTCATCTCAGTCAGGATATCTCCTTACCTTCCTTTTGTCCTCATCCAGTTCATCGATATGAATTGGACTTGCATTTGTTGAATCTGATGAGAGCGCTCAGAATCTACTTTTCCCGCACGGCGCCCCTGCGCCGCTCGGATGCACTCTTTATACTTGTCGCTGGTCAGCGCAAAGGGTCGCAGGCTTCCAAAGCCACCCTGGCTCGATGGATCAAGGAACCAATTCTTGAAGCCTACCGTTCTGCTGGGCTTCCGGTTCCATCAGGGCTGAAGGCCCATTCTACCAGAGCCGTGGGTGCGTCCTAGGCATTACGACACCAGGCTACGGCTCAACAGGTGTGCCAGGCAGTTACCTGGTCGAGTCTGCACACTTTCACCAAACATTATCAGGTGCATACCTATGCTTCGGCTGACGCCAGCCTAGGTAGAAGAGTCCTGCAGGCGGCAGTTGCCTCCCCGTAGGGGAGGGCTGTTTTTGCAGCTCTAACATGAGGTATTTCTTTACCCACCCAGGGACAGCTTTTGGACGTCCCAATCGTCTGGGTCTCCCAATGGAGCGCCGAAGAAGAAGGGAATTTTGTTACTTACCGTAAATTCCTTTTCTTCTAGCTCCTATTGGGAGACCCAGCACCCACCCTGTTGTCCTTCGGGATTTTTGGGTTGGTTTTTCGGGTCCACATGTTGTTCATGTTGAATGGTTTTCAGTTCTCCGATGTTACTTCGGTGTGAATTTGTTTAAACCAGTTATTGGCTTTCCTCCTTCTTGCTTTTGCACTAAAACTGGTGAGCCAGTGATCCCACTGGGGGTGTATAGCCAGAAGGGGAGGGGCCTTACACTTTTTAGTGTAATGCTTTGTGTGGCCTCCGGAGGCAGTAGCTATACACCCAATCGTCTGGGTCTCCCAATAGGAGCTAGAAGAAAAGGAATTTACGGTAAGTAACAAAATTCCCTTCTTTAATATTTCCTAGCTATTATTTTTCTGGACTTTTGGGTGATTTAATTGCTTATTGCTACATATTATTTTGTTCAGTCACCATCCTCCTTCCCAGCCCCGTGTAGATGACACGTCCACCATTATTCTCCTGCGCATGCGCACTTTGATATCCCCTGCTGAGGGCAGCGCAAAGTACTGTAATGCTCAGGTGCGAGGAAAGGTCAAAGACTACCCATGCATGCGCACCACAATAGACGTGTAATCCACACGGGACTGGGAAGAAGGACAGTGACTGCATAAGATGGAGAAGGCCCCGGATGGAGAGCAGCGACGTTCATCATACAGGGCCGCCCCCCTAGGTGAGTATAAAGGTCATTTTTTGCGTTCTACAGTGTGACCTGGGCACTTATATACAGTATTCTCGAATGCTGTATATTAGAGCTTACTGGTGGTGGCCACAGCTCATTCGGGAAAAATCTTTTAGGTTGACAGGGAGTAACCTAAAAGCACATTTTCTTTCTGCTTTTGCTAGTAATGCCCCTTTACCATTTGACCTAAATAAATCTACACATAAATGGGATTGGCATGTCAAACTGGATTTTCAAAAAAAACGAAAACTATTGGTGGATTTCTTGATTAAGAAGTGGGGAGATACTTTGAAATGCAAAGACTAAAACCACCGTCATTCAATCAATCTTCCTTGGATTTATGTCATGTCTTCGGCAGTGCAGTAATAGCTACATACCTCTTTTGTTCCTGATCCATTAGATGTGTCAGTTCCAACACTTTACCTAGCTCTTCCCATTTTCCCTGGTGCTGTGTCAGTTGGGGTAATAACAGGTTAATAACAGCCTTCAGCTGCCTCTAAGCCATACATTAGTAATAGTGAGGGTCTATGAGACCTCCCCCATTACTAATCTGTAAGTGAAAGAACACAAACACCAAAAACATCCTTTATTTGAAATAAAATACCAAAAAAACACCCTTTTCACTCCTTTATTAAACCCAAAACACTCCTGCAGATCCAACATAATCCACACGAGGTCCCACGACAATTTCAGCTCTGCTACATCTGAACTGACAGCGTGTGATCGTGGAACATGACTGCCGCTGTGAGCTGCAGGCAGAGAATGAATGAACTGCAGTGATGTCACTCAAGTTACTTGCAGTCACAGCTGAAGGATCCCAGGGTCCTCCACCTGTGACCTCAGGTAACCTGACCTCAGATGTCCTCATTAAAATCATTGAACTCACCTGCATCTCCTAACAGAAAACCACATTTATTTTTTTGCCAAGAGATGCAGATTTGGTGATGAAATGTTTACACCGTATTCCTGCACCCATTCTACACCTTGTGGCAAAAAATTGCATCACTACCGCATCATATCGCATGCTGTTTTGATGCGTTTTTTTGCCAGGATGTATGCATTGGGGGCATGAATATGGTGTAAAAATGTAATCACAAAATTTGCATCTCTTGGGCCAAAAATGCAAAAGAAAGCATTTTTTCTGCCAGGAGGTAGAAATTTAGTCCTGAAGTGTGGTGCAGACATTTTAGCACCAAATTTGCACCTCTTGGCAGAAAACGTCACCGAAATGGCATTTCTATTTGCATTTTTAGGCCAAGAAATGTAGATGATGATTACATTTTTACACCATATTCATGCACCCAATCTACACCACCTGGCAAATAAACGCATCGAAACCACATGCGTTATGATGCTGTCGTGATACGATTGTTTGCAAGGAGGGGTAGAATGGGTGCAGGCATATGGTGTAAAAATTTCAACACCAAATCTGCATCTCTTGGCAAAAAAAAACCCTGCGGTTTTCTGGTAAGAGATGCAGGTGAGTTCACTGAGTTTGAGGTCCTCTGAGGTCAGGTTTCCTGCGGTCACAGGTGGAGGACCATGGGAACCTCCAGCTGTGACCGCAACTAACCTGAGTGATGTCATCGCTAGAGCTTAGTCATTCTCTGTTTGAATCTCACAGTGGGCGGTCATGTCCCATGATCGTGTGCTGTCAGTTCAGATGTAGCAGAGCTGAAATCATTGTGGGACCTCGCGTGGATTTTGTCTGACCTGCAGGGGTGTTTTGGGGGTTAATAAATTGGTGAATGAAGGTGTGTTTTTGTATTTTATTTCAAATATAGGATTTTTTAGGTGTTTGTGTTTATTTTCTTTCACTTACAGTGTCTCATGGACCCTTGGAATACCAAACAAGGTAAAGCAGGATGTACTTCGTAATTAGACCATAATTTTAGTATATCCACGCATAAAAATAATAATCTTTATTTATCAATTTTAAAATTGCAGACAGACAAAAGAAAAAAAACCACAATGTGCATGTTATGTGTGATCAATACACACTAGGTGGAAAGGTGTTTGGGATCTACAATATGAGACCAATGTGCAGTGGTGGAATTAAAGCAGCTATAGCTTTCAAGGCAGGAGACTATGGTGGATGTAACTTTCCCTCCACTCAGTCCTACCTGGCAATGGGGCTTTAAAGGGAACCTGTCATCAGAAATTTTGCACTAAACCTAAAAGATTCCCCCTCTGCAGCTCCTGGGCTGCATTCTAGCAATGTTCCTGTTGTTTATGTGCCCCCTTTCTGACCAAAATAAAGACTTTGTAAAGTGGTACCTTTTTGTATTCAGATCTTGATAATGGTCCACGGGGGTGGGCTCTCTGGTGTGCGTTAGTCTGCCTCCCTGTTGCTTTAGGCCGTCCCCCATTGCGCAATTTCAAAGAGGTGACGTGAGGTAAGCTGGCCAGCGCTTGCGCAGAACGGTGGAGGCGGCCATGAAAGCGCAACCACGAGATTATGGGTGGGTACTTGCTGATGAAAGTCACAGCGCCGCCCATAATCTCGCGCATGCGCCATGCCACTCTCGCGAGACTGTGCAATGTGCACAGTGTGACCGCTGGTGACGTGTTGCGCGTGCGCAAGATTATGGGCGGCGCTGTGACTTTCATCAGCAAGTACCCGCCCATAATCGCGTGCTCGCGCTTTCAACACCGCCTCCACCGTTCTGCGCAAGCGCTGGCCAGCTTACCTCACGTTACCTCTTTGAAATTGTGCGATGGGGGACGGCCTAAAGCGACAGGGAGGCAGAATAATGGACACCAGAGAGCCCGCCCCCGTGTACCATTATCAAGATCTGAATACAAAAAGGTACCACTTTACAAAGTCTTTATTTTGGTCAGAAAGGGGGCACATAAACAACAGGAACATTGCTAGAATGCAGCCCAGGAGCTGCAGAGGGGGAATCTTTTAGGTTTAGTGCAAAATTTCTGATGACAGGTTCCCTTTAAGCACCCTAGATGTGTGGTGCCCCCATTCCACGACGGCTATCCCTTTTTTCCCCTAATTACAGTCCGGGTCCACCCATCACTACTGATGACCTATCCTTACCTACTTGGTCATTTAGAGTAAAGTCCTCGGGGTACGAAAGGTGATGGATTAATCTTTTAAGGGACTGTATCGTCTAATTGTTTTGTTTTTTTTTGTAGGCCAAATCAGCTAACAATATTATTCTAATCGTATAACAACTATTTTCTTAATGTAATTCAACTTTTAAAGATGTAAAATAAAACTTTTATATAAAAATACTTATAATTGCCAGTAGAGGGAGCATCTTCCTGTGTACACATCAAAAAGCTATAGTAATCCTTAGTAGAATTACGATAGCTGCAAATTTGGGCAGTCACTAGCTGACATGCCTATTCTCCTCCCCTTTTGGGTGTTACACTGCACCCAAAAGGGGAGGAGGTGTATTTCATAGTAATGTGTCGCCATTTTCTGGGTGACTGTATATGAATTGTACAGCTCCACCCGGAAGTAAAGTGGAAACACATTTATACATATATATACAGACTGCGGTCATCGGATCCTCCCGGTACCGCCACCGCTGCTTCAATCTCCCGTGCGGCGATAGGCTCGCTCCCGTGCGGGCGGTAGGTCCACTCCCGTGCTGGCGGCAGGTCCGCTCCCGTGCGGGAGATGAAGCAGCTGCAAAATCAAAAGTGAACAGTAGGGAAAAAAAAAAAAAGACATACTCACCTGTCTGCAGACTCCCGGTGCCATCCCCGCTCCCAGCACCTCTTCCGGTACCGCTGCTCCGGCTGTGTGCCGGCTCCAAGGCTCGTCCTATGGATGCAGGACCTGGCAGAGGATCACCTGATGCAGTCACCTGACGCATCAGCTGATCGCAAGTCGCGCGGTGATGCTGGCTTTTTACCGCCTAGCTATCAGCTGATCCTGCCGTCAGGAGACTATCAGCTGATCACCGACAGCTCCTGCAGCGATCAGACAGGAGCCAGCACGTAAGTGTGTAGGTTTTTTTTTTTCACTGATGCATCAGCCTTTTATACAATCAGCTGCTATGTCATGTGATTCAGGCCCTTGAACCTGACACGACATCTGATCGGTATGCCTTCCAGCAAACCGATCAGATGATATTGGACAGCGCGGGACCCTTGACCCAGGATTACTGCGGAGGGGGGTTCTTTATTTCAATAAAGATGGAGTCACTAATTGTGTTGTGTTTTATTTCTAATAAAAATATTTTTCTGTATTGTGTTTTTTTGATTTTATCTTTATAGAAATTCATGGTGGCCATGTCTAATATTGGCGTGACACCATGAATTTTGGGCTTAGGGCCAGCTGATAATATAAAGCTAGCCCTAACCCCCTTTATTACCCAGTGAGCCACCCATCACCAGGGCAGCTGGAAGAGTTGGATACAGCGCCAGAAGATGGCTCTTCTATGAAAGCGCCATTTTCTGGGGTGGCTGCGGACTGCAATACGCAGCGTGGGTGCCCAGAAAGCTTGGGCACTCTGCACTGCATATTCCAATCCCCAGCTGCCTAGTTGTACCTGGTAGGACTCAAAAAATTGGGCGAAGCTCATGTCTTTTTTTTATTTTAATTATTTCATGATATATATTTTTGGTTCACAACCGGGTACAAATTGGAGGTTGGGGGCAGCCCGTACCTGCCTGCTGTACCTGGCTAGCATACAAAAATATGCCGAAGCCCATGTCTTTTTTTTGGGTGGGCATACAGTCCTGGATGGAGGATGCTGAGCCTTGTAGTTATGCAGCTGCTGTCTGCTCTACTGCATACACTATTGGATGAAGCATGCTGAGCCTTGTAGTTCTGCAGCCGTCAAAATACGCATAGTGCGCACAGCATTTTTTTTCCCATAGGTTTTGCTGGTGAATCACTGCAGAGATGTTATGAACGTTTTCTGCAGCGAAACATGGAGCAAATCCGCAGTTGGCACTATATGGTGGCTCTGTATGGTGGCTCAGTAGTTAGCACTGTATGGTGGCACTGTATGGTGGCTCAGTAGTTGGCACTGTACGGTGGCTCAGTAGTTGGCGCTGTATGGTGGCTCAGTAGTTAGCACTGTACGGTGGCTCAGTAGTTGGCACTGTATGGTGGCTCTGTATGGTGGCTCAGTAGTTAGCACTGTACGGTGGCTCAGTAGTTGGCACTGTATGGTGGCTCAGTAGTTGTCACTGTATGGTGGCTCAGTAGTTGGCACTGTATGGTGGCTCAGTAGTTAGCACTGTATGGTGGCTCAGTAGTTGGCACTGTACGGTGGCTCAGTAGTTGGCTCTGTATGGTGGCTCAGTAGTTAGCACTGTACGGTGGCTCTGTAGTTGGCACTGTATGGTGGCTCAGTAGTTGGCACTGTACGGTGGCTCAGTAGTTGGCACTGTATGGTGGCACTGTATGGTGGCTCAGTAGTTGGCACTGTACAGTGGCTCAGTAGTTGGCTCAGTAGTTAGCACTGTACGGTGGCTCAGTAGTTGGCATTGTATGGTGGCACTGTATGGTGGCTCAGTAGTTAGCACTGTACGGTGGCTCAGTAGTTGGCGATGTATGGTGGCTCAGTAGTTAGCACTGTGCGATGGCTCTGTAGTTGGCACTGTATGGTGGCTCAGTAGTTGGCACTGTACGGTGGCTCAGTAGTTGGCACTGTATGGTGGCACTGTATGGTGGCTCAGTAGTTGGCACTGTACGGTGGCTCAGTAGTTGGCACTGTATGGTGGCTCAGTAATTAGCACTGTACGGTGCCTCAGTAGTTGGCACTGTATGGTGGCTCAGTAGTTAGCACTGTACGGTGGCTCAGTAGTTGGCTCTGTATGGTGGCTCAGTAGTTAGCACTGTACGGTGGCTCTGTATGGTGGCTCAGTAGTTGGCACTGTACGATGGCTCTGTATGGTGGCTCAGTAGTTGGCACTGTACGGTGGCTCAGTAGTTGGCACTGTATGGTGGCTCAGTAGTTAGCACTGTACGGTGGCTCTGTATGGTGGCTCAGTAGTTAGCACTGTACGGTGGCTCTGTACGATGGCTCAGTAGTTGGTACTGTATGGTGGCTCAGTAGTTGGCACTGTACGGTGGCTCAGTAGTTGGCACTGTATGGTGGCTCAGTAGTTGGCACTGTACGGTGGCTCAGTAGTTGGCACTGTATGGTGGCTCTGTATGGTGGCTCAGTAGTTAGCACTGTACGGTGGCTCTGTATGGTGGCTCAGTAGTTGGCACTGTACGGTGGCTCAGTAGTTGGCACTGTATGGTGGCTCAGTAGTTGGCACTGTACGGTGGCTCAGTAGTTGGCACTGTATGGTGGCTCTGTATGGTGGCTCAGTAGTTAGCACTGTACAGTGGCTCTGTATGGTGGCTCAGTAGTTGGCACTGTACGGTGGCTCAGTAGTTGGCACTGTATGGTGGCTCAGTAGTTGGCACTGTACGGTGGCTCAGTAGTTAGCACTGTACGATGGCTCTGTATGGTGGCTCAATAGTTATCACTGTATGGTGGCTCTGTATTTGGCAGTGTATGGTGGCTCAGTAGTTAGCACTGTATGGTGGCTCAGTAGTTATCACTGTATGGTGGCTCTGTAGTTGGCACTGTAACACAAACACACACGAACGTGGACGGGGATAGCGGAGGGAGGGGCTTTCATTACAGACGGTAACGGCAGGGGGCTGGTGAGAGCAGAGGGAGGACACACACACACCGGCGGCCGTCAGGACGGGCCTGGGGACAGCAGAGGGAGGGGCTTTCATTACAGACGGTAACGGCAGGGGGCGGGGGCTGGTGAGAACAGAGGGAGGGAGGGGGTGTCATCGGTAACGAGGGGAGGGGAGGCGGCCAGGACTCACATCCCAGCGGTTGACAGGTGTAAAGTGGAGAAAAAAGCATGGCTTGAATCTACACAAAAATGGCGCTTGCTTTCCTCCGTCTGCTGTGATCTGGACAGCCCAGGGGGCGCGTCCAGGTCACAGCACACACCCACTGTAACGTTACACATAGGGTCGGATATCAACCACTATTCTTTATGCACAGGGGCTGCCATAAAGGAGTGTGGAACTGTCGTTACACACAGCAAATCCAACATGGCCCCCAGTGCATACAGTAAAATTAGAATAACAGAAAAAGTAAATAAGCTACGATTTTCATTTTGTATTAAAAATACTTGATTTCAGAATCACTATTTTTAATACAAAAATAAAAAAACACGATACAGTCCCTTTAAGAACCAAGATCTTTTTTTAGGGACGATTAAATTAAGCAAAAGGCCAACATCCTTTACACCCCATTTTATAGAAGGCCGTACTGATAATTTTTGCCTAAAGGATTTGTCATAGCTATACCATGCCATACCACCAAAACGTATGTATTCTGTATTCCAAATATGCTCCTTCACAGAGGTGTTAAGGTGAAACCCTAGGGAGCCTTTCACAAACTTAAGACGTCCTTAAATCAAGATTCCACCACCGCCGTTGGGAGAGGAACGATTGCAGGAAGCCCAGAAACTTTGTCCTTCAGGGAAGCCCTAATTTTTTGTTTCCCTAAGGCATCATGTACAATTTGATTAACTCTTTCATATGAATTACCGTATTTTTTGCTTTATAAGACGCACTTTTGTTCCCCAAAATTTTTGGGGAAAGTAGGGTGTGCGTCTTATAAGCCGAATATACGGGGGGGGGTGTATATATATATATGTACACTGCAGGGTCCAGGGGAGGTGGGGGTGCTGTGCTGAGGGCAGGTGCTGCGGCGGCAGCGTTTGATCTCCTGCTCCCGCTCATATAATATGCACAGCCGCTGTCCATCTCCGGTGGTGCTGAAATCGCACCACAGTGACGGGCTGGGCTGGGAGCGGTGCATATTATTTGTCCCTGCGCCCCCCTGTGATTGCACATGCCCCCCCTGTGTTAGATTTGGCCCCCAGGCTGCTGCTCATTCTAAAATAAAAAAGCTTTACTTACCCTCTCCAGTGTTTCTCCCCGTGTCCCTGCTTCCACTGTGATCAGGCACAGAGAGATCTCAGGCTGCTGTGCCGATCACATGACCGCACTGAGAACCAGGAAGTAAGGAAGAGAAGCACGGAGGGAGACAGGAGGGAGCTCAGCGCTGGAGGAGGTAAGGAAAGAGGGTTTTATTTTACTATGGGCAGCAGCAGGCGGGCGATATCTAACACAGGGGGACTTGTGCGATCTATAGGGGCCATGGGCAGCACTATGGGGGCGATATCTAACACAGGGGGCTTGTTCGATCTATAGGGGCCATGGGCAGCACTATGGGGGCGATATCTGTTAGGGCCAGGTGGACGGGCAGACCCAGGAGGTGGATCCACTGGGCCGAACTCCTTGATGAAGGTAAGGGGTCCGGTAGCTGGAGCACTACGGGTAGCAGGACAGTCCGTGCACAAGAGTAGAATGGAGAAGTCCCTGGGACCACGGAGTCACTGATGGTAGTCCGGGTGACGGAGCTCAGGTTCGGAAGCCGAGATGTAGTCAGGTGGAGTCCGGAACTGATGGAGCGAGAGGACGGGTCACCACAGGGATCAGAGATGGAACGGACTGTCAGGATGGCAGATAGTCAGCGTTCGGGATTCGGCAGGACCGGATGGCGAGGCAGGACCGGCTCTAGAAGAGAGAGAGGTGAGTATCTCACAGGAACACAAGGAGACCTGAAACCTAGCTTGGGAAACACGAAGAACAGGCCCCGCCCACTTGGACACTAACCCCTTTATACCCTGTACCTGTGTGCTCAATTTCCTGTCAGTGGACGCTGGCCCTTTAAGAAAGGGTCAATGACCGCGCGCGCGCCCTAATGCGCATGCGCAAGGCCCGGGTGCCAGAAGCCAGGGCAGGGAGCGGTGAGGAGGAAGCAGGAGAGCCGGGCTGGGGCTGAGTAGCCGACGGGCGCCGGGAGCGGGGACCAGGACGCCTGGGAACCGCAGGCAATGGAGGCTGGAGACCGGGGAGCGGCGGACGCCGGACAGAGGAACCGGGGAGCGACGCAGGGAAGCCGGGGAGCGTGGCAGGTGAGCCGGGGAGCAGAGCAGGGGACCCGGGGAGCGTGACAGTACCCCCCCCCCCCACGCCCACCTCCCCGCAACCGGAACAGGAAGGCACGGATCAGAGGCGTACCCACATTCTCCCGGGGTTCCCAGGACCTATCCTCAGGACCATACCCTGCCCAGTCCACCAAGAAGAACTGTCGGCCCCGTACGGTTTTCATGTCCACGATATCCCTTACCGCATAGATGTCGTCATCGGCAATAGGAGGAGGAGCCGAACTGGCAGCAGCGGAGAAGGGACCAAGGACAACCGGCTTGAGCAGGGAGACGTGGAAGGAGTTGGGTATCCTCATCGTGGCCGGGAGCTGCAGCTTGTAGGAGACCTCATTGATCTTGCTGAGGACTTTAAACGGCCCGATGTAGCGAGGTCCCAGCTTGTAGGATGGTAGCTTCAATCGGACGTACTTGGAAGCAAGCCAGACGAGATCTCCTGTAGAGAAACACGGAGGGTCCAGACGCCTCTTGTCTGCGTGTCTCTTCATCCGCAGGGAAGCACGTCCCAGGGACGCCTTGACTGAGTCCCAAATCGTTGCAAAGTCACGGGCTACAGCATCAGCAGCAGGGACATCCGAGGAAGAGGATACAGGCAATGGGACGGAAGGCTGAAGTCCGTAAACGACATGGAAGGGAAAGCTGGAGGAGGACTCACTGACGTGGTGGTTATGGGAGAATTCAGCCCAAGGAAGAAGCGTGGACCAGTCGTCATGATGGGCGTTGACGTAGTGACGTAAGAAGGAGGTCAAGATCTGATTGACCTGTTCCACTTGGCCGTTCGACTGAGGATGGTAGGCTGAAGAAAAGTCCAGAGTCACTCCCAGATGTTTGCAGAGAGCCCTCCAGAAGCGGGAGGTGAACTGAGTTCCTCTGTCGGACACAATGTGTGATGGAAAGCCATGCAAGCGGAAGATGTGTTGTATATAGGCGTCAGCGAGTTCCTGGGCAGAGGGCAGTCCAGCCATAGGGACGAAATGAGCCATTTTAGAGAACCGATCCACCACGACCCATATGACTGTGTGTCCGGAGGACAGTGGCAAGTCTGTAATAAAGTCCATCGCAATGTGTTGCCACGGAACTGAGGGTATAGGCAGAGGCAGAAGACGGCCATAAGGCAGATGTTTGGGCGTCTTGTTCCTGGCACAAGAGGAGCAGGCTGAGACAAAAGAAGCGACATCCGTCCGAAGGGATGGCCACAAGTAATGATGTACAATCGTACTCCATGTTCTCTTCTGACCAGCATGACCGGCTATTTTCGAGGCATGGCCCCAGTGTAACACTTTTTGCCTGTCAGTCTCAGAGACATAGGTCTTCCCGGGCGGTATCTGGGCCAGGGTGACAGGAGTCACCGGAATGATTTTACTAGGACAGATGATGGGCTGGGATGTCTCCTCCTCCTGCTCCATGGGCATGAATGACCTGGACAAGGCATCTGCGCGTACATTCTTGTCCGCGGGTCGGAAATGGAGCTGGAAATCGAATCTAGCAAAGAACAAGGACCACCTGGCTTGCCGTGGGTTCAGTCGTTGAGCAGACCGCAAGTATTCCAGGTTCTCTTGGTCCGTGTAAATAATAACGGGGTACACTGCTCCTTCCAGAAGGTAGCGCCATTCCTCCAGAGCCAGTTTGACTGCCAATAGCTCTCGGTCACCGATGGTGTAGTTGCGTTCAGGCGCTGAGAAACTCTTGGAGAAGAAACCGCAAGTCACCATCTTCCCGGAGGAGGACTTCTGCATGAGCACTGCTCCGGCTCCCGAGGAGGAGGCATCCACCTCCAAGGTGAACTGTCGGTTTAACTCCGGACGGTGGAGCACAGGAGAGGAGGCAAATGCCCGCTTCAGAGAGCCAAACGCGGCGTCGGCCGCAGGTGACCAGTCCTTTGGATTAGCCACCTTCTTGGTCAAGGCGGAGAGAGGAGCAGTCAGAGCCGAGAAGTGAGGGATGAACTGGCGGTAATAGTTGGCGAATCCCAGGAAGCGTTGGATTGCCTTTAGTCCAGAAGGAGGAGGCCAGTTGAGAATGGAAGAGACCTTCTTCGGATCCATCTGCAGTCCGGTATCGGAGATGACGTAACCCAGGAAGGGAAGAGAAGACTGCTCGAAGACACACTTCTCGTACTTGGCGTACAGACGATTCTCCCTCAGTCGTTGTAGTACCAGCTGCACGTTCTCTCTGTGGGTCTGGAGGTCCGGAGAAAAGACCAGGATGTCATCAAGATACACCACCACACAGACGTAGAGAAGGTCTCGGAACACGTCATTCACCAATTCCTGAAAGACTCCTGGTGCGTTACACAGGCCGAAGGGCATCACACAGTATTCATAGTGCCCATCGCGAGTATTGAACGCGGTCTTCCATTCGTCCCCAGAGCGGATGCGGACCAGGTTGTAGGCACCCCGAAGATCCAACTTGGTGAACAGACGAGCTCCTCTAAGCCGATCAAACAATTCGGGGATGAGCGACAGGGGGTACTTGTTTTTCACGGTGATTTGGTTCAATCCCCGGTAGTCTATGCATGGGCGTAGGTCACCTTCTTTCTTCTTAACGAAGAAGAAGCCTGCTCCAGCAGGAGAGGAGGATCTCCGAATGAATCCCCTTGCCAGGCTCTCTGAGATGTAAGTAGACATGGCCCTTGTTTCGGCAGGAGACAGCGGATATATCCGTCCTCGAGGTGGTGTAGTTCCCGGGAGCAGGTCGATGGCACAATCGTAAGGACGATGTGGCGGAAGTACCTCTGATTCCTTTTTGTCAAAGACGTCCGCGAAGGACCAATAGGCCGAAGGCAGTCCCGGTAGGGACTCTGGAACCGGAGGTCGTCGGATGGGTTGTACGGTCTTCAGACAGTTCTCATGGCAAGAAGAGCCCCATCGGGTGATTTCACCAGTGCCCCAGCTGACTGACGGTTCGTGTGTCCTTAACCAGGGGAGTCCCAGCAGAATTTGATGGGACATGTGTGGGAGGACGTAGAGAGCGATGTTCTCGGTGTGCAGGGCACCGATACGCAGTTCGACCGGCCTGGTGATCCACGAGATGGTGTCAGAGAGGGGTCTTCCATCCACAGAAGCAATCACGAGGGGTTTGTCGAGTGGAGTAACAGGCACCTGGTACTTGTCCACCGTGGCCTGCTGGATGAAATTACCTGCTGCCCCAGAATCGAGGTACGCCTCGGCCGTGAACCGCGTCTCTCCCGTTGTCACTTGAACAGTCCACGTAACCGGGTCTGAGAGAGTCCCAGCACCTAGGGTGGCCTCTCCTACCAACCCTAGGCTTTGGAGTTTCCCGGCCTCTCTGGACAGGAGCGTAGAAGGTGTGTGCCCTCTCCGCAGTAGAAGCAGAGGCCCTTGGCGAGCCGCTCTGCTCGGCGTTGTTCAGACTGCCGCACACGGTCGATCTGCATGGGCTCGTGGACGGAGACACCAGATGCCGTTGACTGAAGTACGGCGGGCTTCTGCGGAGGAGAGGAATGCCGTACCGGACGTCTCTCACGGGACACCTCTTTGGATCGCTCCTGAAAGCGAATGTCCACTCGAGTCGCTAGGGTAATCAGGGCATCCAGGGTGGACGGTACGTCACGACCAGCCAGCTCATCTTTAATTCGACCCGAGAGTCCTTCCCAGAAGGCGGCGGTTAGAGCCTCGTTGTTCCACCCGAGTTCCGAAGCCAAGGTGCGAAAACGGATGGCATATTGACCCACCGTCAGAGGGATGGCATATTGACCCACCGTCAGAGTCCCCTGACGTAACCGGAGAAGAGATGAGGCAGACGCGGAGGCGCGTCCGGGCTCGTCAAAGGTGCCACGAAATGCCTGCAGGAACTCCTGGATGTTCGTGGTCACAGGGTCCTCCTTCTCCCACAAGGGGTTCATCCACGCCAATGCCTCACCCTCTAGATGGGACATCATGAAGGCGACCTTGGCTTGGTCGGAGGCAAACAAATGCGGCAGCTGCGTGAAATGGAGGGAGCATTGGTTTATGAATCCCCTGCAGGTCTTGGGATCTCCGGCGTACCGGGGTGGTGAGGCCAAACGAAGCCTGGAAGCATCCGAGGAGGCTGCCACGGGAGCTGGAGCCGTGGATTGTCTAGTGGAAGCCCGAGATGCTGAAGATGTAACCGACGCTTGTAGCGTGTTCAGGCGGGCGTCCACAGAAGACATAAAGTTCAGCATGCGGGTCTGAGTCTCACGCTGGCGTGTGAGTTCTTCCTGCAAGGCCGCTAGTGCTTCGGCGGGATCCATGGCCTGTTCTTACTGTTAGGGCCAGGTGGACGGGCAGACCCAGGAGGTGGATCCACTGGGCCGAACTCCTTGATGAAGGTAAGGGGTCCGGTAGCTGGAGCACTACGGGTAGCAGGACAGTCCGTGCACAAGAGTAGAATGGAGAAGTCCCTGGGACCACGGAGTCACTGATGGTAGTCCGGGTGACGGAGCTCAGGTTCGGAAGCCGAGATGTAGTCAGGCGGAGTCCGGAACCGATGGAGCGAGAGGACGGGTCACCACAGGGATCAGAGATGGAACGGACTGTCAGGATGGCAGATAGTCAGCGTTCGGGGTTTGGGATTCGGCAGGACCGGATGGCGAGGCAGGACCAGCTCTAGAAGAGAGAGAGGTGAGTATCTCACAGGAACACAAGGAGACCTGACTCCTAGCTTGGGAAACACGAAGAACAGGCCCCGCCCACTTGGACACTAACCCCTTTATACCCTGTACCTGTGTGCTCAATTTCCTGTCAGTGGACGCTGGCCCTTTAAGAAAGGGTCAATGACCGCGCGCGCGCCCTAATGCGCATGCGCGAGGCCCGGGTGCCAGAAGCCAGGGCAGGGAGCGGTGAGGAGGAAGCAGGAGAGCCGGGCTGGGGCTGAGTAGCCGACGGGAGCGGGGACCAGGACGCCTGGGAACCGCAGGCAATGGAGGCTGGAGACCGGGGAGCGGCGGACGCCGGACAGAGGAACCGGGGAGCGACGCAGGGAAGCCGGAGAGCGTGGCAGGTGAGCCGGGGAGCAGAGCAGGGGACCCGGGGAGCGTGACAATATCTAACACAGGGGGACTTGTGCGATCTATAGGGGCCATGGGCAACACTATGGGGGCGATATCTAACACATGGGGACTTGTGTGATCTATATAGGGGCCATGGGCAGCACTATGGGGGCGATATCTAACACAGGGGGACTTGTGCGATCTATAGGGGCCATGGGCAGCACTATGGGGGCGATATCTAACACAGGGGGTCTTGTGCGATCTATAGGGGCCATGGGCAGCACTATGGGGGCGATATCTAACACATGGGGACTTGTGCAATCTATAGGGGCCATGGGCAGCACTATGGGGGCGATATCTAACACAGGGGGACTTGTGCGATCTATAGGGGCCATGGGCAGCACTATGGGGGCGATATCTAACACAGCGGGACTTGTGCGATCGATATCTAACACAGGGGGACTTGTGCGATCTATATAGGGGCCATGGGCAGCACCATGGGGGCGATATCTAACACAGGGGGACTTGTGCGATCTATAGGGGCCATGGGCAGCAGCATGGGGGCGCTATCTAACACAGGGGAACGTGTGCAATCCAAAGGGGACCATAGGCAGCACAGGGGAATGTATGCAATCCATAGGGGGCCATAGGCAGCACAGGGGAATGTGTGCAATCCATAGGGGACCATAGGCAGCACAGGGGAATGTATGCAATCCATAGGGGGCCATAGGCAGCACAGGGGAATTTATGCAATCCATAGGGGGCCATAGGCAGCACAGGGGAACGTGTGCAATCCATAGGGGACCATAGGCAGCACAGGGGAATGTATGCAATCCATAGGGGGCCATAGGCAGCACAGGGGAATGTATGCAATCCATAGGGGGCCATAGGCAGCACAGGGGAACGTGTGCCGACACAAGGGGGCTATATTCAATATAAGGGGGCCATATCCAGATTAAAGGGGCTAATTTTAGGATGGGGGGCTATGAGGGACATATACCCTATATGATTTGTTAGAGGGACACTGGCATTATAAGATGGACCCCATTTAACATTTAAAAAAAAACCTCTTTTTTTTCACCAACTTTGGGGGTGCGTCTTATAATCAGGTGCGTCTTATAAAGCGAAAAATACGGTAAATTATTAGAATTGTCAGGGACAGACAGGGAGAGGAAGATCTCACCTCTTTAAGAGGCGAGCATGAGCGCCGCCACAGTTTAAGGGTAATGGCTGGTGCCTCATCTTCACCCGATGACCAGACCAAGTTGCTGCTGCAGATTTTGCTCCTGTTGCTTTCTGATGATCGGTCAGGATACTGGATGTGTCTCAACTTCCCCTGGGTAGCTGCTGCACTTGTATGGTAGCAGCAGCTGGATGAGTCACCGCAGGTCTTCACCATAACCCTGGCGATGAACGCATCCATATAATGTCAGCCAGTCTTTGAACCTGAAGTGGGCGGTGACTTCCTCCTTGCGCTGATCTTCTTCCAGTTCACAGGTGGCGGATGTGAATAGGTGTTACGGAAACTATTCCTTTACAGGCTATAGCTCTATTGCATAGCCCCCTTTTCAGCATGATCTGAGACTAACATCACATGCTCTTCTTTCTCTGCTGTAGATATTTTTAATTTATCAGCTGACGGTCTCCTTTTTTCCTCAGCTGAAGTGCAGCGGGCACCTGATGTAAGCCACTCTCCACCAGCCGTGCCTGTGCTCGAAAGCCGCCCAAGTAAGTCTGTCAACATGTGTTTCTTCCTGCTCCAGCTGTTAGACAGCTAGCTGATTCACAGTCGGGTTTAAATACTGTAAACCGTAAATAACATTGGTAACCAATAAGAAAAATTGTTCAGCTCTAGCAAAAATTAAGAGACCACTGGATTTTTTTTAGTTTTTCTGATTTTTCTCTTTATAGGTATATTTTTGACTGAAATGTAATTTTTTCTTTTATTGTATAAACTACTGACAACATGTCTCAGAATTTTCAAGCAATACATTTTGTATTTATTTTCTGAAAAAGAAATCATCAAAATAACAAAAGAATGCATTGCTTTCACACATCAAATAATTCAAAGAAAACAAGTTCATAATCATTTACAAACAACAATACTAATAATGTTTTAACTCAGGAAGAGTTCAGAAATCATTTTTTTGTGGAATAACCATGATTTTCAATGACAGCTTTCATGCATCTTGGCGTGTTTTCCACCAATCTTTCACACTGCTTTTGCGTGACCTTATGCCACTCCTGGTGCAAAAATGTAAGCAATTATTCTTTGTTTGATGGCTTGTCACTTTCCATCTTTCTCTTGATTACATTCCAGAGGTTTTCAATGGGGTTCAGGTCTGGAGATTGGGCTGGCCATGACAGGGTTTTGATGTGGTGGTCCTTCATCCACACATTGATTGACCTAGCTGTGTGGCATGGCGCATTGCCCTGCTGGAAAATGCAGTCCTCAAATTCGGGGAACATTGTCTGAGCAGAAGGAAACAACTATTTTTCCAGGATAACCTTGTATGCGGCTTGATTCATACGTCCTTCACAAAGTTTAATCTTCCCAATTCCAGCCTTGCTGAAGCATCCCCAGATCACCGATCCTCCACCAAATTTCACAGTGGGTGCAAGACACTGTGGCTTGTACTCATCTCCAGGTCTCTGTGTAACCAGTAGAAGACTAGGTGTTGGGCAAAGCTGAAAATTAGACTCATCAGAGAAGATTACCTTACTCCAGTCCTCTATGGTCCAATCCTTCAGCCTGGCTCTCCTTTGCTTCTCATTGATGAAAGGCATTTTTCTAGCTTTACATGATTTGAGCCCTGCCTCTAGGAGCCTGTTACGAACTGTTCTTGCCGTGCACTTCACCCCAGCTTCCATTTGCTATTCCTGTTGTAGGTCACCTGATGTCATCCTGCGGTTGCTGAGTGACATTCAAATAAGATGACGGTCATCCCGGTCAGTGGAGAGTCGCTTTTGCCCTCTGACGATCTGTACTCTGACGATCTGTACTCTGGTTGGAATTCAACTGACACTGGAATAGAATGGCTGTCAGACATGGAGAGAATCTGATTTTTATGAAAATGTGCAGTGGTCTCTTAATTTTTACAAAAGCTGTATATACAGTTGAAACCAGAAGTTTCCATCCACTCTCTATAAAAACACATCTGCATGTTTTTTTCACTATCTGACATGAAGTCACAATATTCCTTTCCCGTTTTAGATCAATTAAAGGAAACCAATCCCCAGGATTTTCGTATATAAGCTAAAGCCAGTGCTATACTGGCACTATCAGGCTGATTATATACATACCATTAGTGGTCAGCTCGGATGTTTAGGTTTTGAAATCCAAGAAAGTGAAGTTTGTAAAATGAGCAGCTTCTTGAGTGACAGTTGCACTGGAGCAGATCATATATTCATAGTTATCCCCTCCCTCTGTTAGAATTAGCATACGTATTATACAAATTACTCACTTTGTTGCAGATCTTGTGGTGAGGTCATACCCACGTGACGCGGTATCCAGCTTTGGTGGCTGATGCCCCGCCCCCTTCCGGTCACATGGGTATGACTTCACCACAGGTCCTGCTAGACAAGAGTCGTTTGTATAATGCTTATGCTAATTCTAACAGTGGGAGGAGATAACTATGAATATATGATCTGCTCCAGTGCAACTGCCACTCAACAAGCAGCTCATTTTACAAACTTTACTTTCTTCGATGTCAAAACTGAAAACCACTACAGGTATGTAGAGAATCAGCCTGACAGTGCCAGTATAGCACTGGCTTTAGCTTATATATGAAAATCCTGGGGATTGGTTCCCTTTAAGAACCAAAATTATTTCTTTTTGCCAAATGCCAGAATAATAAGAGAGAGGCATTTTTTTATTGATTTCTGCAGTCAAAAGTTTACATACACTAAGGTTACATGCACACACTGGGTTTTGTTACGCCAATATCAGGCCGTATGCCCAATCCCCGATATGTGGTCAGATGCCCGATATCCGGCTGGATCCCCTATATATGGCCAGGGCCAGATTCTGGCGCAACGGGGGTAGGGCCAAGTGCTTCATACTCACCGATCAACTCAACTGTCACACTGGTCTCACGGCCTCTCATTCCTCTTCCCGGCCCGCTTCTCAGGCTCATACATATTCACTGCGGTCCACTCATTAGGCTCATACATATTCACTGATTCCCCGTCACAGACACCAGTGGGCTGGTCTATATATTATATATATTTATATATATATATATGTGTGTGTGTGTATATATATATATATATATATATATATATATATACAGTAAGATAAATCATTTTGAAAAAAACGGCGTACAGTTCCCCCAATTTTAATACCCCAAATTTAGTGTAAATAATCCCACTGTGCTGCACAATTATTTGTTAAGATCTTTATATATTTAAAAACAAAAAAGGGTATAAATCACTATAGCTGACAAAAGTGAAATGATTATAGACCCAAGTATAAGATATAAGTATCAGAAGGACACAATTTCTCAGTGATTACTGCCACCTAGTGGAGAAACCAACTTTTTGTACCAAATGCCAGTAAGAATTACTGTACTGAAATGGTTAAATATACTAGGATTATTATTCAACAGTAACCTATAAAGTGACTAAGTGCAAAGACACTTCCCAGGAAAACTCGTGATCGGGATCGTGTAAACAAGCACTATGTGATCGGTACGATCACCGATCATTACAGTTCGGGATCGCCCATCACTACAGATTAGTGATGGGGTGTCTCATAGACGCCTCCCATCAATAATCTAGGACTTATGATGAAGTCACAGGTGAGGCGTTTTGGATGCATTTTTATTGTAAAACGCAGTGTTTACAGTTGTCCAGTCTGCTAGAGGGTGCATTTTTTTCTGCACTTGCACTTTTTTTTCTGCTGAGCAAAGGGCACCACACAGAACAGGTATTTTCTTAGTAGTGGACACCACACACGTTATGTATCTGCTGGGCAGTGGACACCACACAGAGCAGGTATCTACTGGGCAGTGGACACCACACAGAGCAGGTATCTACTGGGCAGTGGACACCACACAGAGCAGGTATCTACTGGGCAGTGGACACCACATAGAGCAGGTATCTGCTGGGCAGTGGACACCACACAGGGCAGGTATCTGCTGGGCAGTGGACACCACACAGAGCAGGTATCTACTGGGCAGTGGACACCACATAGAGCAGGTATCTGCTGGGCAGTGGGCACCACACAGAGCAGGTATCTACTGGGCAGTGGACACCACATAGAGCAGGTATCTGCTGGGCAGTGGACACCACACAGAGCAGGTATCTGCTGGGCAGTGGACACCACATAGAGCAGGTATCTGCTGGGCAGTGGACACCACACAAAGCAGGTATCTGCTGGGCAGTGGACACCACACAGAGAAGGTATCTGCTGGGCAGTGGACACCACACAGAGCATGTATCTGCCGGACAGTGGGTACTACACAGGGCAGGTATCTGCTGGCCAGTGGGTACTACACAGAGCAGGTATCTGCTGGGCAGTGGACACCACACAGGGCTCATCTTGCCCTTCTGTGGGAGGTCTGCTCTGACATGTGAGTTCAGCACTTCAGAGGAGAGGAGGAAGCTCCAGCATCCGAAACAGCTGTAATTACAGAGCCCCTGCACCTGACAAATCTTTGTGCACGATTGCACCGCCTGACCCAAACTGAGTACACTCTTAGGCTCTGTGCCCACGTGTGCGTATTACATGCAGTAACGCTGCGATCTGCACCGCAGCGTAACTGCATGTGTCCTGCGTCCCCAGCACAATCTAATGAAGATTAGAGCACAAAACTATGAAGATTGTGCACTATCCATGCCCACGTGGCGTATTAGAGCGCAGCACTTCGGCTGCTGCCGAATCGCTGCGTTCTAAGAAGTGACATGTCACTTCTTTCGTGCGCTTTGCATGCAGTCCTCGCTCTGTCTATGGGAGGGGCTGCATCCAGAGCGCATGAAATCGGCTTTCAGTACGCACTGTTTCTGCAGCGATTTGAAGCGCACGTGTGCTGTTTAAATCGCTGCAGAAATTTCTGCAGGGACAGAATGCAACGTGGGCATATAGCCTTAGAGCTACAGTTCCAGCCCTCAGTCTCTGAATCAGCAGGATGGGCAGCCCTAAACAAAACAGCCGCTTGGGGATCGGCCCAGGGTGTATCTGCCTCCCTCCCCCTCGGCCCAGCCCACCTCTGGCAGAGGCAATTGCAGCATACTACAATTGCTATGTCATGCCAAATCTGCATGAGAAAAATATTGCATATCTGCTCTGCCACATTGAATAACATTGGTCTGAGTGCACGGCAAGATTTTCTAGCATTGCATTTTTCCGATTTAAACACTAATGTGAGCGCACCCTAACTCCATCAACACTTTTGGGATGAACTAGAGATTGTAAAGGGTGCTTTACACGCTGCGACATCGCTAGCGATCTCATTAGCGATGTGACACGCCAGATCGCAGATGCGATCTGCCGAGATCGCCCATGTGACCGGCGCTAGAAAAACGACCTATATGCAATCTCGGCACATTGCATCTGCGATCTGGCGTGTCACATCACTAACAAGATCGCTAGCGATGTCGCAGCGTGTAAAGCACCCTTAGGCTATGTGCGCACTAGACCGTTTTTCCCGCGGATTTACCCGCGGATTTGCCCCGGAAATTTCTTGAGAAATGTCTGCAATCTTTGTGCAGACATTTCCCATGAAATTCAATGAGAAAAAAAAATAGCTGTGCGCACTGTGCGGATTTTTCTCAAGAAAATTTCTTGAGAAAATTTTCTCGAGAAACTTTCTTGAGAAAATGTGCATGTCCATTAATTTCCGCAGGTACCTGCGGTATTCCGGGGGTATTCCGCAGGTAGCAATGATGTGCGGTATACCACCGGAATAGCCGCGATTTACCTGCGGTAATGCCCATCGCTGCCTGCGGTTTTGCAGGAAGCGATGTCATTATGCCAGGAAGAGGAGCAGAGGAAACACACGTCGCACTCCCTGGACGCCGCACAGAAGCACTTCCGTGCGACCTCCAGGTGTCTGTGCAGTGTGTGTCCTGCTCCGGCCTCGCGGCTGCCTGCACTGCAGGGTGTCAGTGTCTGCCCGCAGTGTCAGCAGCCTGTCACGCTGCAGCGCAGGCAGACACGGACATCCTGCAGTGCTGGGAGCCGCGGGGATGACGATCGCTGCTGTCAGGAGGTGAGATCATTACCTGCTGTGACGATCTCCTGCCTCCTGACGTCACCGCGGTCACTGCTGTCTAGGGCCGACTCGCGAGCGGCCCGAGACTGTCACTAGCGGTGACGTCACGGGCTCTCGCGATAAGTCAGTGACAGCGCTGACGTCAGCAGTACAGGAGATGATCACAGAAGGTAATGATCTCATCTATGCTCCTGATGGCAGCGCTCGTCATCCCCTGCAGTGACCTGAGCTGACCTATTGATGTTAGCTCAGGTCACTGCATTGCTCTCCCAGCCAATGGGGAACATTCTGTTTTTCATTGACTGGGACAGCGACTATGGTATGGATCGCCGTGCCCCCCCCCCCCTTATTGGATTACGCCGGACGTGGAATTGATTGTGCTCTTTTCAATAAATTGGTTAAAGAGGGAATGTTTTGGGGAGTGTTTTTTCAAATAAAACTTTTTTTGTTGTCTATTTTTTAATTATTACTGACTGGGTTGGTGATGTCGGGTATCTGATAGACGCCTGACCTCACCAACCCCAGGGCTTGATGCCAGGTGACATTACACATCTGGCATCAACCCCATATATTACCCCGTTTGCCAACGCACCAGGGCGCGAGATGAGCTGGGGCAAAGCGCCAGGATTGGCACGTCTAATGGATGCGCCACTTCTGGGGCGGCTGCGGCCTGCTATTTTTAGGCTGGGGAGTGTCCAATAACAGTGGACCTCCCTAGTCTGAGAATATCAGACCCCAGCTGTCCGCTTTACCTTGGCTGGTGATCCAATATGGGGGAGACCCCACGTTTTTTGTTTTAAATTATTTATATAATTTAAAATAACAGCGTGGGGTGCCCACTGTTTTGGATTATCAGCCAAGGTGAAGCTGCCAGCGGTGGTCTGCAGGCTGCAGCCGTCTGCTTTACCCTAGCTGGCTACAAAAAATGGGGGGACCTCACGTCATTTTTTTTTAATTATTTATTTATTTTATGGCTAAATACAAGGCTAAGCACCCTTTAGGCTACTTTCACACATCCGGCTTGAGCTCTGCGGCTCAATCCGGCTGTGCAAGCTATGCAACGGATGCGGTGAAAACACCGCATCCTTTGCATAGGTTTTTCCTTTGCGGCCAGTCCGGTTTTTGCCGCTTGCGGCATGCTACTGAGCATGCGCAGTGGCAAAAACCGCATGCGGCGGCCGGATGCGGTTATTGCCGCATCGCGCCGCATCCGGCCGCCATAGGCATGTATTGAAAAATGTGCCGCATCGGCCGAATGCGGCGCGATGCGGTTTTTTTTGCCGCACGAAAAAACGTGCCAGGCAACGTTCCATCCGGCCGCCGCATCGGCTACATCTGCCGCATGCGGCAAAAAACGGACGGAGCGCAAGGCCATGCGGCACAATGCGGCACTAATTAAAGTCTATGCAGGAAAATCGCAACCGGCAGCAAAAAAAACGGTTGCGATTTTCATGCAAAGTGCCGGATTGTGCCGCATAGCAAAAACCGGAGGTGTGAAAGTAGTGCCACATGAAAGTCACTAAAGGGTGCCAGCTTAGAAAATGCAGGGAGGTGGAACATTATATAGGTTTTTCTCATCTATCTATCTATCTATCTATCTATCTATCCCTCTATCTATCTATCTATCTATCTATCCATCTATCCCTCTATCTATCTATCTATCTATCTATCTATCCATCTATCCCTCTATCTATCTATTCATCTATCTATCTATCCCTCTATCTATCTATCTATTCATCTATCTATCCCTCTATCTATCTATCTAT
Organism: Anomaloglossus baeobatrachus; assembly: GCF_048569485.1. Lineage (NCBI taxonomy): Eukaryota > Metazoa > Chordata > Amphibia > Anura > Aromobatidae > Anomaloglossus > Anomaloglossus baeobatrachus. The sequence continues at coordinate 156,775,918 of NC_134355.1, read as the reverse complement.
TCATCTATCCATCTTTCCCTCTATCCATTATCTGTCTATCGATTATCTTTATTATTTATTGCAGGGACAAACCTGCGGTAAATCCGCGGCAAATTCGCGGCAAATCCGCGGCAAAAACGCATGCGGATTTGGTGCGGATTTTTTCCGCAGGTCCGGAAATCTTTCACTGGCAGAAGTTTCTCAAGAAATTTTCTTGAGAAACTTCACATTTCTTCAGCGCTCTATTGGGAGACCCAGACGATTGGGGTATAGCTACTGCCCTCTGGAGGCCACACAAAGCACTACATTAAAAGTGCAAGGCCCCTCCCCCTCTGGCTATACCCCCCCGTGGTATCACGGGTTCTCCAGTTTTAGCTTTGTGTGCGAAGGAGGTCAGACATTCCATGCATAGCTCCACAGATTTTAGTCAGCAGTAGCGGCTGACTATTTCGGATGGAAGAAAAGAGGACACATATAGTGTCCCCAGCATGCTCCCTTCTCACCCCTGGATGGTGTTGTAAGGTTGAGGTACCTATTGCTGGTACAGGGCTGGAGCCTGACATGCTGTTTTCCTTCCACATCCCCTGGTAGGGCTCTGTGGAAGTGGGATCCTGCCGGCCTCTCAGCTCTGACGCCGGGCTCCATCCACAGACCCATTAGAACCTGATGGAGACGGAGCAGGAGTACGATCAGGGACAGGCCCTGCATCATACAGGTACTCTGTGTCCCCGGCAGGCACAGACACACTCCGGGCTGGCTGGGTGTTGTAGTGCGCCGGGGACCGCAACGTTGGAGTTAGTGTCCCTACAGATTACTGGGGGATTTTTTGTGTATGGGAACGCAGCGCCGACCCCCTCTGGACCGGGCGGCGCTGCTGTGACTTGTGGTGCGCCGGGGATCCGCCGTCCGCGCTTTTACGGCGGCGGCGGTTATAAATTGAGTCCCCGGCTTTTTTTGGGCCTAGGACGCCGGCAGCTCCGATTCGTTCCCGCCCCCACCCTGTCATTCAGGGTAGGGGAGAGACGCTGTTCGCTAGCAGCGACGAGGGCTGGAGCCTGATTTACATGCTCCAGCCCTCACACTAGGCATAGAGGGAAGCAGGCTTCCCGCTCTTAGCCAGGAACGCCCAGGGCCCGCCCCCCTTCTCTCTCAGGACGCCGGCAGCCATTACATGCAGTCTGGCTGGAGGAAGGACGCAAGGCTCTGGGAGACCTGGACTAGGGGCTATCTGGCGACCACACACCCGCTTTTTAAGCGGGCGGTAAGCGATTTTTCTGTGCTGGTCCCTCTAGTGCCTCACGGTGTATCGGTGTACTGTGTAGGATATAGAGATATTGTATTTCTTGCACTGTGAGGTCGCTTCTGGCTGCATCTCCCAGATCCCTCTGTGGAAGCAACAACATGCCATCCTCAAAACGCAAGGCTGCCAAGGCTAGGGCTGTGTATACTGCGTGTGCTGCAGGTGGGGCTAATCTACCAGCAGGCTCCGATGACCCCCATTGTGTGCAATGCTCCGACCCGGTGCTGCTTCGCCAGCCGGAATCAGGAGAGGTAGTGACCCAGGCTGAGACGCTTGTAAGTTCTGCCCCGGTGACAGGGACAGACTTTGCAGTTTTTGCTGATAATATGTCTGTGTCTATGGCAAAAATCCTTGAAACCTTGCAATCTATGCATGGGGCTCAGTCTTTGGGCACGGCGAGGCCTCTGTCCTCAGGTCCCCCTCACTTGGAATTAATCCAGCCCACAGGGGGGTCCCCGGCTTCACAGGCCGAGGATTATGACTCAGATGATAGCCCCAGCCACCCTAAACGAGCTCGCTGGGAAAGACCCTCGACGTCATCACACTGCTCAGGGTCTCAGCGCAATCAGTCTCTCTGTGATGTGTCTGATGAGAGTGATCAGGAATCCATTCCTGGAACCCCTCTCAACCTGGATACCCCTGATGGGGATGCCATGGTAAACGACCTTATCTCAGCCATCAATAGGCTGTTGGATATTTCTCCCCCAGCCCCTTCAGCAGAAGAGGCGGCTGCGGAGCAGGAGAAGTTTCGTTTCCTTTATCCCAAGCGTAAATTGAGTGCTTTGTTGGATCACGCTGACTTCAGAGAATCAATCCAGAAGCACGACGCTCACCCAGAAAGGCGTTTCTCTAAACGATCTAAAGATACGCGTTTCCCTTTCCCCCCTGAGGTGGTCAAGCGCTGGACACAGTGTCCAAAGGTAGACCCCCCGATTTCCAAACTCGCAGCTAGGTCCATAGTTGCAGTGGAGGATGGCGCTTCACTTAAAGATGCCAATGACAGACAGATGGACCTTTGGTTAAAATCTGTCTATGAAGCTATCGGCGCGTCGTTTGCTCCGGCATTCGCAGCTGTATGGGCACTCCAGGCTATTTCAGCTGGCTTAGCAAAAGTGGATGCTATCATACATCCAGCAGTGCCGCAAGTGGCGCACCTTACCACGCAGATGTCGGCGTTTGCGTCTTACGCTATCAATGCGGTCCTAGAATCTACCAGTCGCACCTCAATGGCGTCCGCCAATTCGTTAGTTTTGCGCAGAGCCTTGTGGTTAAAGGACTGGAAAGCAAATGCTGGTTCCAAAAAATGTTTAACCAGTTTGCCTTTATCTAGAGATAGACTGTTTGGCGAGCCATTGGCTGATATCATTAAGCAGTCCAAGGGTAAAGACTCCTCTTTACCACAACCCAGAACAACCAAACCTCAGCAGAAAAAGTGGCAGCAGAGGTTTCAGTCCTTTCGAGGTTCGGGCAAGACACCATTTACCTCGTCCAAAGGGACTCAGAGGACGCAAAGAAACTCAGATTCGTGGCGGGCTCACACGCGCCCCAAGAAAGCAAATGGAGGTACCGCTTCCAAAGCGGCTACCTCATGACTTCCAGCCCCCTCCCTCCGCATCGCCGGTCGGGGGCAGGCTCTCCCGCTTTTCCGGCATTTGGATGTCACAGGTCAAAGACCGGTGGGTGACGGACATTTTGTCTCGCGGGTACAGAATCGAGTTCAATTCTCGTCCTCCAGCTCGGTTCTTCAGAACCTCCCCACATCCAGACCGTGCAGATGCTCTGCTGCAGGCGGTGGACTGCCTAAGAGCGGAAGGAGTGGTGATCCCAGTCCCTCCTCAGGAACAAGGGCTAGGGTTTTACTCCAATCTGTTTGTGGTTCCAAAAAAGGACGGCTCGTTCCGTCCTGTTCTGGACCTAAAACGGCTCAACAAACATGTGCACGCCAGGAAGTTCCGGATGGAAACCCTGCGTTCTGTCATTGCCTCAATGTCCAGAGGAGACTTCCTTGCCTCAATAGACATCAAAGATGCTTATCTCCACGTGCCAATTGCTACAGAACATCAACGTTTTCTACGTTTTGTGATAGGAAACGACCATTTTCAGTTCGTAGCTCTGCCATTTGGTCTGGCGACAGCCCCACGGGTCTTCACCAAGGTCATGGCGGCGGTGGTAGCAGTCTTGCACTCTCAGGGACACTCGGTGATCCCTTACCTAGACGATTTATTGGTCAAAGCTCCCTCTCAAGAGGCATGTCAGCACAGCCTGAATGCTACGCGGGAGACCCTACAGTCTTTCGGATGGATCATCAACTTTCCAAAGTCGATCCTATCACCGACTCAATCAATAACGTATCTTGGCATGGAGTTTCATACTCTAGCAGCGATAGTGAAGCTTCCGCTGAACAAGCAGCGGTCACTACAGACAGGGGTGCAATCTCTTCTGCAGGGCCAGTTGCATCCCTTGCGGCGCCTCATGCATTTCCTAGGGAAGATGGTGGCAGCCATGGAAGCAGTTCCCTTTGCGCAGTTTCATCTGCGCCCACTTCAATGGGACATTCTCCGCCAATGGGACGGGAAGTCAACGTCCCTGGACAGGAAAGTCTCGCTTTCCCAGACGGCCAAGGACTCCCTACAATGGTGGCTCCTTCCCACCTCATTGTCTCAGGGAAGATCCTTCCTGCCCCCATCCTGGGCAGTAGTCACGACAGATGCGAGTCTGTCAGGGTGGGGAGCAGTATTTCTCCACCACAGGGCTCAGGGGACGTGGACTCCGCAGGAGTCCACCCTTCAGATCAATGTTCTGGAGATCAGAGCAGTGTATCTTGCTCTACTGGCCTTCCAACAGTGGCTGGAAGGAAAGCAGATCCGAATCCAATCGGACAACTCCACAGCGGTGGCATACATCAACCACCAAGGAGGGACGCGCAGTCGGCAAGCCTTCCAAGAAGTCAGGCGCATTCTAATGTGGGTGGAGGACAGAGCATCCACCATATCCGCGGTTCACATCCCAGGCGTAGAAAACTGGGAAGCAGACTTCCTCAGTCGCCAGGGCATGGACGCAGGGGAATGGTCCCTTCACCCGGACGTGTTTCAGGAAATCTGTCGCCGCTGGGGAGTGCCGGACGTCGACCTAATGGCATCCCGGCACAACAACAAGGTCCCGGCATTCATGGCGAGGTCGCGCGATCAAAGAGCTCTGGCGGCAGACGCCTTGGTTCAAGATTGGTCGCAGTTTCAGCTCCCATACGTGTTTCCGCCTCTGGCGCTCTTGCCCAGAGTGCTACGCAAGATCAGATCCGAGTGCAGCCGCATCATACTCGTCGCTCCAGACTGGCCGAGGAGGTCGTGGTATCCGGATCTGTGGCATCTCACGATCGGTCGACCGTGGTCACTGCCAGACCGACCAGACTTACTGTCCCAAGGGCCGTTTTTCCATCAGAATTCTGCGGCCCTGAACCTGACTGTGTGGCCATTGAGTCCTGGATCCTAGCATCTGCAGGATTATCTCAAGGAGTCGTTGCCACAATGAGACAAGCTAGAAAGTCAAATTCGGCTAAGATCTACCACAGAACGTGGAAGATTTTCTTATCCTGGTGCTCTGCTCAGGGAGTGTCTCCCTGGCCATTTGCATTGCCCAAGTTTCTTTCCTTCCTGCAATCGGGGTTAGAAAAGGGCTTGTCGCTCAGCTCCCTTAAAGGGCAAGTTTCGGCACTATCCGTGTTTTTTCAGAAGCGTCTAGCACGTCTTTCTAAGGTGCGCACGTTCCTGCAGGGGGTCTGTCATATTGTGCCCCCGTACAAGCGGCCGTTAGATCCATGGGATCTGAACAGGGTACTAGTTGCTCTCCAGAAGCCGCCCTTCGAGCCTCTGAAGGAAGTTTCCTTTTCTCGGCTGTCACAGAAAGTGGCGTTTCTTGTTGCGATCACATCGCTTCGGCGAGTGTCTGAGCTGGCAGCTCTGTCATCCAAGGCTCCCTTCCTGGTGTTCCACCAGGACATGGTAGTGCTGCGCCCTATTCCGGAGTTTCTCCCTAAGGTCGTATCCTCTTTTCATCTTAATCAGGATATATCCTTGCCTTCTTTTTGTCCTCATCCGGTTCACCGGTATGAAAAGGACTTACGTTTGCTAGATCTGGTGAGAGCACTCAGAATCTACATTTCCCGCACGGCGCCCATGCGCCGTGCCGATGCACTTTTTGTCCTTGTCGCTGGTCCGCGCAAGGGGTTGCAGGCTTCTAAAGCCACCCTGGCTCGATGGATCAAAGAACCAATTCTAGAGGCCTACCGTTCTGCGGGGCTTCCGGTTCCTTCAGGGCTAAAAGCCCACTCAACCAGAGCCGTGGGTGCGTCCTGGGCATTACGTCACCAGGCTTCGGCTCAACAGGTGTGCCAGGCAGCTACCTGGTCCAGTCTGCACACTTTCACCAAGCATTATCAGGTGCATACCTATGCTTCGGCGGATGCCAGCTTAGGTAGAAGAGTCCTGCAGGCGGCAGTGACACCCCCGTAGGGGAGGGCTGTTTTGCAGCTCTAACATGAGGTATTTCTTTACCCACCCAGGGACAGCTTTTGGACGTCCCAATCGTCTGGGTCTCCCAATAGAGCGCTGAAGAAGAAGGGAATTTTGTTACTTACCGTAAATTCCTTTTCTTCTAGCTCTTATTGGGAGACCCAGCACCCGCCCTGTTGTCCTTCGGGATGTTTTTTTGTTGTTTGCGGGTACACATGTTGTTCATGTTGAACGGTTTTTCAGTTCTCCGATGTTATTCGGAGTTAATTTGTTTAAACCAGTTATTGGCTTCCTCCTTCTTGCTTTGGCACTAAAACTGGAGAACCCGTGATACCACGGGGGGGGTATAGCCAGAGGGGGAGGGGCCTTGCACTTTTAATGTAGTGCTTTGTGTGGCCTCCAGAGGGCAGTAGCTATACCCCAATCGTCTGGGTCTCCCAATAAGAGCTAGAAGAAAAGGAATTTACGGTAAGTAACAAAATTCCCTTCTTCTAGTGCGCACATAGCCTTAAGGCCAGGTCCTCTCATCTAACATCAGTAACTGACCTGATTAAATGCACTTCTGGATGAATGGACAAAAATCTGCATACAATTACTCCTAGATTCTTTAGAAATCCTTCCTAAACAGAGGAAGATGTATTATAAATTATGTGATTATTTTCCTGAAGAAAGCAAAAGATTTCTCCAAATTGCATAGAAATAGTAAGGCCTAAGCCACATGGCGAGAAAATCGGTGTTAGTGGAGTGCGAGAAAACATCGCATCACTTGGACCAATATTAGCCTCTGTGTCAGCACACATGAGCGATTATTTTCTCAGCCCTAATCAGACCGAGAAAATAATCGCAGCATGCTGGGATTGTAATGTGAGACTCTTTCTCTCGCACCCATTGAAATGTATGGGGCGAGAGAAAAATCGCACTGCACTCGCGGTACAATGGTGGACCGCGCGTGCAGAGTGAGAATCGCAATAGTCGGCTACGGAGGAGAGCGGGAGATAAATCCCTCCCGCCCCTCCTCAGTGCCGGTCCTCCCCCGCAGCTGAGGTCTGCTCGCACAGTCGGACCTCAGTCGCAGGGATACTCGCATGACACTCTGCTCTGCTGTACTGTCAGCATGAGCCGAGTGTCGTGAGCATCGCACTAGTGCCCCGTGTGGCCCCAGCCTAACTGAAAAGAATGCTCTGGAATGTTCCTTACTTTGGCAGCGTGGCATTTGACCACTTCTTATGCGATTTATCCCTTATTATATGCAAAGAGAGACCAACTCCATTCTATTGACTATACATTTAGATGGAATGACTCCTGGACTTAGCACACTTGCTGCGAAACGCACGTCAGACCGTATACGGGATGGATGCGGTTGTCACACGGATGCATCCGTGGAAAAACAGGATTGTTTTTTGCGGACCGCAAGAACGGAACAGTCGTGTGAATGTAGCCTAATGTGTAGGCGTCCCAATACTTTTGTCAATATAGTATGTAATAGGTTTTGCTTCTTACAATCTTGGGAGTTGGAGACTGCTCTTCTGCTGAAACTGTTATGTGAATGAGGATTATAATCAATTTTGGTATATATTTTAGGAAAACGCAAACGAATGGAGGAAAACGTAGTCCCAAATAAGAGGCGCCGTTTGCAGCTATGGTATTGGTAAGCACTAAATATGCCTGTCATTCCAATATGTTTACATTGTACTCTAAAGCGGGCTTTACACGCTACGAGATCGCTACAGCGTTCTCATTGGGGTCACGGATTTTGTGACGCACATCCGGTCGCTTTAGCGATGCCGTTGCGTGTGACACCTATGAGCGATTTTGCATCGTCGCAAAAACGTGCAAAATTGTTCATCGGCGACATGGGGGTCCATTCTCAAATATCGTTACTGCAGCAGTAATGATGTTGTTCCTCGTTCCTGCGGCAGCACACATCGCTCCGTGTGACACCGCAGAAACGAGGAACCTCTCCTTACCTGCCTCCCGGCCACAATGCGGAAGGAAGGAGGTGAGCGGGATGTTCATCCCGCTCATCTCCGCCCCTCCGCTTCTATTGGGAGGCGGTTCAGTGATGCTGCAGTGACGTTGCTGTGACGCTGAACGGACCGCCCCCTTAGAAAGGAGGCGGTCCGCCGGTCACAGCGACATCGCAGGGAAGGTAAGTAGTGTGACGGGTCCGGGCGAGGTTGTGCGACACGGGCAGCGATTTGTCCGTGTTGCACAACAGATGGGGGCGGGTACGCACGATGGCGATATTGGTACCGATATCGCAGCGTGTAAAGCGGCCTTTAGGCTCAGGATCACATTTCCAGTTGTTTCTGGTTTTTAATGTTTTAGGATGACAAAAATGGAAATAAAAGGTTTCAAACCCCTCTGATACTACTGTCGGTAATGACAGTGATATCTCTTTGTTTATTTGAGTTTGGGGGGTCTCCTACTATGTACCCATCGGCATCCTACGCTTGCAATTGTAGCGGACGGGGGCACAGACCGCAGCAGGGGGGCTAACTCAAGACGCTCGGATCCCGGATCTTGGCTGTGGCTGTGTGACTTCTGTGTTGTTGTCTTGTGTGTTGACTAGTCCGCATGAAATGGTGTAAGTCCGCTCCCGGTATCTTTGCTGTGGGAGCTGTCGCCCGCGAGATCTGATCCTTGGGATTTTAGCAGGCACTTGCAGACGCTCTATCCTCCACGTTGGGCTTCCGTCTCGCTCTATCTGGGCTGCTAGTGGGACAAGACTTGGAATCTTGGCCCCTGCTGGTTGATTGGAAAGGTGCTTGAAGCTGTCCTCGCCCTAGGGTCCAGGTACCCCGACTGTGCACGGCCTCCGGACCGGATTCCTGCTGTCGGCACGGGTGGGCTACAACCCTGCCCCGGTCCACTTAAGGTCTCCCGCAACCGTATCTCCGTCGCCTGTGGCCCTGCTCTGCCGTCTGCCACCTAGTCAGCTCAGGTAGTCCGGAAGCTACAACCCCCGACTACCACTTCACTCCTCTCACTTCCACTGTCAGCACTAGACTAACTGTCTTGTCCCTGTGTTCCCTCCCCTCGACACCTCAGAACCCCTGGGTGGACGTCATCATCTGCCTGGCCCCGCCCACTGGTGTGTCCCTATTATCCTGGGGGGGTGACTAGGTTTTTGGGGCTGGTGTATGTACCTGTGTGTGGGGTTGTGTTGGTAGGACAAGGAGGAGTGAATCCTGCACCTGGAGAGGGGTGCAGTCATCTGTGACAACTTGATTTTGTCAGGGCGTCACACTCCCCCTTGGTAGAACACAGCCCGTCCTCGGGCTGTCAGGCTCCGGTTTTTATTTTTCTGCTTCTGTAAAACGTAAAAGCATAACATTGTTTTTTGAACCATAAATTTTATTGATTTTTAACAATAAAAATAGAACATACATGTAATGAGTTATTTTGTCCAGTCGGTTATCCTTAATAGTAAAGATTATCCATTCCCAGTCATTCGTTGCTAACAATTGAACTGTCAACATATAATATCAAATCCCAATGATTATACCGCCACTTCAGCACCAGATGGACGTGAGCAGCAGCATTCCCCTTCTCCTACTCTCACCTGGAATCGGAGTAATCTAGCCACTTCCCCCATGTTACTTCGAACTTGAACCCTCTATTATTTTTAATTGCGCTCCATGCTACAATTGTGTTGCATCTTGGCCCTTATTTCTTGAGTAGTCGGAACCTGCGGTGTTTTCCATTTACTCGCAATACACACTTACCACTGTCAGAAATTGTACGGTTATTATTACATCATTGTAATCCATGTCTTCCAGGCCTATAGACAACAGAGCTTTTTCGGGGCCTAGCTCCATATTATATCCCAGTATTGAACTTAAGCACTGTTGTGTCTCTGTCCAAACTGGTTGTATCATCCCACACTCCCACCAGATGTGAAGCAATGAACCCGGCTGGTTGTTACACCTCCAACATATATCCGAGCTCCGAGGATATATTTTCTTTAGCCTTATTGGCGTGTAATACCACCTATATAGGAGTTTCCTTGATATCTCTAAATGGTTGATACAATGGGACATTTTTTTTGTGTATTTGAAACGAATACTCCCATTGTTCTTCCAGGAATTGAGTTTGCAAATCTTTTTCCCATTTCTTTACATATGGTAAGGAGTGCGGGTTTTGTGTGTCATTCAGGGCTTCATACGCCCTTGATATCCCCCCTTTGTCTCTTTGTTAACCTCAAAGAAATTTTCATATGATGATACCAACTCCTGTTGTTTTGTTTTCACATTTGACAATAAAGGTCCAGTCACACTAAACAACTTACCAGCGATCCCAACAACGATAGGGATCGCTGGTAAGTTGCTAGGAGGTTGCTGGTGAGATGTCACACTGCGACGCTCCAGCGATCCCACCAGCAACCTGACCTGGCAGGGATCGCTGGAGCGTCGCTACACGAGTTGCTTGTGAGCTCACCAGTGACCAGCCCCCAGCCAGCAGCGCCACGTGGAAGATGCTGCGCTTGGTAACTAAGGTAAATATCGGGTAACCAACCCGATATTTACCTTGGTTACCAGCGCACGCAGCTACACGTGCAGAGAGCAGGGAGCAGCGCACACTGAGCGCTGGCTCCCTGCTCTCCTAGTTACAGCACACATCGGGTTAATTACCCGATGTGTGCTGCAGCTAAATGTGCACAGAGCAGGGAGCAGCGCACACCGGGTGCAGCTGCACAGGGTACTTATATAGGGTATAGAGTACAGGGTGCAGCTGCACAGAGCAGGGAGCAGCCCACACCGCTTAGCGCTGGCTCCTTGCTCTCCTAGTTACAGCACACATCGGGTTAATTACCCGATGTGTACTGCAGCTAAATGTGCACAGAGCAGAGAGCAGCACACACTGCTTAGCGCTGGCTCCCTGCTCTCCTAGCTACAGCACACATCGGGTTAATTAACCCGATGTGTCCTGCAGCTACATGTGCACAGAGCAGGAGCCGGCACTGACAGTGAGAGCGGCGGAGGCTGGTAACAAAGGTAAATATCGGGTAACCAAGGACAGCGCTTCTTGGTTACCCGATGTTTACTGTGGTTACCAGCCTCCGCAGAAGCCGGCTCCTGCTGCCTGCACATTTAGTTGTTGCTGTCTCGCTGTCACACACAGCGATGTGTGCTTCACAGCGGGAGAGCAACTACTAAAAAATGGCTCAGGACATTCAGCAACAACCAACGACCTCACAGCAGGGGCCGGGTTGTTGCTGGATGTCACACACAGCGACATCACTAGCAACATCGCTGCTACGTCACAAAAGTTGTTCGTTAGCAGCGATGTTGCTAGCGATGTTGCTTAGTGTGACGGGGCCTTAAGTGTCTAATTTGGAGGTATGTGTAAAAGTCCCTCTTATTTACCCCAAATGTGCTAACAAGGTCACCAAACGGTCTAAGCTCCAAGTTACTCATGATGTCTTCTACCTTGGTTATCCCTTTTGAAATCCGCTCCCCCAGATTCATATTTTGTATCATTTTACCAATAATGGTTATCGGGAGCTTATGTGTTCTTGTGGGGAGTAGTCTCTACCCCACCTTCTGTGATAACCAAATGTTTGCTCCCGCTCGTATTGTGGGGTAACCTGGTGATTGCTCTTTTTTGGCTAAACGGAGATACCACATATATGAGGCCATAGAGGAATGTCCCATCAGTTGTGCTTCCAATTTTACCCAGGCTTTTGGGGAGTTCCCATCCCACCAGTATCTCAGTTGATCTGGCATAGTAGCTCGGTAGTATGCATGTACACACGGGCATCCTAGCCCCCCTGACCGTATTGGCATGAACAGGAATTTTGCCGATACTCTCGCTTTTTGTCGATTCCATATGAAACTCATTAGAGCTGACTGGAGCTTATTGAGGGCGTGCAGTGGTATTTGAATAGGTAGGTTGCGAAAGTAATATAGGATTTGGGGTAATAACATCATTTTTACTACTGATATCTGGCCTAACCAGGATATCATTGCCTTGGGGTATGCTTGAATTTCCTTATTTATATTTTGCAATAGATTTGCATAGTTTATTTTTCCCAGGTTTTTGATCGGATAAGTTAATTGAATCCCTAGGTATGGGATTTTGTCTGCCTTCCAAGTCAGTGGATACTGTTCCATTAGTTTCTGTTTTGTGGCCTGTGGGATACCCATATCAAGGATTAAGCATTTACTCAGATTAATTTTATAGTAGCTAACTTGCCCAAATTGGGTAATTATTCTAAATATATGAGGTAGGGAGACCTCAGGGTTCGTGACACATAGTATGACGTCATCTGCAAATAGGACTATCTTGCTCTCCAAGGCTCCCACACTGATCCCGGAGATTTCTCTCTGCTTCCTTATGGCCTGAGCAAAGGGTTCTATCAATAGAACGAATATCAGGGGGGAGAGAGGGCACCCCTGCCTCGTTCCATTTGTTATATTAAATCCTGAAGACAAATACCCATTTGAATATACCTGGGCCGAGGGCTTAGAGTATAGTGCCATGATGGATGATAGGATCGATCCCTCAAAACCAAAGCCTCGAAGCGTCCTTTCCATGAATCCCCAGTGGATTCTGTCAAACGCCTTCTCCGCATCCAAAGATAGGAAATGATAAACAAGCAATGCATGGCTAATCAATACTCTGGGGGAAACACTCCAAGGGTTCCCACAGGAGGGGTGCCAACTTCAAAACAAAACATGTTAAACAAAGAGGAAGGAAGAGAGAAGGCACTGAATTTATGCAAAAAATAGTATTTATTTAAACATCAAAGATATTTATTCATAGATAGAAAACAGTCCTAAAGTATTTGTAATTTGCAAGAAAAATATAAAAATGAGGCCACAGGAGGTGGATGGAAAATGGATGGGTTACTAAGGAACGCAATAATGAACCCAAAAACACCTACCCTGTACCCTGCCGGTGGAACAAGTAGGAGACTAGTCGTGGATCAGAGAGGTGAAATTGCCAAGGGGAAGGGATGTAGAACCCCCCAAAAAATGAGATGAAGTTATGGAGCAAAAAGCTGCAAAATGGTCATAAATGACAGTAAGGGAATGAGGGGGGGGCTGTTGTCACTGTATTCTCCTCAATTATAGATTGGTACCCTTTCTACATCATCTACTAGTGCATCCAATTAATTGCTATCTAATATATGATGTTGGACCCCCCTTTTTTTATGCTATGCCATTTACTTTCAGCTTCTCTATGAGCCTCAACGGGGTTAAATATCCCTGCTTTGGTGCGCTGTTTCCTCGTTGCCTCCGCAGCCTATTTATTTACTTTGCGGTATGTGTTGCATATTGCAAGATCATTTAATATACAGCGTTTTGCCTTTATTTAAATCGGTAGCTAATCTGCATGCCCTGATGTGCGGCGTCTATGTATATTTTTGTTGCTGCACGCTGTATGGGTGGTGCTTATCGGGCCTGAACAGGGCGTGTCACCTGACCTGCGGTGGCACACCTCTGGTACAATACAATTGGATGGGGAGTGTTTTGAGACATGGAACTGGGAGGTCCGCTGAACCGGATATGACCTCACATATGCAGTACCTGCTGTTCTCTCCTATCCAATGAAATCCTATGCGTTCCAAAGTGGAACGCGGAAGTCTATGGGTCACGTGATCGGAAGTGACCTCAGACGCTGTTACAGTGAGTGCTAATGGAGGATCGTGCATGTGAATCTTTACTGCACAGCTGAAGGTAAACTGGATTGGTAGAGGGGTATTAATTGGAATGAGGGATCAGTGTCCATGCACCACCGTTTACCTGGACACATAGGTTACTTTTCTGATCCCTGCCATTACTGGTGGATCAGATCTGTGATCCCTGCCATTGCAGGTTGATCATTCTCTGTTTTTTGTCTCCCTTGAGAAACTCTGGCTATTCAGAGGGAAACGCGTCGGGAGGACGTTATCTGTTTATTTTTGTATGGTTGCGGGGCAGACAACTTACTTGGGTGCTGCCCTTGTCAGGCGGAAGTACAATCACAGGGGCACGACAGGGGTTTTTATACCATCTCCCAACGCTCTACCCTGGTTCTTCCAGCCTATGACCAACTACGGATCGGTGTGTCTCCTTACCCTTGGAAAAGATCTGGGTGAGATCCTTCTAATTTGTAGCCATTTGGCATGTTTGTTTTACTGCACTATTTACACTTTTGTGAACTAAATATCGATTTTATTAATTAAATTAAAAGTTAAGTTTTAGTCCTTGCTATTATCTCAGTGTCTGGGTCCTTTCCAGGTTTGGGCAGGGTAATAATATGAGCATTCAGCATTTCTACAGGAAAGGAGCTGTTCTTGGTGGCCTCATTGAACGCTCTTACCAGGTATGGTGAGACTGAGTTTTTATACTTTTTATAGTAGTCATTTGGAATGCCATCTGGTCCCGGGGCCTTGTGTAATTTCAGGGTATCTATAGCTCTATACATTTCCAATGTTGTAAGTGCCTGGGAGAGCAATTCCTTCTGTGTAATTGATAGTTTTGGTAGATTTACTGATTCTAAGAATGTCATTATTTCTGCGTCATTTGGTTGGTGGGTCCGTTTGTCTCCTTTTAAGTTGTATAGGGTTTCGTAATATTTAGCGAATTCGTTTGCAATTTGTTGAGGGTCCATTATTTTTTCCTTGTTGGGGCCGTTTAAATATGGGATTCGGGATTTTGCTGCACGTATTTTCACCTGTTTAGCCAACAATTCCCCCGAATTATTTCCTTGCCAATAATACTTCATTTTGAGTTTTTTGAGGGCATGCTCGTATGTGTGTAGATTAAGCTCATGTAGCTGTTTATGTAGATCTGAGAGCTCTGCTGCTCTAGTGGGTGAGTAGGATTGTTTATGCAATCTATGTAAATTCCCCAGCTTGGTTTGGATATCAGTTACTGCAGTTTACGTAGTTTTTTTGTAATGTGAGGCCTGTTTTATAAAATGCCCTCTCATGACCGCCTTGTGTGCACACCATAGGGTTGTGTCCGATATTTCTTTATTGTAATTTTGTGCAAAATAATCTTGGATGGTTTGCTGCGTTTGTGGTACGTAAGTAGGGTGGTTCAAGATATAAGTATTGAGCCTCCATATTGGAGATTTATCCATTTCATGCTTCTCCTCTATTTCCAGCGTGATGGGAGCGTGGTCACTCCAAGTGATATTTCCTATTTTTGCGGCTAACACTCGTGGAATTACTGTTTTATCAACTAGACAGAAATCAATTCTTGTGTAGGTATTGTGCGGGTGTGAAAGAAACGTGTAATCTCTTGTGGATGGATTCTTTAATCTCCAAACGTCATATAATTCGTGTGTGAAACAGTTTTGTAAGTGGGCTAGGGTTAAAGGGAACCTGTCATCAGAAATTTAGCTTGAAACCTAAAAGTTTCCCCCTCTGCAGCTCCTGGGCTGCATTGTAGCAAGGTTTCTATACTTTTTTGGCCCCTTTTAAACCAAATTAAATACTTTATAAACCTGTACCTTTTGCTATGCAAATGTTGTAAATCGTCCATGGGGGCCGGCTGTCTGGTGTCCGTTACTGTCCTCCTGCCGATTTACGCCGCCCCCAACGCTGAATTTCATACCTCAGGACGGCGCCCGAGGTCCCGCACATGCGCTGTGGGACTGTGCAGTGTGTGCACGTGTGACCGCTGGTGACGTTTTGCGCAGGCACGAGGTTATGGGTGGCGCTGTGATTGTCCTCAGCAAGTGCCGCCCATAACCTCGTGACTGCACTTTCCCCTCTTCCTCCAGCGTTCTGCGCAAGCGCTCGCTGGCCAGATGACCCGACGTCACGTCTTTCCCATCTTGCCCTGCTGCAGGGTAAGATGGGAAGGAGGTGACGTCAGGTCATCTGGCCAGCGTGCGTTTGCGCAGAACGCTGGAGGCAGTGGGGACAGCACGTCCACGAGATTATGGGCGGGCACTTGCGATGCAATTACAGCGCCGCCCATAACTCGTGCCCGTGACACACATCACCAGCAGTCCTGGCGTGGGCGGCACCTCGGGCGCAGTGGGCGGCGTCCTGATGTACGAAATGGAGCGTGGGGGGACGGCGTCAATGTGCAGGAGGGACAGCAACGGTCACCAGAGAGCCCGCCCCCATGGAGAATTTACAAGATTTTCATACCAAAAGGTACAACTTTATAAAGTATTTAATTTGGTTTAAAAGGGGGCACAAAAAGTATAGAAACCTTTCTAGAATGCAGCCCACGAGCTGCAGAAGGGGAAACTTTTAGGTTTCAAGCTAAATTTCTGCTGACAGGTTCCCTTTAAGTTTTTTTGATCTTGATGTGAAATGCATGTTTGGCCACAGTGCTATATTGAAATCCCTTACTAGCATTAGAGGGCCCTTTTTAACTTTGTTGGCTTTTATTATTGTTTTCCTAATGTGTGTATATTGTCCTATATTAGGGGCATATACAGTTACTAGTGTGTATGGGATATTGTTAATTAAATATTGTAATATAATATATCGTCCATGAGGAGCTATAATTTGGTTTGTTTGAGAAAAAGCAACCGAATCTCATATTGCGATCGCCACCCCTCCTTTCTTTCGATCAGTTGGTGCCAGTAGCACATGCGGGAATCTTTTATGTTTTAATCTACTCGTATCTTCACTGTTCAAGTGAGTCTCCTGTACACACAATATGTCTGCAGTTTTCTTCAATGCTTCTTTCCATAATGTTGACGTCTTGTATGGGGAATTTAGACCTTTGGCGTTAATAGATATGAATTTAACCCCCATCTAAATGTTTTGTCTTGTTTGCTAAATGTCTCTGCTGTGTATATTTTGTCCCTTTTCTCTTATGTGAACTGATGGGGCAAACTGTTACACTCTCAATTTCATACTCATCTACATTACTGATGCCCACGTCCATCATATGACCACGTCGCTTCAAACCCCCCTCTTTCTTTCCCGCAATTCCGACTGGAAGTTTCTTCAGTTGTAAATAAGAAAAAAAACAAACACAAGTAACTGTTGCATAAGTAAGGCTAGGTTCGCACACTGCGTCTTTTTGACGCTGCGTTTTTGGCCGCTAAAAACGCACAAAAACGCACCTGCGTCGAAAAAACGCATGCGTTTTTGCCGCGATTTGGTGCGTTTTTGGCTGCGTTTTGCTGCGTTTTTGATCTCTGCGTTTTGCTGCGTTTTTCAAATGCATTGCATGGGCGGAAAACGCAGAAAAACGCAGGAAAGAACTGACATGTCCATTTTTTTTTTTAACTCAAACGCAGGTAAAAAAAACAGATGTGTGCGGACAGCAAAAATGAAAACTCATAGACTTTGCTGGGGAAGCAAAGTCCTGCAGTTTTAAGGCCAAAAACGCACCCGAAAAACGCCGCGAAAAACGCACTGTGCGCACATAGCCTAACCTTGCTCTCAAGAGCGAAAACATAGGGTGCCCTTATGGGCTTCCCATATCGGGTATCAGGAGCCAAACTTAGGCCTATCAAACAAAATTTGGCCTGAGCTCTGACATATTCCCCAGGAGTAGACCAGGAAAAAGAAAAATGCCTGTTCAAAAGAGAAACAGAAAAATAAAACAAAGAAAATAAAAAAAAGGAAAAAATTTAGAAAAAAATTCAGGTAAATTCTCAGTGTATATAAGGATAGCAAAGTGAACGGAATAGAATACGCCTAAAACGTAGCCTTTAATGTAATAAAATTAAAAATCCATAAAGGACCTATAAAATGACAAAACAGACCAATAAAGCAGCCAATATACTCAAACACTGCAGAGGACCAATTGGCTGATTACACAATTACTTATGTGGTGAGTAACATTCATATATATAATTGCTGTAAAATACCACCATAGATATCAGCAGTATAAATCGTATAATGAATGATAACCTAAACAGCCACAAAATCACCTGCCACAATTGCAACTGGCGGTGAATAAATGATGGAAAAGGAACGGTCTTACCCCATCTGCCGTGTCACCCTTTCCCTGTTAATCTGGAGCACTTAATACCGGATGCTATTGGTAACCATAATAGATGAGATCGCCTGGTCCTTTATCTGGATGACTCAGGGTCTCCACAGGTTCCAAATATAAGTCCAGCAGTCGTGCAGGAATCTCCCAACGCGTTTCTTATATCATCAGGGGAGGAAACGCGTTTCTTATATCATCAGGGGAGGATAGAGATCCAATATTCTGGTCTCATTGTGACCAGAATATTGGATCTCTATCCTCCCCTGATGATATAAGAAACGCGTTTCCTCCCCTGATGATATAAGAAACGCGTTGGGAGATTCCTGCACGACTGCTGGACTTATATTTGGAACCTGTGGAGACCCTGAGTCATCCAGATAAAGGACCAGGCGATCTCATCTATTATGGTTACCAATAGCATCCGGTATTAAGTGCTCCAGATTAACAGGGAAAGGGTGACACGGCAGATGGGGTAAGACCGTTCCTTTTCCATCATTTATTCACCGCCAGTTTCAATTGTGGCAGGTGATTTTGTGGCTGTTTAGGTTATCATTCATTATATGATTTATACTGCTGATATCTATGGTGGTATTTTACAGCAATTATATATATGAATGTTACTCACCACATAAGTAATTGTGTAATCAGCCAATTGGTCCTCTGCAGTGTTTGAGTATATTGGCTGCTTTATTGGTCTGTTTTGTCATTTTATAGGTCCTTTATGGATTTTTAATTTTATTAGATTAAAGGCTAAGTTTTAGGCCCCCTTCACACGTCCGTGAAACACGTGCGTGTTTGGTCCGTTTCCGTATATGCCGGAGACACGGCCAAACGTGCACCAATGTTAATCTATGATTGTGGTCACACGTCCGTTATTTCATTATGTCCGTGTGTGCGTGTCCGTGATCCGTATGTGTGTGCGTTTTGCACGGATGCATGTCCGTTATCTGCACGGAGCACGCACACGTGGACACAATGAAAGTCTATGGGTATGTGCACACACGTTAGTAAACACGTATGCATCTACCTATAGTCCGTGTCCGTTTGGTGTTTTTATTTCTAGTGATGTCGGCTATTCTTTCTATTTCTGTGTATGTCGGTCAATCTCCCTGAGTCCGTCGGTCGGTCTCTCTGTCGGTCTCTCTGTCTGTCTGTCCATCTCTCACAGTCTGTCGGTCAGTTTCCCCCCCTCTCTCATACTTACCGTTCCCCGATCTCCGGCGCAGCGCTGCACGGCATTCACACTGCTGCGGCGGCTTTTACTATTTTGAAAAAGCCGGCCGCTCATTAAACAATCTCCTATTCCCTGCTTTCCCCGCCCACCGGCGCCTATGATTGGTTGCAGTGAGACACGCCCCCACGCTGAGTGACAGGTGTCACACTGCACCCAATCACAGCAGCCGGTGGGCGTGTCTATACTGTGCAGTAAAATAAATAAATAATTAAAAAAAAACGGCGTGCGGTCCCCCCCAATTTTAATGCCAGCCAGATAAAGCCATACGGCTGAAGGCTGGTATTCTCAGGATGGGGAGCTCCACATTATGGGGGCCCCCCACCCTAACAATATCAGTCAGCAGCCGCCCAGAATTGCCGCATACATTATATGCGACAGTTCTGGGGCTGTACCCGGCTCTTCCCGATTTACCCTGGTGCGTTGGCAAATCGGGGTAATAAGGAGTTATTGGCAGCCCATAGCTGCCAATAAGTCCTAGATTAATCATGTCAGGCGTCTATGAGATACCTTCCATGATTAATCTGTAAATTACAGTAAATAAACACACACACCAGAAAAAAATCCTTTATTAGAAATAAAAACACACACATATACCCTGGTTCACCAGTTTAATCAGCCCGAAAAAGCCCTCCATGTCCGGCGTACTCCACAGTCCTCCAGCGTCGCATCCAGCGCTGCTGCATGGAGGTGACAGGAGCTGCAGAAGACACCGCCGCTCCGGTCACCTCCACGCAGGTAATGAAGACAGCCGGCGATCAGCTGAGCTGTCACTGAGGTTACCCGCTGTCACTGGATCCAGCGGTGGCCGCGGGTAACCTCAGTGACAGCTCAGCTGATCGCGCTACTCACCTCAGTTGCTGCGTGGAGGTGATAGGAGCGGCGGTGAGTAGCGCAATCAGCTGAGCTGTCACTGAGGTTACCCGCGGCCACCGCTGGATCCACCGCTGGATCCAGCAGTGACAGCGGGTAACCTCAGTGACAGCAGCTGATCGCCGGCTGTCTTCATTACCTGCGTGGAGGTGACCGGAGCGGCTGTGTCTGCTGCAGCTCCTGTCACCTCCATGCAGCAGCGCTGGATGCGACGCTGGAGGACTGTGGAGTACGCCGGACATGGACGGCTTTTTGGGGCTGATTAAACTGGTGAACCAGGGTATATGTGTGTGTTTTTTATTTCTAATAAAGGGTTTTTTCGGGTGTTTGTGTTTATTTACTGTAATTTACAGATTAATCATGGAGGGTGTCTCATAGACGCCTGACATGATTAATCTAGGACTTATTGGCAGCTATGGGCTTCCAATAACTCCTTATTACCCCGATTTGCCAAAGCACCAGGGCAAATTGGGAAGAGCCGGGTACAGCCCCAGAACTGTCGCATATAATGTATGCGGCAATTCTGGGCGGCTGCTGACTGATATTGTTAGGGTGGGGGGCTCCCCATAACATGGAGCTCCCCATCCTGAGAATACCAGCCTGCAGCCGTATGGCTTTATCTGGCTGGCATTAAAATTGGGGGGGACCGCACGCCATTTTTTTTTAATTATTTATTTATTTATTTTACTGCACAGTATAGACACGCCCACCGGCTGCTGTGATTGGGTGCAGTGTGACACCTGTCACTCAGCGTGGGGGCGTGTCTCACTGTAACCAATCATAGGCGCCGGTGGGCGGGGAAAGCAGGGAATAGGAGATTGTTTAATGAGCGGCCGGCTTTTTCAAAATAGTAAAAGCCGCCGCAGCAGTGTGAATGCCGTGCAGCGCCGGGGATCGAGGAACGGTGAGTATGAGAGAGGGGGGAAAACTTCAGTCACTCGGGGGATTAGCGGTCACCGGTGAATCCTTCACCGGTGACCGCTAATCAGTACTCGACACAGACAGAGCCGCGGTATGAGGATCAAGTCGGGTGAAGTTCACCCGAGTTCATTCTCATCGCGCAACTCTGTCTGCTGTCAGCCGACATTTATAAACGACATTGTGCATCACACACACGGACATTCCACACGGACATTCCACGTACACATACACTTTAATTCCACACGCACACACGGACGTTCTGCACACAAACACGGCTAGCATACGCAATTCACACAGGTGCCACACGGACCATAAAAACGGACACAAAAACGAGACACGGACCCGAATAACGGCCCGTAACACACGTGCGTGTTTTTCACGGACGTGTGAAGGGGGCCTTAGGCGTATTCTATTCCGTTCACTTTGCTATCCTTATCTACCTACCAGTGAATTGATACCCAGTAACTATTTCAGTATAAATTCTCAGTGTAGAGAAAAGAAAAAAAAGGAGAAAAAAACAGAAAACCAAGATCTCCAAGAAATCCAGGAAAAGGGTCCATGTCCAAGTCCCGATATCGTATGGGGTCCATGCCATAAGTGACCCCCGGCTTCTTCAGACCCGAATTTTCTTCCCAAAGAGGGGCCTTACTGCTCTCAGTCTGTTTATCCAGATGGCGAATCCTAAAGAACTCTTCTGTAAAGGATCAATTAGCAGAGTTCAATTCCGGTTTTTCAATCTCTGTTCCTGGCGGCTTAAACACTTTCTCTACATTCAGAATTCATGCTTTGGACCAATCCTCCGCGATTTGTCGTGGTAGTGGATTTCTTTCCAGGGCTTCCCTGGCTGTAGAGGGTAGATTCCACTCCTTGCAGAGTCGTAAGGCTTGTTCCGGGCTGCTTGCCATATGCTTGTGCCCATCTTTAGTTATTATGAGCTTTACTGGGAAACCCCATTTGTATGGGATGTTGTGATCCCTTAGTATCATGTGCATGATGAGAATGCCTTTTTGCGTGTTAAAGTGAATGCCGATAAGTCTGCATATATGGATATATCTTTAAAACGATCAGGCAGAGATGGCAGGTTTCGAGCTGCCTCCATCACTTTTTCTTTGATGTGGAAGAAATGTATTCTAACTATTACATCTCTGAGTATTGAGGCTGGGAGATGCTTAGGCTTAGGAAGCCTGTGGGCTCTGTCCAGAACCAGATCCATCTGCGTAGAGTCCGGCATCAGGCATGAGAAATAATGAGTGAGAAATTCTTTGAGAGTATCTATTTTAACCGTCTCTGAAATACCTCTCAGTCTGACGTTGTTGCGGCGTGATCTGTCCTCCATATCCGCTATTTTGAGCTTTAGTGCGTCTACCTCTTCATCTATAGACACAACTGAATCCACCACCTCATTGTGCGCCGTTGTTAGTTCCGCCATCTTATCTTCTATCTGAGACGTGCGTTCTCCTATGGCATTAATGTCCCTTTGCAGAGATCTAAGCATATTTTGCATATCTTTTTTAAATATGGACATTATTTCAGACATAAGCTGTCTCATAGTATGCTCATTGAGTGGCTCTGCAGCTGTAACATTTATATTGCGATGCCTGTACTCTGTAGTGCTGCTGGTATCTTTCAGGCGTCTTCCAGGAGAGGAAGCCTGGGGCTGGATTACTGGGTCCTCCCCCTGTTCCCTCTCCTCCTGGCCTGTGTGCTCCCTGAGTGTATCCCAGTCCTGTTCTTCTTCCCTGCGGTTATAGGGGCTGCTCCCTCCATGTTTCCCTTCTGCTGTCCCCTGTATGATGTCTCCTACCTTTCCCAGCCCGCATGGAGTTGTGGATATCAGCGCTGCCACATTGTGCTTGTGCTTTACGGCACCATTTTGAATGCCCTCTGCTGCAGGGTAAAACTGGGTGAGTTTGATGGGGCTTTTCCTTCCTTTGCCCCTGCCGCTCCGCTGCTCTTTCATGGCTCCTCACTCCTGACTTCTTCCTCTGACAATCGGGTCTGGAGCTGCTGCTAAATAACGCTGTGTGCCGCTGTATGGGGTCCGTATGCACTGGAGACTCACTACTGTGCTTCCTTCTCCATGTGCTGCTGGCCACGCCCCTCAAAGCATAACATTTTAAACTTTAAAACATTTCATCCCTTTACAGGGAGGCACATTCCTTGAACGTTACGTAGCACAGTCCCTTTCCCACCAGTCCACCCCAGAGAGTCCCAAAGTCCAGAACCCTCTGGCCTGGAGGTTAGCCACCGGTTTTGTTAGTGACTGGGCCTCGGCCGACTCTACCGCAGGCCCTTCCTCCAACCAGTCCTCTCCAGTGGGTGTTACAGTCCTGGTAGTAGAGAAAACAAGAAGGCATATGGGGGATATGTACACTAACCCAAGACAGTTTTTGGGTGGCCTCTGCCAGTCCTGAGGCCATGGTCCATAAACAACAGGGGTAAAGCTGGGTTAATCAGGGAAAGGGGGTAGCCGATTCCGCTACCTGTTACTCCTTCTCATGCAGATAAATCAGGTGAGGTACACGGTTAATTGGCATTTACAATTTGCTTATATACATACATTACTTTATACAAGTACATACAGGCATTACTCACTCCCTGTATCTGAGTGGTGGCTGGCCTAAGTAAGGGCATGTAGACCTCCTCAGCCCTAAGTTCTCTCCTAGGCCCTGTAGTGTTGTACTATCTACGGGTTCCTCACTCCTCGTGATGGGTACTGTAGGTAGAGACCTACGGGGGCGTGGCATGGGTTCAGGTGCGACTCTAGGTGTGTGTGTATTGGTGCAGTGTCAGCAGGCCTCTCTGGTTCTGGCTCTTCCACAGGTTGTGGGAATGTTAGAACTGGAACAATCACTGCTCCATTTTGCATAGGCCAATCTGCTGGGAAGTCACCTAGGACAGTGTGGATCACCTCCTTCCGTCTCTCGACACCCAGGGCTGGAGTGCTAACTTATTCCAAGATCTTCAGAGGTTTCGGGCACCTTTTCAAGTGGTCCCTGGAGACTGTAGCTGTAGTTTCTCCTCGGTCTTTGCTAATAAGACAGGTCTTTCGACTATCAAAGTCAGAGGGTTTTACAGTCATATGAAAATGTTTGGGCACCCCTATTAATGTTAACCTTTTTTCTTTAAAACAATTTGGGTTTTTGCAACAGCTATTTCAGTTTCATTTATCTAATAACTGATGGACTCAGTAATATTTCTGGATTGAAATGAGGTTTATTGTACTAACAGAAAATGTGCAATCCGCATTTAAACAAAATTTGACCAGTGCAAAAGTATGGGCACCTCAACATAAAAGTGACATTAATATTTTGTAGATACTTCTTTTGCAAAAATAACAGCCTCTAGTCGCTTCGTGACGCTTTTAATGAGTTCCTGGATCCTGGATGAAGGTATATCTGACCATTCCTGTTTACAAAACAATTCCAGTTCAGTTAAGTTTGATGGTCGCCGAGCATGGACAGCACGCTTCCAATCATCCCACAGATTTTCAATGATATTCAGGTCTGGGGACTGGGATGGCCATTCCAGAAAATTGTAGTTGTTCCTCTGCATGATTGCCTGAGTAGATTTGGAGCGGTGTTTTGGATCATTGTCTTGCTGAAATATCCATCCCCTGCATAACTTTCAACTTCGTCACTAATTCTTGCACATTATTGTCAAGAATCTGCTGATACTGAGTTGAATCCATGCGACCCTCAACTTTAACAAGATTCCCAGTGCCGACATTGGCCTCACAGCCCCAAAGCATGATGGAACCTCCACCAAATTTTACTTTGGGTAGCAAGTGCTTTTCTTGGAATGACGTGTTTTTTTGCCTCCATGCATAACGCCTTTTTGTATGACCAGACAACTCAATCTTTGTTTCATCAGTCCACAAGACCTTCTTCCAAAATGTAACTGGCTTGTCCAAATGTTCTTTTGCATACCTTAGGCGACTCTGTTTGTGGCGTGCTTGCAGAAACTGCTTCTTTCGCATCACTCTCCCATACAGCTTCTCCTTGTGCAAAGTGCGCTGTATTGTTGACCGATGCACATTGACACCATCTGCAGCAAGATGATGCTGCAGGTCTTTGGAGGTGGTCTGTGGATTGTTGTTGACTGTTCTCACCATTCTTCTTCTCTGCCTTTCTGATATTTTTCTTGGCCTGCCACTTCTGGGCTTAACAAGAACTGTAGCTGTGTTCTTCCATTTCCTTACTATGTTCCTCACAGTGGAAACTGACAGTTTAAATCTCTGAGACAACTTTTTGCATCCTTCCCCTGAACAACTATGTTGAATAATCTTTGTTTTCAGATCATTTGAGAGTTGTTTTGAGGAGCCCATGATGCCACTCTTCATAGGAGATTCAAATAGGAGAACTACTTGCAAGTGGCCACCTTAAATACCTTTTCTCATGATTGGATACACCTGCCTATGAAGTTCAAAGCTCAATGACGTTACAAAACCAATTTAGTGCTTTAGTAAGTCAGTAAAAAGTAGTTAGGAGTGTTCAAATCAAGAAATTGATAAGGGTGCCCATACTTTTGCACCGGTCAAATTTTGTTTAAATGCAGATTGCACATTTTCTGTTAGTACAATAAACCTCATTTCAATCCAGAAATATTACTGAGTCCATCAGTTATTAGATATATGAAACTGAAATAGCTGTTGCAAAAACCCAAATTGTTATAAAGAAAAAAGGTTAACATTAATAGGGGTGCCCAAACTTTTTCATATGACTATATATATATATATAAATATATATATATATATATATATATATATAAAAACAAAAAAGTGCAAGTTTGTTATAATCAAGCAAAAAATGTTCAAAATAGTGATCCAAAGATGTATAGAAAAAAAAAACATGGAATCATTAAAAATGTCACTTTGTCCTGCAAGAAATGCGGCCCCCTTCAATTTGTTTTTTCTATGTGCGGCCCATTCCCCCAGCTGAGTTTGAGACCCCTGGATTAGATTACTTTATTTTATATTTTGCATTTCTGAACTCGGTGATACCAAATATGTCTATTTTCTTATTGTTTTATTTTCAATTGGGGGGGGGGTGATTTAAACTTCTAGGGTTTTTATATTTTTCATATTTTTTTCAAACTTTATTTTCTTCAGCGCTCTATTGGGAGACCCAGACGATTGGAGTATAGCTACTGCCTCCGGAGGCCACACAAAGCACTACACTAAAAAGTGCAAGGCCCCTCCCCTTCTGGCTATACACCCCCGTGGTATCACGGGTTCTCCAGTTTTCAAGCTTTGTGCGAAGGAGGTCAGACATCCATGCATAGCTCCACAGATTTTAGTCAGCAGTAGCTGCTGACTATTTCGGATGGAAGAAAAGAGGGCCCATATAGGGCCCCCAGCATGCTCCCTTCTCACCCGTTGATGGTGTTGTAAGGTTGAGGTACCTATTGCTGGTACGGAGGCTGGAGCCCACATGCTGCTTTCCTTCCACATCCCCCTGGGGGGCTCTGAGGAAGTGGGATCCTGCCGGCCTCAAAGCTCTGACGCCGGGCTCCATCCACAGACCCATTTGAACCTGCTGGATACGGAGCTGGAGTACCGTTCAGGGACATGGCCCTGCACCATTACAGGTACTCTGTGTCCCCGTACACACAGGCACAGCACACTCCAGACTTGCTGGGTGTGCTAGTGCGCCGGGGACAGTAAAGGGTTACAGTCACTGCAGCTTTGCTGAGTGACTTTGTGTATTGGGAACTACCGCGCCGGACGCTCCGGGAGCGGCGGCGCGGCTGGGACTTGTAGTTCGCCGGGGACTGGGCGCCGACCGCGCTTTTACGGCGGCGGCGCTTATAAATCCAGTCCCCGGCTTCTGCGGCCTAGTGCCGCTTCGTTCCCGCCCCCTCCCTGTCACTCAGGGAAGGGGACAGACGCTGAGCAATCAGCAGCGCCGAGGGCTGGAGCCTTTTTTACATGCTCCAGCCCTCTCACTGCACACTGTCGGACGCCGGATTCCCGCTCTGACTTGGGGCACGCCCACGGCCCGCCCCTCCTCACACGAGCTGGGGAAGACGCCGGCAGCCATTACTGCAGTCCGAGCTCGGACTTTCGGCAACCAGGCAGGACGGTGGCGACCATACACCCGCTTATAGGCGGGCGGTAAGCGGCACACATAGTGCTGACCCCAATATATACTGCAGTGTGTACATGTGTATTTTAACTGCATAGGTCGCTATATGCCCGCTTGGAGAGCGACACATCAGCAGCAGGAAAGCAGGTGTGCTAAGGCACAGGCTTTCTAGGCTGCTTGTATTGCACGTACTGAAGTGTTCATTTGTGTTTATGCTTGTATGCTATACACTGCACTGTACAGTCGCTAGTCTTAGCTATATTCTCCTGGAATGGCTAGACTACAGCAGCAGAAAACCAAGGGTGCTGGGGCACAGGTTTTTTTCTATGCTGCTTGTATTGCATGGGCTGCAGTGTGCATTTGTACTTGTGCTTGTATGCTATACATTGCACTGTATGGTCACTCTTCTGGGCTATATTCCCCTAGATGACTAGTCTACAGCAGCAGAAGAGCAGAGGTGCCAGGGCACAGGCTTCTATGCTGCTTGTATTGCTTGTGCTGCAGTGTTCATTTGTACTTTATGCTTGTATGCTATACATTGCACTGTACGGTCACCAATCTTGGCTATATACTTCTAGATGGCTAGTCGGCAGCGGCAAAAAAGCAACACAGATTTTCAGTGCTGTTTTTACTACATGGGATGCTGTTCATGACACCGTCCCATTGTGTGCATGCTCCCCTGTAGCACTTCGTCTGCCGGGGTCTCTAGCACTTCGTCTGCCGGGGTCTCTACTAGTCGTGGCCAAAGAAACCACCTGTCATCCCTGTCCAAGGACAGGGACGGAGTTGCAGTTTCGACAGATATATTGTCATAAGATAGAGACTTGCAGTCCAGACAGGCCATGGGCAATCTTCCTGACCAACCTCATTTGGAACGGGGGGGTCCCAGGAGGACTCTCTGTATGATAAGGCAGCTCTCCAGGACTTTGATCCTGACATCGCTATCAATCCGGATACACCGGATGGTAACGCCATACGGACTGATCCTATAGCGTCCATCAATGGAAGGTTGGATCTTTCTCCCTCAGCTCCCCCAGTGGAGGAGTCAGCTTCACAGCAGGAGAAGTCCCTTTTCAGTATCTCAAACGGATATTGAGTATTTTTCTGGCCACGCTGACTTCAGAGAAGCAGTCCAGAAACACCACGCTTACCAGATAAGCGTCTTCTCCAAACGTTTTTAAGATACACGTTATCCCTTTTCCCCTGACGTGGTCAAGCGCTGGACCCAGGGTCCAAAGGTGGATTCTCCAATCTCCAGGCTTGCGTCTAGAGCCATAGTTGCACTGGAGATGGGGCTTCACTTAAAGATGCCATTCACAGACAGATGGACTCTGGTTGAAATCTGTCTAGGAGGCTATCGGCGTGTCGGTTGCTCCGGCATTCACAGCCGTATAGGCAACCTAACCTTTTCAGCTGTTCTTGCGCAGCTGGCCTTGAGCACATGTACATCTGTACCGCAGAGGCGTCCGTAACTCCGCAGTGTCTGCACTGCGACTTACCCTATTAATGCTGTCCTAAAAGTACAGTCGAGGTTTCGGTCCTTCCCAAGCTCGGGCAGGTCCCAATTGTCCTCGTGCAAAAGGGCTACAAAACCTCAGACGGGCTCAGATTCCGGCCGGGCTCAATCACGCCCAAGGAAGGCAGCCGGAGGAACCGCTACCAAGGCGGTCTCCTCATGACTCTCAGCTCTCTCTCTCTCTCCGCATCCGCGGTTGATGGCAGACTCCCCCGCCTTTGGCGACATTTAGCTGCCACAGGTCACAGACCGGTGGGTGACGGACATTGTGCTCACGTGCACAGGACAGTGTTCTGTTCTCGTCCTCCGACTCCATTCTTCAGAACGGCCCCACCTCCCCACCGAGCAGATGCCCTGCTGCAGGCGGTGGACGCTCTAAGAGCAGAAGGAGTGGTGATCCCTGTCCCCCCTCAGGAACGAGGGCGAGGGTTTGTACTCCAATCTCTTTGTGGCTCCAAAAAAGGACGGCTCCTTCCGTCCTGTTCTGGACCTAAAACTGCTCAATAAGCATGCGAACGCCAGGCGGTTCCGGATGGAATCCCTCCGATCCGTCATTACCTCAATGTCTCGAGGAGACTTCCTTGCCTCAACAGACATCAAAGATGCCTATCTCCACGTGCCAATTGCTACGGAGCACCAACGTTTTCTACGTTTTGTGATAGGAGACGACCATCTTCAGTTCGTAGCTCTGCCATTCGGTCTGGCGACAGCCCCACGGGTGTTCACCAAGGTCATGGCAGCAGTGGTAGCAGTCTTGCACTCTCAGGGACACCCGGTGATCCCTTACTTGGACGATCTACTCGTCAAAGCACCCTCCCTCGAGGCATGACAACGCAGCCTGAATGTTACGCTGGAGACTCTCCAGACTTTCGGGTGGATCATCAATTTGGCAAGGTCAAATCGGTCACCGACTCAATCACTAACGTATCTCGGCATGGAGTTCACACTCTATCAGCGATAGTGAAGCTTCCGCTGAACAAGCAGCGTTCACTGCAAACAGAGGTGCAGTCTCTCCTTCAAGGCCAGTCGCACCCCTTAAGGCGCCTCATGCACTTCCTAGGGAAGATGGTGGCAGCCATGGAGGCAGTTCCCTTTGCGCAGTTTCATCTGCGCCAACTGCAAGGGGACATTCTCCGCCAATGGGACGGGCAGTCAACCTCCCTGGACAGGAAAGTCTCCCTTTCCCAGACGGCCAAGGACTCTCTGCAATGGTGGCTTATTCCCACCTCATTGTCACAGTGAAGATCCTTCCTACCCCCATCCTGGGCAGTGGTCACGACAGATACGAGTCTGTCAGGGTGGGGAGCAGTTTGTCTCCGCCACAGGGCTCAGGGGACGTGGACTCAGCAGGAGTCCACCCTTCAGATCAATGTTCTGGAAATCGGGGCAGGGTATCTTACCCTACTAGCTTTCCAGCAGTGGCTAGAAAGAGAGCAGATCCGAATCCAGTTGGACAACTCCACAGCGGTGGCATACATCAACCACCAAGGAGGGACGCGCAGTCGGCAAGCCTTCCAGGAAGTCCGGCGAATCCTCATGTGGGTGGAGGACACAGCATCCACCATATCCGCAGTTCACATCCCGGGCGTAGAAAACTGGGAAGCAGACTTCCTCAGTCGCCAGGGTATGGACGCAGGGGAATGGTCCCTTCACCCGGACGTGTTTCAGGAAATCTGTCGCCGCTGGGGGGTGCCGGACGTCGACCTAATGGCGTCTCGGCACAACAACAAGGTCCCGGCATTTATGGCACGATCGCGCGATCACAGAGCTCTGGCGGCAGACGCCTTAGTGCAAGATTGGTCGCAGTTCCGGCTCACATATGTGTTTCCACCTCTGGCACTCTTGCCCAGAGTACTGCGCAAAAAATCAGATCCGATTGCAGCCGCGTCATACTCGTCGCCCCAGACTGGCCGAGGAGATCGTGGTACCCGGATCTGTGGCATCTCACGGTCGGCCGACCGTGGTCACTACCAGGCTGGCCAGACTTACTGTCCCAAGGGCCGTTTTTCCATCGGAATTCTGCGGCCCTGAACCTGACTGTGTGGCCATTGAGTCCTGGATCCTAGCGTCTTCAGGATTATCCCAAGGGGTCGTTGCCACCATGAAACAGGCTAGGAAGTCCACCTCTGCTAAGATCTACCACAGAACGTGGAAGATTTTCTTAACCTGGTGCTCGGCTCAGGGAGTGTCTCCCTGGCCATTTGCATTGCCTACTTTTCTTTCCTTCCTGCAATCGGGGTTAGAAAAGGGCTTGTCGCTCGGCTTCCTTGAGGGGGAAGTCTCGGCACTATCCGTGTTTTTTCAGAAGCGTCTAGCACGTCTTTCTAAGGTGCGCACGTTCCTACAGGGGGTCTGTCATATCGTACCCCCGTACAAGCGGCCGTTAGATCCATGGGATCTCAACAGGGTATTAGTTGCTCTCCAGAAGCCGCCTTTCGAGCCTCTGAAGGAAGTTTCCTTTCTCGCCTGTCACAGAAGGTGGCGTTTCTCGTTGCGATCACATCGCTTCGGCGAGTGTCTGAGCTGGCAGCTCTGTCATCCAAGGCTCCCTTCCTGGTGTTCCACCAGGACAAGGTAGTGCTGCGCCCCATTCCGGAGTTTCTCCCTAAGGTCGTATCCTCATTTCATCTTAATCAGGATATATCCTTGCCTTCCTTTTGTCCTCATCCGGTTCACCGGTATGAAAAGGACTTACGTTTGTTAGATCTGGTGAGAGCACTCAGACTCTACATTTCCCGCACGGCGCCCATGCGCCGTTCCGATGCACTTTTTGTCCTTGTCGCTGGTCCGCGCAAGGGGTTGCAGGCTTCTAAAGCCACCCTGGCTCGATGGATCAAAGAACCAATTCTAGAGGCCTACCGTTCTGCGGGGCTTCCGGTTCCTTCAGGGCTAAAAGCCCACTCAACCAGAGCCGTGGGTGCGTCCTGGGCATTACGACACCAGGCTTCGGCTCAACAAGTGTACCAGGCAGCTACCTGGTCCAGTCTGCACACTTTCACCAAGCATTATCAGGTGCATACCTATGCTTCGGCGGATGCCAGCTTAGGTAGAAGAGTCCTGCAGGCGGCAGTGACACCCCCGTAGGGGAGGGCTGTTTTGCAGCCCTAACATGAGGTATTTCTTTACCCACCCAGGGACAGCTTTTGGACGTCCCAATCGTCTGGGTCTCCCAATAGAGCGCTGAAGAAGAAGGGAATTTTGTTACTTACCGTAAATTCCTTTTCTTCTAGCTCTTATTGGGAGACCCAGCACCCGCCCTGTTGTCCTTCGGGATGTTTTGGTTGTTTGCGGGTACACATGTTGTTCATGTTGAACGGTTTTTCAGTTCTCCGATGTTACTCGGAGTTAATTTGTTTAAACCAGTTATTGGCTTTCCTCCTTCTTGCTTTGGCACTAAAACTGGAGAACCCGTGATACCACGGGGGTGTATAGCCAGAAGGGGAGGGGCCTTGCACTTTTTAGTATCATAGTATCATAGTATCATAGTTTTTAAGGTTGAAGGGAGACTCTAAGTCCATCTAGTTCAACCTGTAGCCTAACATGTTGATCCAGAGGAAGGCAAAAAAACCCCAATGTGGCAAACAAGTTCCAATGGGGAAAAAATTTCCTTCCTGACTCCACATCCGGCAATCAGACTAGTTCCCTGGATCAATACCCTGTCATAAAATCTAATATACATAACTGGTAATATTACATTTTTCAAGAAAGGCGTCCAGGCTCTGCTTAAATGTTAGTAGTGAATCACTCATTACAACATCATGTGGCAGAGAGTTCCATAGTCTCACTGCTCGTACAGTAAAGAATCCTCGTCTGTGATTATGATTAAACCTTCTTTCCTCAAGACGTAGTGGATGCCCCCGTGTTCCAGTCGCAGGCCTTGGTGTAAAAAGATCTTTGGAAAGGTCTCTGTACTGTCCCCTCATATATTTATACATTGTGATTAGATCCCCCCTAAGCCTTCGTTTTTCCAAACTAAATAACCCCAAGTTTAATAACCTGTCTTGGTATTGCAGCCCACCCATTCCTCTAATAATCTTGGTGGCTCTTCTCTGCACCCTCTCCAGTTCAGCTATGTCCTTCTTATATATCGGTGACCAGAATTGTACACAGTATTCTAAGTGTGGTCGCACTAGTGACTTGTACAGAGGTAGAACTATATTTTTTTCATGAACACTTATACCTCTTTTAATACATCCCATTATTTTATTAGCCCTGGCAGCAGCTGCCTGACACTGTCCACTAAAGTGAAGTTTACCATCCACCAATACACCCAAGTCTTTTTCTGTGTCTGTTTTACCCAGTGTTCTACGATTAAGTACATAATCATAAATGTTATTTCCTCTACCCAAGTGCATGACCTTACATTTATCTACATTAAACTTCAATTGCCACTTCTCAGCCCAATCCTCCAATTTACATAAATCTCCCTGTAATATAAAATTATCCTCCTCTGTATTGATTACCCTGCAGAGTTTAGTATCATCTGCAAATATTGAAATTCTACTCCGCATGCCCCCAACAAGGTCATTTATAAATATGTTGAAAAGAAGTGGGCCCAATACTGACCCCTGTGGTACCCCACTATGAACTGAGACCCAGTCCGAGTACGTACCATTAATAACCACCCTTTGTTTCCTATCACTTAGCCAGTTTTTAACCCAGTTACACATATTTTCCCCTATCCCCATTATTCTCATTTTATGTACCAACCTTTTGTGTGGCACCGTATCAAAAGCTTTTGAAAAGTCCATATACACAACATCCACTGCATTTCCCTGGTCCAGACTTGAACTTACCTCTTCATAGAAGCTGATCAAATTAGTTTGACAGGATCGATCCCTCATAAACCCATGTTGATACTCTGTCATAAGGTTATTTTTCTTGAGATACTCCAATATAGCATCTCTCAAGAAACCCTCAAGGATTTTACCAACCGTAGAGGTTAAACTTACCGGCCTATAATTTCCCGGCTCAGTTTTTGTCCCCTTTTTGAATATTGGCACCACATTTGCTATGCGCCAGTCCTGCGGTACCGACCCTGTTATTAAGGAATCTGAGAAGATTAAAAATAATGGTCTATCTATCACAGAACTCAATTCCTGTAGTACTCTGGGGTGTATGCCATCCGGGCCCGGAGATTTGTCAACCTTAGTGATTTCGAGGCGGCGGCGTACTTCCTGCTGGGTTAAGCAGGTAATATTCAAGTGTGAATTTATGGTATCACTGGTCATGTCATCTGCCATGGCATTTTCTTGTATAAAAACCGTAGAAAAAAAGTCATTCAGCAGGTTGGCTTTACCCTCATCCCCTTCCACCATTTCACCAAGACTATTTTTAAGGGGGCCAACACTATCGCTTTTCAGTTTTTTACTGTTTATGTAGTTAAAGAATATTTTAGGATTATTTTTACTTTCTCTCGCAATGAGTCTCTCTGTCTCAAACTTAGCTAACTTAATTTGCTTTTTACATATTTTATTTAATTTTCTATAATTATATAATGCCTCATCACTACCTACCCTCTTTAATTCTTTTAAGGCTTTCTGTTTTTCTTTTATTGCTTCCCTTACAGCTCTATTTAGCCATAGGGGTTTCCTCCTATTTCTAGCATGTTTGTTCCCATAGGGTATATTTTCTGCACAAGCCCTATTCAGGATGCTCATAAAAGTCTCCCATTTGCTTTGTGTACTTTTATTACTTAGTACATCATCCCAGTTTATTGCACTAAGATCATCTCTCAACCGTTTAAAATTTGCTTTCCTGAAGTTTAGTGTCCTTGTAGCACCTCTACTAGACATCTTACTAAAGAATACATGAAAACTTATTATTTTGTGATCACTATTCCCCAAGTAACCCCCAACTTGTATATTTGATATGCGGTCTGGCCTATTGGTTAGTACAAGGTCTAGTAGTGCTCCCCCTCTTGTGGGGTCCTGTACCATTTGTGAAAGGTAATTATCTTTCATTGTTATCAAAAATCTATTTCCTTTGCTGGAACTGCAAGTTTCTGTTCCCCAATTTATATCAGGATAGTTAAAGTCCCCCATAATAATTACCTCTCCGAGACTCGCTGCTTTATCAATTTGCTTTATGAGGAGATTCTCTACCTCTTCCATAATATTCGGCGTAATATAGTGTAGTGCTTTGTGTGGCCTCCGGAGGCAGTAGCTATACCCCAATCGTCTGGGTCTCCCAATAAGAGCTAGAAGAAAAGGAATTTACGGTAAGTAACAAAATTCCCTTCTTTTACATTTTTAATTTAGTTTACCTTGTCTTCCTATGGGACTTTATAGATCCACTGTCGGATGTCCTGTTCATTTCTGTTGATCAGATCTGCACAGCTCTGGTCAGCAGAAATGTAGCACTCCTGTGTGAGCCAGCGTTCTGTCGGCTCGCACAGGAAATACGTCATGATAGCGACATGAGTCATCACATGACCCGTCACTACCATGGCAACCATCGCCATTTTAATTGCGCTGTCAGTATTTGATAGCGCAATCTAGGTGGTAAGCAGGTGCGGGTGGATCTCTGATTTACCCTCGCCTGTTGGCCTGGTCATCGGATGACTAGACATGTGCAGGGATTACTGAGAGCTCACCACTGGAGCCCATGATTACCTGGGGGATATGGCTTAAAACCTATATATACGTCCAAGGTCGTGAAGGGGTTAAAATAGGTGAAAAATGCTGAAAGAATTGACAGGCAGGAGATTTCAAACTGCTTCAGATCTGCAAAGAAAAAAGATACACAATACGTAAATTCTAGAATACCCGATGCGTAGAATCGGGCCACCTCCTAGTCTTATATAGTAGGCTAGGTGTCCTATATACCCTATGAAGTAGAAATAGTTAAGATAGCCTCTGGCTATGTCAGCATTTTTTCCACCTTTTTATCCTTGAATTTCAATTTGGAATCATGTTGAAAAGTAAGTTTAACCCCTTTCCGGCCTAGGACGTACTGTCATGCTAGGTACGGGGATGTACCAAGCGAACAGTGAAAGGGAAGGGAAAGTAAACCCTGTGTCTATGGAATGGGAGATGGTGACCCCTGACCAAGTCTACCGCTGGCTCCTGGCTTCCATCATCACCCTAGATAGGGTCAGCACCTATGAGCTGAACAGGAGACCTTGACCCTAGGCTGACTCTAAAACTGGGCATTAGGTAGGGAACTGGTGGTATGAGCACATAGTCAACCCCACTGAGCACTAAAGATGACACAGGGAGCACACGCAGGGGGAAAGCATATGAATAACTTATCTCCAGATGACTCAGATAAACAGCAAACAACAACAGTGTTTGTTCAGATGAGTGCAAGCCGACTGCTTACATCCAGAGCTTGCATAGGATTTAAGTCCATCACCAGAACAGAGCCAGGGGGAATGAGATTCTGTAAGCACACAAATTGAAGTACTGATGATTAACAGCTGAAAGGTGATTACCCCCAAGCAGAGTATGTCAGAGAGCAGTTTGTGCAACCAAACACTGCAACCTTCTACAGCCGGGACACCACAGGACCGTCTATCAAGCGTGACACATACCTGTATGTCGTAGGTCTTATTTGTCCCTTTAATGCAGGCTCACATGGTGAGCCCGCGTTATTCATCGCATATGTCTGCTGATCTGATCAGCAGGCATGTGTAGCTAATAGGCGCGGTTGGATCTGTTCTTCAGTGGCTAGAATCTTCAAGATGTCCAGGGCCTGTTCCTGTTTTGTCTTAAATATAGCGGTTTAGATGTTGGGCTTCTTAAAGTGCCTCTTCAGAATCAATGTTTCGGGCGAATAAGTGGACATCCTTTACTGCTGTAAATTTGTCTAAACTTTGTGTAGGAGAAAAAGTTAAGCCTTTCTGTAGTATTTTTTCCTGTATTGGAGAAAGAAGATGAGAGGATAGATTTAAAGGGAATCTGTCACCAGGTTTTTGCTACCTCATGTGAGAGCACCATTATGTAGAAACAGAGCCTCATTCCAGCGATTTGTCACTTAGTTAGCTGTTTACTGTTATTTTGATAAAATCTGTTTTCTCTGCTGCTGATTAAACAGTGATTTTAGCAAAACTATACTAAGCAGACCAGTAAGTGATACATCGCTGGAATCAGGGTCTCTGCCCCTACGTTATGCTGCTCTTAGATTAGATGGCAAAAACCTGGTGACAGATGCCCTTTAATACTTAAGTTTGGTCATCCCTTTCTTTTTCAATAGCAATACATCTTGATTTGGATAACTCCCTGCCTACCATGTTGGGTCCTGACAAATCTTAAAGGTCTCATGAGAAGGAATTGTATACTTGCTTGGGATGATAAAGAGGTGTTAAGGCTACTTTACACGCTGCGATATCGGTCCCGATATCGCTAGCGTGGGTACCCGCCCCCATCTGTTGTGCGACACGGGCAAATCGCTGCCCGTGCCGCACAACATCGCGCAGACCCGTCACACATACTTACCTGCCCGGCGACGTCGCTGTGACCGGCGCACCGCCTCTTTCTAAGGGGGCGGTCCGTGCGGCGTCACAGCGACGTCAATGAGCGGCCGCCCAATAGAAGTGGAGGGGCGGAGATGAGTGGCCGGAACATCCCGCCCACCTCCTTCCTCCCTCATAGCGGCCGGGAGGCAGGTAAGGAGAGGTTCATCGTTCCTGCGGCGTCACACATAGCGATGTGTGCTGCCGCAGGAGCGACGAACTACATCGTTACTGCTGCAGTAACGATAATCGAGAATGGACCCCCATGTCACCGATGAGCGATTTTGCACGTTTTTGCAACGATGCAAAATCGCTCATCGGTGTCACATGCAGCAACATCGCTAATGCGGCCGGATGTGCGTCACAAATTCCGTGATCCCAACGACTCCGCATTAGCGATATCGCAGCGTGTAAAGCCCCCTTTAGAAACTATTCTAGAGTTCCTTATTTTTTGTTGTCCTATTGTTTTGCCATCTGTAAATCCTTTCTGTTTCATAATCCTTGGTATTATGTTGGTATTTCTTACATTTGAGTGCGCTTTTTTATTGTTCAAGTTTTTCCAGGTCCTTATCTAGATTCTAATGGAATTGAGCCAATTGGTCTACTGACATGCTTCTCACTAAATCTGTGTGAATATTTTCTATTTGTTGATCCACTTTTTCGTTCAACTTTGTATGTTTTTAATTTAAGATCTCTATGAAGGTTAGGGAACAGAGAGCTGAAGCCTCTTCCCACCATTTTGTCAGGGTAACATCGTCCACAAGTGATATACAGTGGGTACGGAAAGTAATCACACCAGTTACATTTTTTCACTCTTTGTTTCATTGCAGCCATTTGGTAAATTCAAAAAAGTTCATTTTTTTTCTCATTACTGTGTACACTGCACCCCATCTTGTCAGAAAAAAACAGAAATGTAGAAATTTTTGCAAATTTAATAAACAAGAAAAACTGAAATATCACATGGTCATAAGTATTCAGACCCTTTGCTCAGACACTCTTATTTAAGTCACATGCTGTCCATTTCCTTGTGATCCTCCTTTAGATGGTTCTACTCCTTCATTGGAGTCCAGCTGTGTTTAATTAAACTGATAGGACTTGATTTGGAAAGGCACACACCTGTCTATATAAGACCTCACAGCTCACAGTGCATGTCACACCATATGAGAATCATGAGGTCAAAGGAACTGCCCAAGGAGCTCAGAGATAGAATTATGGCAAGGCACAGATCTGGCCAAGGTTACAAAAGAATTTCTGCAGTAGTCAAGGTTCCTAAGAGCACAGTGGCCTCCATAATCCTTAACACTAGAAGTCCCAGAGAGGGATCATTTAACATTTCTACCTTTGGAATCCATAGAGCTCAAAATTCCTGTGACTTCTAGTGTTAAATGGAAAAAGTTTGGGACCACCAGAACTCTTCCTAGATCTGGCGGTCCAGCCAAACTGAGCAATTGTTGGAGAAGAACCTTGGTGAGAGAGGTAAAGAAGAACACCAAGATCACTGTGGCTGAGCTCCAGAGATACAGTAGGGAGATGGAAGAAAGTTCCACAAAGTCAACAATCACTGCAGCCCTCCACCAGTCAGGCATTTAGGGCAGAGTGGCCCAACGGAAGCCTCTCCTTAGTGCAAGACATATGAAAGCCCGCATAGAGTTTGCAAAAAAAAAACTCATGAAGGACTCCCAGACTATGAGAAATAAGATTCTCTGGTCTGATGAGATGAAGATAGAACCTTTTGGTGATAATTCTAAGCAGTATGTGTGATGAAAACTAGGCACTGCTCATCACCCGCCCAACACAATCCCAACAGTGAAACACGGTGGTGGCAGCATCATGCTATGGGGGTGTTTTTCAGCTGCAGGGACAGGACAACTGGTTGCAATTGAATGAAAGATTTATGCGGACAAGTACAAAGATATCCTGAAAGAAAACCTCTTCCAGAGTGCTCTGGAACTCAGACGTGGCTGAAGGTTCACCATCCAACAATATAATGACCCTAAGCACACAGCTAAAATAACAAAGGAGTGGCTTCAGAATAACTCTGTGACCATTCTTGACCGACCCAGCCAGAGTTCTGACCTAAACCAATAGACCTGAAAATGTCTGTCCACCAACATTCACCATCCAACCTGATGGAACTGGAGGGGATCTGCAAGGAAGAATGGCAGAGGATCCCCAAATCCAGTGGTGAAAAACTTGTTGCATCATTCCCAAGAAGACTCATGGCTGTACTAGCTCAAAAGGGTGCTTCTACTCAATACTGAGCAAAGAGTCTGAATACTGATGACCATGTAATATTTTAGTTTGTTCTTGTTTACTAAATTTGCAAAAATGTCTTCCTTTCCTTTTTTTTCCCTGACAAGATGGGGTGCAGAGATACATTAATGAGAAAAAAATGAGCTATTTTGAATTTACCAAATGGGTGCAATGAAACAAAGAGTGAAAAATTTAAAAGGGTGTGAATACTTTCTGTACCCACTGTATGTGGACCCTCAGACCTCTAGGGATGATTTTTTTGTTGGTGATAATTCTCTAGGGAGGTCATAGTCCAGCATGAATGGGTTTGTCATGGATAAGAGTCTTATTTTTCTTTTGGGTTGTGTAAAATCATCTAGGGCTTTATTAAAATCACTTTTATCAGTTAATTTACCCATAACTTGTAAGGCTGGTTGGTTAATAGCTTTTCTCACAAAATACTCAGTTTTACTGAAATTAGTTGATCTAAAATTAATACACCCAACAACAAAAATTGCTACATTGTGTATTTTGTATGACCTCCACCTCCATGATTTGTAAGGACAGCACTAAGACTTTTTGGCCTGAAATGAAGAAGTTGGTGACATACTTTAGTGTCTATCTTATTCCATTCTTGAAAAGAAAAGAAAATTCTGTACAACAGCTTGATTACAAAAGGTACAAATAGTTTTATTAGATATTATAAAGGCATTATAGCAAATACAAAAAATACATAGAAATGTAAAAGTCGTGAAATAAAAGGTAAACACCAGCAGATGGCGCCCTCATACCACATAGGCATGTAAGTCCGCTCTGAAATAAGCCGACACTAATGACAGCCCAGCTGACAGCTGCCCGTGAAAAGACAGAGGTGTTCCAGAGATAGAAATGTGCTGATAAACACACAATGTCCCACCGTGACCATATAGTAAGTTCAATAAGCCATGTAACAGTGTACAAACGATTTGCAAGGTCACAATACTAAGCAGACTAGCATACCTAAGTGTGGGATGAGGGGTGAGCCCCGACCTATAGGTTTCGTGTTGATCCTTCTTCCGGGGGTCCCCCGGCTTATTTCAGAGCGGACTTACATGCCTATGTGGTATGAGGGCGCCATCTGCTGGTGTTTACCTTTTATTTCACGACTTTTACATTTCTATGTATTTTTTGTATTTGCTATAATGCCTTTATAATATCTAATAAAACTATTTGTACCTTTTGTAATCAAGCTGTACAGAATTTTCTTTTCTTTTCATCTTCATATCTGTATATGGCTTTTTCCATATTGAAAAAATGACACGGTTATGTCCGTGTCTGTTAGTATCATTCACTTATTCCATTCTTGAAGATCGACTGCTTTTAGAGCCTGGATAGTGGATGGAGAGTGATACCGACCTTTCCCATCAGAATTCCCTTTGAGTGTTTTGGTTGGGATCAGATTAGGAGACATAATTGGCCACTGAATCACTTTCGCCCTGTTCTTCAGAAATACAACATATGTGTATTCTGTATAATTGTGATGTTGAAAAAGTGTACGTCTAGCAAGGGCATGGAGTTATGGTAGCCTCTTTGCTTTTATTATACAACAGTACATAAGTGAACTCATCCTAGTATCAATCAAAAGTAGCTTCTTAACACCAGCAGCACTCGAACAGCCCCACCAAGTTTCATTGTAGGCAACATGGAGTGATAAAAAAATCATTTAGAAAAATGCATACTGCCTATAGTGAAACATGGTGGCAGTGTCCTAATGTGGAGCTATATGAGTGCTCCTGATGTCGAGCTACATTTTTTTTTATGAACTCTTAAATTCACAGATGTACAGTACTGCTGTATATTAAAAGGGAAGATGCTACCATCACTTAGTGTACTTGGTATACATGCACTTTTCCAACTTGACAATGATCCAAAACTGACATTTTTTTGCATTTCTGAAGAACAGGTTGAAATCATTCCGCGGCCAAGTAAGTTTCCTGATCTGAACCCAACAATACCTATAGGGAATTCTGAAGAGACAAGTTGAGAATCACTATCCATCCAGCAGCAAGGCTTTTAAACAGATTGTTCTTAAAAACCTGAAAAAGACATTGCAGTATGTTGCCAACTTGTTCATTCCAGGCCTAGAAGACTTGGTGCAGTCCTTAAAAAGTTATGGAGGTCATACAAAATACTAGCTGTATTAGACCTAGTATT
The DNA here is from genome assembly GCF_048569485.1 of Anomaloglossus baeobatrachus. NCBI lineage: Eukaryota > Metazoa > Chordata > Amphibia > Anura > Aromobatidae > Anomaloglossus > Anomaloglossus baeobatrachus. The sequence continues at coordinate 156,734,718 of NC_134355.1, read as the reverse complement.
GTTGTTTTGTCTGTATCTATTGGTCATGATCATTGTTTAATAACATTTATACTATTTTTCTAAAAAAAAAAAGTTCTTTGGTGATTCTTATGGCTCCAATTATCTATAGGTCTAATGCATGCAGGGGAGCCTTTCACATTGATGGGGGTTCTAATTATGTATTTTTGTACCTCTGGTGGTTCTGCTGCTGTTACTAGTTCTGACCCTGTATACAAGTAACAATACATAAATTGTGAGATTGGACAACCCTTTTACTTAGAATTGGGCTACACTTTTTAATTTTATAAGTAAAGTCATGTCCAGGTTTGAGATGAAAGTTTCCAGTCTCTCTAGGTGACTGCAGGCTTCTGAATTCTTATAATGCATGCTCTACACACTTTTAGGATTCTCCGGTGCAAGTGACGAGACTGGACGGTCATATGAGCGCAAGTATGAGATTTTTAGATTTCTGGCCACATTCTGACTAGATGTGTCCGGCCTTACTCAATTCATTTTTATTGAGCGAGGCCATTAATGTATAGTGAGCAAATAAAAACATGCATGTAAATCCCATACTTGCAGTTTCGTGACCTCCCACTCCCCCGCCGGCACAAGAGAATCTTGACAGTGTGCAGTGTGAGAATTCAGAAGTCTACAGTCACATAGAGTGACACAGAGTGACTGCAGATTTTTATCTCAAACCTGGAGAAGCCCTTTACTTATAAAATTAAACAGTGTAGCTCAATCCTAACAGCATGTAATATACTCCCTATTAAGATTCAGCTCTGCTCGCTGGTTCCAGCAGACACCACATGGCCTCTCCACTCATAAGTGATTTTCATACTTCCATGAGACAATTAGCTTTTCTTCCTACGTTCCTCTTTGAACTTTGAGAGAATTATTAAGAGCAGCTCGTCATCATGTGACTAAGTGTGCAAATCACATATAAATGGTCACATGGGGCGGGGGGGCGCCAAATTTAATTCTTGCCCCGGGTGCCGGAAAGCCTAGATACACCTCTGCTTAGAGGGTTTCAGATGTTGTTTTTGAAAAATACTAGATGTAGTAGTTTTCACAGGGGGTGCATTATTTTTTTTTTCCATTAACTGATTTGAGTAAAACTGAAGATTTACTAATCAAAATTGTATACTGTTAACCTTACTTTCATGCTATTGGTTAAAAAAAATGTTCTATGAAACTTAGTCTTGTCAAAATTTTGGAAATTGTTCTTGTGTTCAGTGAGATTATGATTAAAATCCTAATTTTTAAAGTAGGTGTACTAATTTAGGTTGAGCACTGAATAAATGTATATACACCCACTAGATGTATATGTTTTTTATCCTGACTAATAAGTATTTCTTTTAATTATATATAGGTGAAATTTGAGCGGTTCACCTGCTTTTCTCAATTAAGGTATGTACTGTATGTACTGTGCATGTTTATTCACCCTGACTCATAGCAGTGACCTTAACAGCCTAATTTTTCAGGTATTTATGATATCAGTCTGGTATGCTTTACTCTTAAATGCTGCAGTGTTTCAGAGAAAAACATACTTTAAAAACCGCAGAAGACTGAGCCACCCTGGAGACTAGTTGGACAGGCGGGTCCCGGCAGCATCTGCATGTGCACTGTCCTGGATTGACAAGTTACTGCCTGTGCACGCACATAGGCAGAGACCTGTCAAGCTGCCAGGGACCCACGTGTCACGACTAATCACTTATAGTGTACGGTTTAAAAATTAAAGCCAATTGTTCAACTGCTGTTGATCGGTTCATTCTGCCTCCCAAAGATTGCAGTACAGCAGTTCTCACATTTTTCCTGCGATCTATGCTGATCGCTTACATCGAAGATCACGTGTAAATTTCTGAAAATCATGATTCAGATAAATTCTCAATGGAAAATTCACTGTAATGAGGCAGAGGGAGTCACTTTGACCCTCAGTCTGACGTATGATCCGACGGTGTCCATCTATTTACTCATCATTTTAGGCGTGCACAAAAGTGCAGTCATCAACAGTTTTGTTCACCTTTGAAAAGATGCACACAGCTGAACAGAGGCCGGTCGGAGACAGGAGTAGCTCTGCTGCCTCAATAGTGAATGGATCCATCTCGGGTTTTACCTGAATCACATATTTTGGACATGTAAATGGAAACCCCGATGTAAGTGCTCAGCATAGAGCACAAGATAAATGTGGACTGATCCAAAATGTTCTGTACCCCATATTGCCACCAAATAGCATTCAACTCAACCGACAGAAAACTCAAGTCCCCACTAAGGTCCATCATCTGTTAACGGAATTATGGGGGCTTCCACATTACTGGCAGAACAAAGTCTCTGGAAAAGTACTATGGCTCCCCCCCTCAAAAAAGAAATACAGCAAAATCTGCACATCCAAATCCCCCCATCCCTACTGAGCCCCATAATGTGCTTAAACCACAATTAACGTCAACATATTTGGCATTGTTGTAGTGAGGGGAGCCCACTTAATTTACAGGGTATAGGTTTCCAGAAGCACGAGCAAGGCACAATGTACAGCACTACAATGTACTGGGCGCAACAAGGGCTTATTTGCAATTTTATAATTCTGCTACATTCACGGCGTTTGACTCCATGGGTGTTTTCCAGAGTCTAAATTGTGGCTACACCCATAGATGAACTCCCAGAGGTATGTTATTTACAAATTTTGGTCACTTCAGGGGGTTTCTGTTGTTCTGGACACTTGGGGAGTCGGCAAATGGAGTCCGCATACTATTCTAGGAAAATTTGTGCTCCAAAATTCATCCTTCCTTCCGGCCAAAAGGTGCTGTACAGTCACATGGGGTATTGCCACGTTCTGCTAAAATTGTGTAAGACATTATGGGGCCTTTTTTACCTATTCCTCTTGTGAAAATTATAAATCTGGCGATAAAACAACTTTTTAGTAGTAAAAATAATTATTTTTTCTTCACCGCCCAATAGTATTACATTTCTTTATCGTTCCTATGGGAGACCCAGACATTGGGTGTTTAGCTTCTGCCTCCGGAGGACACACAAAGTACTACACTCAAAAGTGTAGCTCCTCCCTCTGAGCTTATACACCCCCTGGAAAACCAGATCTAGCCAGTTTATCGCTTTGTGTTCAGGAGGCACACATCCACACATGCATTCTCATCTGATTTTTCATTTTTGGAAAGAGTTCTGAAGAAAAGCGGGTCCAAGTCTGGACCCCCGGCATGTCCCTTCTCACCCCACTGTGTCGGCGGTGCTGTTAAGGTTGATTCCAAGGCTGGAGCCTTCCATGCCGTGCTCCTTCACCATCCCTCTGGGCTCTGGCTTGAAGTGGGAGCCAGCACGGTTCTCCATGCTTGGTAGGAGACCGGTCTCCATCCGCAGCCCTTCAGGATCCTGCTGGACCGGAGCACTCGCCCCCAGGGACTTGGAACCCTGCGTCTCAACAAGCTAAGTACCTGAGAGGTTTATATATTGGGGGTCCCTTGTACTTTATTGTTGGGGAGAGTGTGCTGAGTGTTTTTTGTGACATTTCCGGCGGGTTCTCTGGCTGTCGCCTGAGAACCGCGCCGATGGTGCCTGCACACCGGCCGCACCGCTCAAATTTAGGCCTACTTTCGGTTTCACTGCCCTCGCATGTCATTCATGCAGAGGGACAGTGCGGCTCCGCCCTGCGGCCGTTCTACACAGGGGAGAGACACTCCTCACTGAGTTCATGTCTCCTCCCCTGTAGGTCTCTATGGCCCTCCAGATCCCGCTCTCAGAGTGAGTCCCGCCCCCTCTCTTCACTCCGGCGCCATTTTCTCAGCGTTCTTCCCTGCGATCAGCGCTGGCTGCAGCATCCCTGCTGAGGTACTTGGGAGTCCGGGCTTTGGGATCTGGAGGGCACACAAACCGCTCCAGCGGTCTGGTAAGCCACAACCTCCGGTTGTGGACCTTCTGTATATACTCTCTGGGGGTCATTCTGGCAGAGCCCCCACTTCAGCAACATGTCTCACACGAGGAGCAAGGCTCCAAAGCTGTATTCAGTATGCACTGCATGTAAGCTCCTACTGCCTGAACCGAGCACCTATCCACATTGTGATGCCTGCTCTAACCTGACGATGCCTCAGCCTGGAATCGCCCCCCCAGTGGTCTCTCAGGCTGCTCCGGTCCCTGTGGCTGAACCCCCGGCTTGGGTAGAATCCTTTTCTAGGTCTATCTCCCAGTCTTTTGCCGACTCCATGGGACAGCTGTCCAGGACTTTGCTGAACATGCATCAGCCCCCTTCACAGGGTGCCTCTGCTGCTAGGGCTCTCTCAGCGGAGCTCACAGAGGATTCATCATCTGGTCCCAGACCCCGTCCTCCTAAAAGGAGACGTAGGGCTCCCTCTCCTTCCTCGTCCCGCGGCTCTGATTCAGGAGCTGACTCGCAGGACGAGGAGGATGCCTTTACAGGGGGCTCGGAGGCTAACTCCATGTGCACCATTGATCTGTCCGAAAGTGACTCAGATGTTAGTGATTTGATTGCGTCCATTAATTCTGTACTGGATCTCAATCCGCCAGTATGAGGAGCAACCCTCTCTGGCAGAAAAGCACCAGTTTACCTCGCCTAAGAGGACAAAGAGTGTGTTCTTTAACCACTCCAGTTTTCAGGCCGCTGTGTCCAAGCCTAGGGCCTGTCCTGACAAACGCTTCCCAAAGCGTGGTTTTGATGACCGTTTTCCCTTTCCACCTGAGGTGGTCAAGGAGTGGGCTCATTCACCAAAGATAGACCCTCCGGTGTCTAGGCTATCAGCCCGGACCGTTGTATCAGTGGCTGATGGCACCTCTCTTAAGGATTCCACTGACCGCCAGGTCGACCTTCTGGCCAAATCTGTATATGAGGCGGCGGGGGCCTCGTTCTCCCCAACTTTTGCAGCAGTGTGGGCTCTCAAAGCCATCTCTGCTTCTCTAGAGGAGATGCATTCCCTCGCCAGGGAATCTATGGTTGCTTTAACTTCCCAAGCTTCAGCTTTTTCATCCTATGCCATGTCTGCCATGCTGGAGGCTTCTCACCGCACTGCGGTGGCTTCGGCTAATTCCCTCGCTATCCGCAGGATCCTGTGGCTTCGAGAGTGGAAGGCAGATGCTTCCTCGAAGAAGTTCCTTGCTGGACTCCCTTTTGCTGGGTCCAGGCTGTTCGGTGAACAGCTGGATGAAATTATTAAGGAGGCTACTGGCGGGAAGAGTACTTCCATGCCACAAACCAAAACCAGGAAACCTGTCCAGGGTAGGAATCAGTCGAGGTTTCGTTCCTTTCGTTCCTCCAACTGGTCGTCCTCTAAGCCCTCGGCCTCGTCCACTAACTCAGCCAAGGACCAAAAATCCAGCTGGCGCACAAAAGCGCGTCCACAGAAGACCGCAGGAGCTGCTGCCACTAAGGCAGCCTCCTCTTGACTATCTGTCCGCACCAGCAACGTCCTTAGTCGGTGGCAGGCTCTCCCACTTTGGCGACGTGTGGTTTCAACACGTCTCCGATCAGTGGGTGCAGGATATCATCTCCCACGGCTACAGGATAGAATTCTCTTCCAGCCCGCCAAACAGATTTTTTCTGTCAACTCCCCCCTGCTCCAAGGCCGCCGCCTTCTCTCAGGCCGTGGCATCCTTGCAGGCCAACGGAGTAATTGTACCGGTTCCCGTCCGGGAACGGTTCAGAGGTTCCTACTCAAATCTCTTCCTAGTTCCCAAAAAGGACGGTTCCTTCCGGCCCATCCTGGATCTCAAGCTTCTCAACAAGCATGTTCAGGTGCGGCATTTTCGCATGGAGTCTCTGCGATCAGTCATTGCCTCAATGACCCAAGGGGATTTTCTGGCATCCATCGACATCAGAGATGCCTATCTGCACGTGCCAATTGCAGTTTCACACCAGCGTTGGCTACGTTTTGCAATCGGAGAGGAACATTTCCAATTCGTGGCTCTCCCCTTCGGGTTAGCCACGGCCCCTCGGGTATTCACCAAGGTCATGGCAGCAGTGGTTGCGGTTCTGCACCTCCAGGGGTTGGCAGTGATTCCTTACCTGGACGACCTTCTAGTCAAGGCTTCATCCAGCGCAGACTGTCAGCGGAGTGTCTCGCTCACTCTCGCCACTCTAGCCCAATTCGGGTGGCTTGTCAATCTGCCCAAGTCCACTCTAACTCCGACCCAGAGGCTCACGTACCTAGGGATGCAGTTCGAGACTCTGCCGGCACTTGTGAAGCTGCCCTTAGTCAAACAGCAGTCCCTCCAACTGGCGGTGCGCTCTCTGCTGAGGCCCCGCCGTTATTCCATCAGGCACCTGATGCAGGTGCTGGGTCAGATGGTGGCGTCAATGGAGGCTGTTCCCTTTGCCCAGTTCCATCTGCGTCCTCTGCAGCTGGACATTCTCCGCTGTTGGGACAAGCGGCCTTCCTCCTTGCACAGGCTAGTGGCTCTGTCGCCACAGACCAGGAGCTCTCTTCAGTGGTGGCTTCGGCCCCTCTCTCTGTCTCAGGGGCGCTCCTTCCTGGCCCCGTCCTGGGTGATCCTCACCACGGATGCCAGTCTATCCGGCTGGGGAGCGGTATGTCTCCACCACCGAGCGCAGGGCACTTGGACTCCGTCCGAGTCAGCCCTCTCGATCAATGTGCTGGAAACCAGAGCTGTGCTTCTAGCTCTCCTAGCCTTTCACCACCTGTTGGTGGGCAAGCACATCCGAGTCCAGTCAGACAACGCGACAGCGGTTGCCTACATCAATCACCAAGGCGGGACACGCAGCCGCCTGGCAATGTTGGAGGTTCAACGCATCCTTCAATGGACGGAGGACTCCAAGTCCACCATATCCGCAGTCCACATCCCAGGCGTGGAAAACAGGGAAGCAGATTATCTCAGCCGTCAAACCGTGGACAGTGGCGTGTGGTCCCTGCATCCGGCAGTGTTTCAGTCAATCTGCCGCAAGTGGGGCACTCCGGAAGTGGACCTAATGGCATCCCGTCACAACAACAAGGTTCCGGTTTACGTGGCTCGCTCCCACGATCCTCAGGCCTTTGCAGCGGACGCTCTGGTTCAAGACTGGTCCCAGTTTCGTCTGTCCTACGTGTTTCCCCCTCTAGCTCTCTTGCCCAGAGTTCTGCGCAAGATCAGAATGGAGGGCCGTCGAGTCATCCTCATTGCTCCGGACTGGCCCAGGCGAGCTTGGTACCCAGACCTGCTCCATCTGTCCGTAGAGGTGCCGTGGCATCTTCCGGACCGTCCAGACCTTCTCTCACAAGGTCCGTTTTTCCGCCAGAATTCTGCGACTCTCAGGTTGACGGCGTGGCTCTTGAGTCCTGGATCTTGACGGCTTCTGGTATCCCCCCTAAAGTCATCTCCACTATGACTCGGGCCCGTAAGTCTTCCTCTGCCAAGATCTATCACAGGACTTGGAAGATTTTCCTGTCCTGGTGTCGCTCTTCCGGCCATTCTCCTTGGCCTTTTTCCTTGCCGACCCTTCTGTCTTTTCTACAGTCCGGTCTGCAGCTAGGACTATCCCTCAACTCTCTCAAGGGACAAGTCTCAGCTTTGTCAGTTCTGTTCCAGCGGCGTATCGCCCGGCTGGCTCAGGTCCGCACCTTCATGCAAGGTGCGTCTCACTTCATCCCGCCTTACCGGCGGCCCTTGGATCCCTGGGACCTCAATTTGGTTCTCACGGTTTTGCAGAAACCCCCCTTTGAGCCTCTTAGGGAGGTTTCTTTGTTTCGTCTTTCACAGAAGGTGGTCTTTCTAGTGGCCATAACTTCCCTCAGGAGAGTCTCTGATTTAGCTGCGCTCTCTTCGGAGTCACCTTTTTTGGTTTTTCATCAAGACAAGGTGGTTCTCCGTCCGACTCCGGACTTTCTCCCTAAGGTGGTTTCTCCTTTCCACCTTAACCAGGACATTACCCTACCTTCCTTTTGTCCGGCTCCTGTTCATCGCTTTGAAAAAGCGTTGCATACTCTGGATCTGGTGCGGGCGCTCCGGATCTATGTGTCTCGCACTGCTTCTCTTAGGCGGTGCACCTCTCTTTTTGTGCTAACCACAGGTCGGCGTAAGGGCCTCTCTGCTTCTAAGCCGACCTTAGCCCGTTGGATTAGGTCAACCATTTCGGATGCCTACCAGTGTTCTCAGGTGCCTCTCCCGCCGGGGATCAAGGCACACTCGACCAGAGCTGTCGGTGCCTCTTGGGCTTTCAGGCACCAGGATACGGCTCAACAAGTCTGTCAGGCTGCCACTTGGACTAGCCTGCATACCTTTTCAAAGCACTACCAAGTGCATGCTCATGCTTCGGCAGATGCGAGCTTGGGCAGACGCATCCTTCAGGCGGCTGTCGCCCACTTGTGAAGTTAGGCTCCACCTACTTCTCAGTTTTTCTGTTTATTCCCACCCATGGACTGCTTTGAGACGTCCCAATGTCTGGGTCTCCCATAGGAACGATAAAGAAAAAGAGAATTTTGTTTACTTACCGTAAATTCTTTTTCTTATAGTTCCGTATTGGGAGACCCAGCACCCTCCCTGTTGCCTGTTGGCAGTTTCTTGTTGCGTGTGTTATCACCGGCTGTTGTCGTAGACAGAGGCTCCGGTTGTTCCGGTTCTTGCTCTGTTTTTACTTGTGGGTGGCTATTCTCCTTCAGCTTTTGCACTAAACTGGCTAGATCTGGTTCTCCAGGGGGTGTATAAGCTCAGAGGGAGGAGCTACACTTTTGAGTGTAGTACTTTGTGTGTCCTCCGGAGGCAGAAGCTAAACACCCAATGTCTGGGTCTCCCAATACGGAACTATAAGAAAAAGAATTTACGGTAAGTAAACAAAATTCTCTTTTTTGTGACACACTTGTAGTGTCAATATGCTCACTGCACCCCTAAATTAATTCATTGAGGGGTGTAGTTTGTAAAATGTGGTCACTTGTGACATAGCACCCACAAACAATTCCAACTAAATCTGCACTCCAATATGGCGCTCCTTACCTTCATCACTTTTACTGTGCCTCAAAAGTAGGTTTTGACCACATGGAGTATTGGAAAACTCAGGAGAAATTGCATAGTAAATTGTATGGTGCATTATCTCCTCTTACCCTTGTGGCAAGGAAATATTTGCGGTTAAAGCAACAATTTTTTTTTGGTAAAAATGTATGTTTTCATTTTCACGGCTTAATGTTATAAAATTGTGAAGCACCCGGGGGTTTAAGGTGCTCACCAAACATCTAGATAAATTCATTGAGGGGTCTAGTTTACAAAATGAGGTCATTTGTGGGGTTTTTCCTTTGTTTAGGCAACTCAGGGCCTCTCCAAATGCGACATGGTGCTCGCTAATGATTGCAGCCAATTTTGTGTTCAAAAAGTCAAATGGCTCTCCTTCCAAGCCCTGCCCTGCACCCAAACAGTAGTTTTCCACCACGTATCTGGTATCGATGCACTCAGGAGAAATTGCACAACAAATGTTATGGTGCATGTTCCTCTGTCACCCTTGTGAAAATGCAAATTTTGGGCTAAAGTAAAATTTTTGTGGGGAAAAAGTAACATTGTTTTAGTATCTGTGTAAGACCTAAAGGGTTAATAAACTTCTTGGATATGATTTTGAGCAGTTTGAAGGTGTAGCATTTAGAATGGTGTCACTTTTTTTTTTTTTTACTGAGAAAATGTTGGAACCCTTCTCAAATTCTGATCATGGGCAGTGAACCTCTCTGAAGCTCAGTGTCTCTGAGCAATGTAAAGCAGGTTATGAAGTGACCCTCATTTTGGAGGCTAAACCCATCAAGGATTTTATCTGGATGGTTGATGAGCACCTTGAAACCCTAGGTGCTTCATGGAATTTTATAACGTTGAGGCTTGAAAAGGAAAGAGTAAATTTTTAATCTAAAAAATGTTGCTTTTACCAAAAACTTTCCAAGTTCACTAGGGTAACAAGAAATAATAGACCATATAATTTGATTTTAAATTTCCTGAGATCGTGAATACCCCATATGTGGTCAATAAGTACTTTTGAGGCACAGTACAAAATGAAGAAGAGAAGGAGCACCATATTGCAGTGCTGATTTAGTTGGAATGATTTGCGAATGCCATGTCACATTCGCAAAGCCCTTGAGATTCCAGTTCAGCCAACCCCCCCCCTCCACAGGTGACCCCATTTTACAAGCTGCACCCCTCAATGACCCTAATTCATCAATCGATGCAGTGAACATATTGACACTACAGGTGTGTCACAAAATGTTATAGTATTGAGCAGTGGGCAAAATATAATTACATTTTTACCACTAAAATGTTATTTTTAACCCCAGATTTCCAATTTTCGCAAGGGAAATAGGTAAAAAAAAAAGGCCACATAATATGTTACACAATTTTTCCTGAACGTGGCAATCCTCCATGTGTACAGTACTGTTTAGCTGTACCACGGGGCCCGGGAAGGAAAGAGCGCCATTTCGTTTTTGGAGCACAGATTTGACTAGAATAGTAAGTGGACTCCATTTGCAGATCACTTAAGTGCCAGAACAAAGGAAACCCCCTCAAGTGACCAAATTTTGGAAATTACACCCCTCTGGGAATTCATCTATGAGTGTAGTGACAATTTAGTCTCTGGGAAATATCCATGGTGTCAAACACAGTGAATGTTATAGAATCAAAAATTGCAAATAAGTCCTTGTCGTGCCCGCAGATTGTGCCCAGCTGTGCTCCAGGAAACCTGCACCCCGTAAAGTAAGGGGGGTCTCCTCACTACAATAATTACAAACATGTGGATGCTAACTGTGGTTTGGACACATTGTTGGGCCCAGAAGAGAGTGGGAGGGGGGCATTTTGAATTTGGGAGCACAGATTTTGCTGGATTTCTTGTTTTGAGGGGGAAGCCATATCGTTTTTTTCCGAGCCTTTATGCTACCAGTAAAGTACAGCCCCTATATTTCCATTAACCGATGACAGACCTGAGTGGTGACTTGTGTTTTTGCGAGTTCAGCTAAATGCTATTTGGTGGCAATTTTGGTAGAGAACATTTTAGATCAGTTCGCATTTATCTTCTGCTCTATGCTGAGCACTTACATTTGGGTTTCCATCTACATTTCTGAAATGCGTGATTCGGGTGAAAACCTTGACGGATCCATTCACTAATGAAGCAGCAAGGTTACTTCGGACTCTGTTTGGCCTCTGTTCAATGATATCTTTTCAAAGGTGAGCAAAACTGTTAATACGATACGATAATGACCGCACTTTTTTGCATGCCTAAAAAGAGGCGTAAAAAGAGGGACATCACAGGCCACACATAAGATCAAAGTGACTTCCCCTGCCTCATTAAAGAGAATTTTCAATTGGGAATTTTGTCTGAATCACATTTTTCAAAGATTTAAGGTATGTGCTCCAAATCCGCACACACTGTCTCCTGAACGCAGCATGTCATCTCCTGCAGAGGCGTAAATATTCTCCTCGGAAGACCGCAGCTGCCTGTGTCCACAATCGGGGTTTGGGTCGCTGTGGACTTTCACTCTGTTTTCCCAGCTGAGTACAGTCATGTCTCCGCAAGCATAAATTGACCTGTGGCAAGGGAAGTTGTGCCGCATGTTAGTTTACGCTGCGGAGAAAAGAATCAGTGGGCATGGGATTTCAATAAATGCGTCTAAAATGCTGCTGACACTGATCGTGGGCACATACCCTTACATGTAATTATGATGTAAGTGCTCAGCGTAGAGCGCACAATAAGTATAGGCTGTGCTGCAATCTTTTTTATAGGTAGATGAACACAACAAAAGCTGTTAAAGAATTTGATTTATATTATTTTTTTTACGCCATTCACAGTGAAGTATAAGTGATTAGGTGGCTTTAATCGTCTGGTCAGAAGGATTACAGTGATACCAGATTTATATTTTTTTTTTAGGTTTGGCTACTATCACACAAAAAAAATGCTTTTTTCAAAATATAGGGTTTTTTGCATCACCGGGTTTTAAAGGCTATTGTTTTTTTTTGCTTTTCTACCGAAAGAGACCTTTGAGGGCTTGTTTTTTGTGGGATGCGTTAGAGTTTTTATTGGTACCATTTTGGGCTACTTTTTTTTATTGCAATACAGGAATAGTTTTGTTTTTTTGTTCTCTTTATTTGGTATGACAGTTTTATTCTTCGGGTCAGTACGATTACAGGGATACCACTTTTATATAGTTTTTTTTTTTACGTTTTGCTGCTTTTCCACTATAAAAAGTATTTTAGAAGAAAAAAAAATATTTTTGCATTGATGTATTCTGAGAGCTATCGTTTTTTATATTTTCACTGATGGAGCTGTATGGCGGCTTTTTTTTTTTGTGGCATAAGATGACGTTTCTAGCAGTACAATTTTTATCTATGACGTTTTGATCACGTTTATGCCACTTTTTTGTAAGATCAAAAAGCAATAAAGAATATCATTACTTACAGCATGATGGAATTGCAGCTGTATATTGCTCAGGCCAAAAAACTACTACTACTCCAGCAGGATACAGCTAAACCCCCACTAGGTGGAGGTATCACAGGTGCAGGGGGAGCCAATCACACTCACTTCCAAATATGGAGGAGGTGATGGCTGGATGGTAAAACTGCACACTACTGCAATTCCATCTTGCTGTAAGTAATGATATTCTTTTTTGCTTTTTGATATTACCGTATTTTTCGGACCATAAGACGCACTTTTTTCCCCCCAAATGTTGGGGGAAAGTTGGGGTGCGTCTTATGGTCTGACTGTGGCTGCGGGGAATGAGGTGCTGCGGTGGAGCGGGTCATCGGGGGCACGAGCAGGCTGTAGCAGCCTGCTGTGACCACGTGTGCCCGCTCATTACATATGCACGCCCATCCTCCCGCCCATTTCTCAGCGCAGAAGCCGGCGCTGACAGGTGGGCGGGAGGATGAGCGGGGACGCGCGCATAGTAAAGAGCCGGTCCACATGATCACCCCAGGCAATTACAGCGCGTCATCATCAGCGCGGGGTGCAGTGAATCAGTACACTCACCCGTCCCCGTGTGTGGAGCCGTTCCCCCGCAGCACGCGATGTCTTCCTGTCTGTGCCGGTCAGCTGATCTGTGCCGGTCAGCTGATCTGTGCCGGTCAGCTGATCTGTGCCGGTCAGCTGATCGGCACAGACAGGAAGACATCGCGTGCTGCAGGGGAACGGCTACACACACACACACACAGGTCAGTGGCGCAGAGAGGAAGATGATCGGCTGCAGGGAGTGAGGAAAAGGTGAGTATAAACGTTTGGTTTTTTTTCTCTGTGCTATAGGATACAGGCCATATACCAGGATGGTATATGAGCACGATGGGGGCATATAGCAGGATGGGAGTATATGAGCAGGAGGGATGGGGGTATATGAACAGGATGGGGGGTATATGAACAGGATGGGGGGTATATGAACAGGATGGGGGTATATGAACAGGATGGGGGTATATCAATAGGATGGGGGTATATGAACAGGATGGGGGTATATGAACAGGATGGGAGTATATGAGCAGGATGGATGGGGGGTATATGAACAGGATGGGGGTATATGAACAGGATGGGAGTATATGAGCAGGATGGATGGGGGGTATATGAACAGGATGGGGGTTTATGAACAGGATGGGAGTATATGAGCAGGACGGATGGGGGTATATGAACAGGATGGGGGGTATATGAGCAGGATGGGGGGTATATGAACAGGATGGGGGTATATGAACAGGATGGGGGGTATATGAGCAGGATGGGGGGTATATGAACAGGATGGGGGTATATGAACAGGATGGGGGGTATATGAACAGGATGGGAGTATATGAGCAGGATAGATGGGGGGTATATGAACAGGATGGGGGTATATGAACAGGATGGGAGTATATGAGTAGGATGGATGGGGGGTATATGAACAGGATGGGGGTATATGAACAGGATGGGAGTATATGAGCAGGATGGGGGAATATGAACAGGATGGGGGAATATGAACAGGATGGGGGAATATGAACAGGATGGGGGAATATGAACAGGATGGGGGAATATGAACAGGATGGGGGTATATGAACAGGATGGGGTATATGAACAGGATGGGGGTATATGAATAGGATGGGGGAATATGAGCAGGATGCTGGTATATAAGCAGGATGGGGGTATATGAGCAGGATGGGGGTTTATAGCAGGATCATATACAAGGCAGGAGGATCATTACCAGGATGGGGTACCTTAGTAGAGAATTTGGGGACATTACCCCCATAACAGTGTCAGCAGCAAATCCTCGCCCCATAACAGTGTGTCATGACCACATTTTTTTGCTTAAAGTTTTATTTTCCTATTTTCCTCCTCTAAAACCAGGGTGCGTCTTATAGTCCGGTGCGTCTTATAGTCCAAAAAATACGATATATAGTGTAGGGACCTACAAGCATGAGGTCCCCGTGACGAGGGTTGTAGGCTTACGTCTTATGGCCATAACGCTAACAAAAAAACTCATATTTTTTTGTACAGGATACAGCCAGGCCCCTTTTTGTTAGGCCTTGCTATTAGTTTTTGTCCCTATGTAGTGCGCAGTGGGGTACGGCTTGGCAGCCCGCCTGATCTAATAGTATGGGCGTCACCTAATAGGCTGCGGGTTTGTGACTGTGCGTCTGCTAGTGTGAACAGTGCTCTATGCAAGCCACTAGTGTGCAGTTTTACCATCCAGCCATTACCTCCATATTTGGAAGTGAGTGTGATTGGCTCCCCCTGCACCTGTGATGCCTCCACCTAGTGATGGAATTGCAGCTGTATATTGCTAAGGCCAAAAAACTACTACTACTCCAGCAGGATACAGCTAAACCCCCACTAGGTGGAGGCATCACAGGTGCAGGGGGAGCCAATCACACTCACTTCCAAGCCGTACCCCCACTGCGCGCTACATAGGGACAGAAACTCTAATAGCAAGGCCTAACAAAAAGGGGCCTGGCTGTATCCTGTACAAAAAAAATGAGTTTTTTTGTTAGTGTTATGGCCATAAGACGTAAGCCTACAACCCTCGTCACGGGAACCTCATGCTTGTAGGTCCCTACACTATTTATAATATCAAAAAGCAAAAATGAATATCATTACTTACAGCAAGATGGAATTGTGGGGGTTTAGCTGTATCCTGTGGGGGTTTAGCTGTATCCTGCTGGAGTACTAGTAGTTTTTTGGCCTGAGCAATATACAGCTGCAATTCCATCTTGCTGTAAGTAACACTTTTTTTGTAAGACGTAGTTTTTGCTACATGTTTTATCTATTTTTTTACCATGTTCACTGAAGGGCTTAACTAGTAGAACAATTCTATAAATGGGGTTGTTACGGAGCAATTGCAAATGTGTAGGTTTTTTTGTTTTGGTTTTTACATAAGTTTACATATTTATTGGAATATTATTTCATTTTTGTTCTTTAATTGCAGATTATTTTTAATATATTTTTTCAACCTTTTTAGTTAGGTACACTAATTTTCAGTGATCTGATCACTGATAAAATCACTGATACTTTCAGTGATGAAGCAGTGGATTGGATCTGTGAGTGCTGCACTTGCAGCTCTGACACTCTGACACCTCACACACCATGCATCGGCGACCCGTGGCTCAGTAAACAGGGGCCGTCATGACGATCACCCCAGGTTAATATGGCAGCGATTGGATCCCTGTAATTGCATTACAGGGACCCGATTGCCAGGGAGAGGTAAGCAATCCCTCTTACTGCCTTCTGAATGCTTTGATCGCAGCATTTAGGGGTTAATCTGCCAGGAGAGGCACAGGCACCGTTCTTGGCCAGTGTGAACCGGGTCCCAGCTGTAACATCAGCGCAGGAACCCCCGCAATCGCCATGACGTACCTACAGTGAGGGAAATAATTATTTGATCCCTTGCTGATTTTGTAAGTTTGCCCACTGACGAAGACATGAACAATCTATAATTTTAAGGGTAGGTTAATTTTAACAGTGAGAGATTGAATATCAAAAATAAAAATTCAGAAAATCACATTGTATAAATTTAATTGTATTTTGCAGAGAGAAATAAGTATTTGATCCCTCTGGCAAACAATACAATACTTGGTGGCAAAACCCTTATTGGCAAGCACATCAGTTAGGTGTTTTTTGTAGTTGATGATGAGGTTTGCGCACACTTCAGGAGGAATTTTGGTCCACTCCTCTTTGCAGATCATTTCTAAAACATTAAGATTTTGAGGCTGTCATTTGGCAACTCGGAGCTTCAACTCCCTCCAGAAGTTTTCAATGGCAGTCTGGAGACTGGCTAGGTCATTGCATGATCTTTAATGTGCTTCATTTTGAGACACTCCTTTGCTACCTTGGCTGTATGTTTTGGGTCACTGTTCTGCTGGAAGACCCATTTTTAATGTCTTGGTGGAGGGAAGGGGGCTGTCACTCAGGATTTTGCGATACATAGCTCCATCAATTGTCCTATTGTT
This sequence comes from Anomaloglossus baeobatrachus, assembly GCF_048569485.1. Lineage (NCBI taxonomy): Eukaryota > Metazoa > Chordata > Amphibia > Anura > Aromobatidae > Anomaloglossus > Anomaloglossus baeobatrachus. The sequence goes on along the minus strand of NC_134355.1, from coordinate 156,718,380 downwards.
GCAGTGAAGTAGTCATGTGCCCTTAGCAGAGAAACACCCCCAAGACATAATGTTTCTGTCATGATCCAGGCCAGCTTTTCCCTGCTGATGGTTACACCCAGCTCTGGCCTGGTTATGTCAGGGGTTAACTTCCCTTGCCTTGTTCCGGATCCCAGGACGCTATATATTGCCTCTCTACCTATGGTTCAGTGCCAGTGATATTTCTGCCTCGCAGCTTGTATACTGGCTCTGGTGAGTGTTCCTGATCTCTGCTGCCTCCCTGCTACTGTGTCCTGCCTTGTATCCTCCCCCGTTTGTCTGCCTGTTCCGGTCCCTGACTTCCCGCTCCTGTCTGTTGTTTGTGTTTCCTTCTGCATACCTGATCTCCCGGCTTGCGACTCGGTTCTGTTTTCTGACTTGATATTGATCCTCCCTTTGCAGTGACTCGACTTTCCTGGCTAGACCCTGACTGTTTGACTACTCTATTGCCCCCTGGTGGCTTGCCAGTTAGCTGCCTGCTGAAGTTACTCTGCTGTATTTCAGCTGCCTTTCCGTTAGTGTTAATTTGTCTCTTCTTCACTACTCGGCTGACACCTAGTGGGGAATACGCTGTACTTCGTCTTACTAGCCTTTGTACAGCGTGACAGTTTCTACCTCTATGCTTGAAAGTGGAGATGCTGTTCTTTGGGTCATAGGCAGCATTTCTCTTCCTCCAAACATGGTGGGTTGAGTTAAGGCCAAAGAGCTCAATTTTTATTTCATCTGACAACAGCACCTTCTCCCAATCACTCACAGAATCATCCATGAGTTCATTGGCAAACTTCAGATGGGCCTGCACATGTGCCTTCTTGAGCAGTGGCACTTTGCGGCCACTGCAGGATTTTAAGCCATTACAGCGTAATGTCTTACCAATGTTTCCTTGGTGACAGTGGTCCCAGCTACCTTGAAATCATTAATAAGTTCCCTCATGTAGTTTTAGGCTAATCTCTCACTTTCCACATGATCCTGGATCATCCACGAGATGAGATTTTACATAGAGCCCCAGATCGATGTTGATTAAAAGTTATTTTGTATTTCTTCGATTTTTTTTTTTTAACTATTGCACCAACAGTTGTCTTCTCACCCAGCGTCTTATGGTTTTGTAGCCCATTCTAGCCCTGGCAGGTCCATGATCTTGTCCCTGACAACCTTAGAAAGCTCTTTAGTCTTGCCCATGTTGTAGAGGTTAGAGTCTGACTGATTAATTGAGTCTCTAGACAGGAGTATTTTATACAGGTGGCAATGTAAGACGCTGCCTTAATGTAAGTAAGGCTAGTTTCACACCTGCGTTGAACGGGATCCGTAGCATTGCATTGTGTGACGCATGCAACGGATGCGTTGCATATAGTGGCACAACGCATGCTACAGATCGTACAAAATAACGCAGTCCGTTGTAGTTTTTTTTCCTTGACTTTACACATCTGAGCATGCGCAGTTGTGTAAAGTCAGGTGCGTTAACGGAATCCGTCAAATGACGCAATCTAACGGAATCCGCCACCATAGGCGTCCATTATAAAAACAACGGACGCCTAACGGATTCCTGCAGATTGCGTTTTTTTGACACTCCGCCAAGCGCAGAAAAACGTTACATGCTGCGTTCCATCCGCCCGACGCAGCGTCAAAATAACGACGCTGCGTCGTCCAGCGGATGCAACGTAGACACTTGCGTTACAGTGCGTCGTCCATACAAGTCTATGGAGAATAGCGCAGTGCGTTAACTGACTGCACTATTCTCCATAGTGACGGACTGCGCTGAACGCAAGTGTGAAACTAGCCTAACAAGTTCATTAGGAGTGTCTAACTGGTCTGAAGGAGCCAGAACTTTTAATGGTTTGTAGGGGATCAAAAACTTTTGTCTCTGCAAAATGGAAACAAATTTATATAATTTACACAATGTGATTTTCTGGATTTTATTTTTGATATTCTATCTCTCACTGTTAAAATTAACCTATCCTTAAAATTATAGACTGTTTATGTATTTGTCAGTGGCCAGACTTACAAAATCAGCAAGGGATCAAATAATTATTTCACTCACTGTATACCGTATTTTTCGGACTATAAGACACACCAGACCATAAGACGCACCCTGGTTTTAGAGTAGGAAAATAGGAAAATAAAATTTTAAGCAAAGCGTGGATCTGCTGCTGACACTGTTATGGGGGTAATGTCCCCAAATTCTCTACTAAGGTACCCCATCCTGGTAATGATCCTCCTGCCTTGTATATACAGCACATGGCCCTCATCCTAGCATAGCCCACATCCTGCTATATACAGTCATCCTGGCATATGGCCGCATCCTGCTATATACCCCATCCTGGCATATGGACCCATCCTGCTATATACCCCCATCCTGCTCATATACCCCCATCCTGCTCATATACCCCCATCCTGCTATATACACCCATCCAGTTCATATACCCCCATCCTGCTATAATACCCCCATCCTGCTCATAATATACCCCCATCCTGCACATAATATACCACCATACAAGAATAAGGCTGCACATCAAACATAGATAATGGTATAATGCCTCAAGCATATGGAAAAATATTGGAATATACAATGAAAAATGCTACTTGCTAATTTGAACATGTGAATAATGAATTGCATACCTGCCATGAATATTAGGAAAAAGGAGATATTTAGCAATCGCATTGATCAATGTAACTGAGCCCCAAGACCTCGTCAAGGTATATCGCTATATTGGGGTCCCTAGCTCTGTGACCCTAACTGTGTGTCATCTCATTGCAATTAAAAACTGCTGTGGGTGGAGAGGGGTAACTAAGGACTTTCTTATATAGGAGATGGAAAAAACATGGCCGAAAGGGGCGGAGCTGTGTTCACATTCAGAAAAAAACTACATATAACTGAATAGGATAACTGAAGTGAGCACTAATATATATATATTATGAGTGCAAGCCAAAAATTCTTGGGGTTGGGGCTGGTCTTGGGGCTCAGTTACATTGATCAATGCGATTGCTAAATATCTCCTTTTTCCTAATATTCATGGCAGGTATGCAATTCATTATTCACATGTTCAAATTAGCAAGTAGCATTTTTCATTGTATATTCCAATATTTTTCCATATGCTTGAGGCATTATACCATTATCTATGTTTGATGTGCAGCCTTATTCTTGTATAGTATATAATTTTTGGCTTGCACTCATAATATATATATATATTAGTGCTCACTTCAGTTATCCTATTCAGTCATAATATACCACCATCCTGCTCATAATATACCCCCATCCTGCTCATAATATACCCCCATCCTGCTCATAATATATCACCATCCTGCTCATATACTCCCATCCTGCTTTATACCCCCATACTGCTATAAACCCCCATCTTGCTCATATACACCCATATTGCTCATATTCCCCCATCCTGCTATATACCCCCATACTGCTATATACCCCCATACTGCTATATACCCCATCCTGCTCATAATATACACCCATCCTGCTCATAATATACCCCCATCCTGTTCATAATATACCCCCATCCTGTTCATAATATACCCCCATCCTGCTCATAATATACCCCCATCCTGCTCAAATACTCACATTTTGCTATATACCCCCATGCTGCTCATATACCACCATCCTGCTATATACCCCCATACTGCTATATACCCCCATCCTGCTCATATACCCCCATCCTGCTCATGGACCCCCATCCTGCTCATAATGTACCCTCATCCTGTTCATAATATACCCTCATCCTGCTCATAATATACCCCCATCCTGCTCATAATATACCCCCATCCTGCTCATAATATACCACCATCCTGCTCATATACTCCCATCCTGATATATACCCCCATACTGCTATAAACCCCCATCTTGCTCATACCCCCATCTTGCTCATATACACCCATATTGCTCATATTCCCCCATCCTGCTCTATACCCCCATCCTGCTCTATACCCCCATATTGCTATATACCCCCATACTGCTATATACCCCATCCTGCTCATAATATACCCTCATCCTGCTCATAATATACCCTCATCCTGCTCATAATATACCCCCATCCTGCTCATATACCCCCATCCTGCTCATAATATACCCTCATCCTGCTCATAATATAACCTCATCCTGCTCATAATATACCCTCATCCTGCTCATAATATACACCCATCCTGCTCATAACATACGCCCATCCTGCTCATATACCCCCATCCTGCTCATATACTACCATCCTGCTATATACCCCCATCCTGCTCATATAAACTCATCCTGCTCATATACCCCCATCCTGCTCATAATATACCCCATCCTGCTCATAATATACCCCCATCCTGCTATAATACCCCCATCCTGCTATAATACCCCCATCCTGCTATATACCCCCATCCTGCTATATACCCCCATCCTGCTCAAATACCCCCATCCTGCTATAATACCCCCATCCTGCTCATAATATACCCCCATCCTGCACATAATATACCCCCATCCTGCTCATAATATACCCCCATCCTGCTCATAATATACCCTCATCCTGCTCATAATATACCACCATCCTGCTCATATACCACCATCCTGCTCATAATATACCCCCATCCTGCTCATAATATACCACCATCCTGCTCATATACCACCATCCTGCTCATAATATACCCCATCCTGCTCATAATATACCCCATCCTGCTCATAATATACCCCATCCTGCTCATAATATACCCCCATCCTGCTATAAACCCCCATCCTGCTATAATACCCCCATCCTGCTATAATACCCCCATCCTGCTATAATACCCCCATCCTGCTATATACACCCATCCTGCTATATACACCCATCCAGCTCATATACCCCGATTCTGCAATAATATACCCATCCTGCTCATAATATACCCCCATCCTGCTCTTAATATACCCCCATCCTGTACATAATGTACCACCATCCTGCTCATAATATACCCCCATCCTGCTCATAATATACCACCATTCTGCTCATATACTCCCATACTGCTATAAACCACCATCTTGCTCATATACCCCCATCTTGCTCATATACACCCATATTGCTCATATTCCCCCATCCTGCTATATACCCCCATACTGCTATATACCCCCATACTGCTATATACCCCATCCTACTCATAATAGACACCCATCCTGCTCATAATATACCCCCATCCTGTTCATAATATACCCCCATCCTGCTCATATACCCCCATCCTGCTCATAATATACCCCCATCCTGATCAAATACTCCCATTTTGCTATATACCCCCATACTGCTCATATACCACCATACTGCTATATACCCCCATACTGCTATATACCCCCATCCTGCTCATATACCCCCATCCTGCTCATGGACCCCCATCCTGCTCATAATATACCCTCATCCTGTTTATAATATACCCTCATCCTGCTCATAATATACCCCCATCCTGCTCATAATATACCCCCATCCTGCTCATAATATACCCCCATCCTGCTCATATACTCCCATCCTGCTATATACCCCCATACTGCTATAAACCCCCATCTTGCTCATATACCCCCATCTTGCTCATATACACCCATATTGCTCATATTCCCCCATCCTGCTCTATACCCCCATACTGCTATATACCCCATCCTGCTCATAATATACCCTCATCCTGCTCATAATATACCCCCATCCTGCTCATATACCCCCATCCTGCTCATATACCCCCATCCTGCTCATAATATACCCTCATCCTGGTCATAATATACCCTCATCCTGCTCATAATATACACCCATCCTGCTCATAACATACCCCCATCCTGTTCATAATATACCCCCTCCTGCTCATATACCCCCATCCTGCTCATAATATACCCCCATCCTGCTCATATACTCCCATCCTGCTATATACCCCCATCTTGCTCATATACCCCCATCTTGCTCATATACACCCATATTGCTCATATTCCCCCATCTTGCTCTATACCCCCATACTGCTATATACCCCATCCTGCTCATAATATACCCTCATCCTGCTCATAATATACCCCCATCCTGCTCATATACCCCCATCCTGCTCATAATATACCCTCATCCTGGTTATAATATACCCTCATCCTGCTCATAATATACACCCATCCTGCTCATAACATACCCCCATCCTGTTCATAATATACCCCCTCCTGCTCATATAACCCCATCCTGCTCATAATATACCCCCATCCTGCTCAGATACTCCCATTTTGCTATATACCCCCATCCTGCTCATGTACCCCCATCCTGCTCATAATATACCCTCATCCTGTTCATAATATACCCTCATCCTGCTCATAATATACCCCCATTATGCTCATAATATACCCCCATCCTGCTCATAATATACCCCATCCTGCTCATATACCCCCATCCTGCTCAAATACTCCCATCCTGCTATATACCCCTATACTGCTCATATACCTCCATCCTGCTCATATACCACCATCCTGCTATATCCCCTCATCCTGCTCATATACCCCCATCCTGCTCATAATATACCCCCATCCTGCTCAAATACTCCCATCCTGCTATATACCCACATACTGCTCATATACCACCATCCTGCTATATACCCCCATACTGCTATATAGCCCCATCCTGCTCATATACCCCCATCCTGCTCATAATATACTCTCATCCTGCTCATAATATACCCCCATCCTGCTCATATACCCCCATCCTGCTCATAATATACCCCCATCCTACTATATACCCTCATCCTGGTATACGGCCCGCATCCTGTGGCACATAAAAGAAAAAATAAACGTTTATACTCACCTTACCTCACTCCCTGCAGCATCGCTCCTCCTCCCGTCTGTGTCAGCACCAGGCCGCAGTGTGGAGCCGGCCACGATCCCTGTAGCACCGTGATGTCCTCCTGTATGTGCCGGCTGCGTGTGGACACGTGCGCACAGCGATGACGTCATCGCTGTGCGCACCGCTAGTCTCCACACAGCCGCCGCCGACACAGACAGGAGGACATCGTGGTGCTGCAGGGAACGTGGCTGGTGAGTGTACTTATTCACTGCCCCCTGCGCTGATGATGATGCACGGGGGGGCAGTGAATACAGCCGCACATGATCACTCCAGGCTGTAGTTGCCAGGGGTGATCATGCAGGCAGGCTGTTTAATATGCACGCATTCCCCGCCCACCTGTCAGCGCCGGCTTCAGCGCTGAGAGATGATGGGTGGGATGATGGGCGTGCATATTAAATAAGCGGGTCCACGTGGTCACGGTTTGCGCTGCTACAGTCTCCTCATGCCACCAATGACCCGCTCCACCGCAGCACCCTCATTCCCCGCAGCCCTACATTTAGATTATAAGACGCACCCCCCACTTTCCCCCAACATTTGGGGGGAAAAAAGTGTGTCTTATAGGCCAAAAAATATGGTACTTCTATGATGTATAGGTACATCAAGGGGTTAAAGGCTTATTTTTTCAAAACGAGGTGGAGATTTGTTTGGTACTATTTTGGTGTCAATAACATTTTTAGATTGCGTTCTATTCAGATTTTTCAGATGCAGAATGAACAAAACCCAGCAAAATTCAGTTATTATTTTTAGCTATTTATTTGCGCAGTTCATTGTGTGGTAAAAGTGATAAGACCGATTTATTCTTTCGGTCAATACGATTATATACCCTATATCATTTTTATGCTTTAGTACTTTTACACGCTAAAAATATTTTTCAAAAATGTATTTGTTTTTTCATCGCCATATTCTGAGAGCTGTAATTTTTTTTTCCAAATGATCCATATTAGGGCTTGCTTTTTTTGCAGAATGATTTGGCTGTTCGTTCATACCATTTTTTTAGATTTTTTTTTATATCACTTTTTGATTGCTTTTTATTACATTTTTTGTGTGTCAGTATGCGCAAAAAGTGACATTTTTGTCATGGTTTTTACGGCATTCTCTGTAAGAAATAAATAATAATGTGACAGTTTGGGTGGTTCTGGATGCAGCGATATCAAATATGTGTACGTATTTTTGTTTAAACGCAAACACTGCGTGTTTAGTGACGATATTGATGGATTTTTGTGGTTTGTGTGTTTTCTTTTTACACGCTTTATGACACTTTTTTCTCTTTTTTGACAGTCTAAATGTGGGACATAAATATTTTTTACTTTGATTGCTGGTCTCATGTATTGTAGTACTCATGTACTGCAGTGCATGAGACCTGTCAGTTGTTCACTGACAGCCTCTTAAGCGGGCTTTACACGCTGCGATCTCGCTAGCGAGATCGCAAGCGATGGTACCCGCCACCGTCGGTTGAGCGACACGGGCATATCGCTGCCCGTGTCGCGCAACCTCGCTTACCCCCGTCACACGGACTTACCTGCCCTGCGACGTCGCTCTGGCCGACGACCCGCCTCCTTCCTAAGGCAGGCGGCCAATAGAAGCGGAGGGGCGGAGATGAACGGGACGTAAACATCCCGCCCACCTCCTTCCTTACGCATAGCCGGTGGAGGCAGGTCAGGAGATGTTCCTCGCTCCTGTGGTGTCACACACAGCGATGTGTGCTGCCGCAGGAATCAGGAACAACATCGCTAATGAGAGGTAAACGATTTTTTGTTTTAGGACGACCTCTCCGTGGCAAACGATTTTTGGCGCTTTTGTGATCGTTTTAGGTCGCACGTAATTGTTACACGTTGTCATCCTGGCGCTTGCTTCTCGGCTTCTGATGTGCACTGCACATGACCGGAATCGCAGGTGTCTTCTGAGCATGTGCAGTGTGCGTCAGAAGCCGACACCAAACACCAGGATGAGGCAGCGAGAATGCTAAGCGTGCACATGCTCGAGATTCTGAAGTAGCGATGGTCACGTCGCTGATGTAAATCCATGGTATCATGCCCACAGGGGCGTAATGCCATGGAAAGCATGTAGACGCCCACAGGGCGATGAGACGCCCATGGGGCTAGAGCCCCTGCTCATTTACATAGGACATATGAAAGTAATAAAACGTTATTTTATTACTTTCATATTACACAATATTACAACACAGGGATGGGTAGGAAGGGGTTAGCAGCTCACACATGCTCCTGCTTGTAGGTCAGAACGCTTTTTTAACCTGACAGGTTCCCTTTAACGGCTGCTGTTTTAATGCATATCGCAGTTCTTGGGGTGGTTCACATATTTTTTATTGTCTATATCGATATTATATTGAGAAACAATGTTTCTCTCAAATACCTTATATTGGCAATAGTGCCTGTTAGAGGCGCTATTGCAGACCGCTGTTCCCCACTCCGTGACCTCGGGGATTCGGTGATGTCACGTCAAGTTCCTGACATCGCGGCCGGCCGCAGTGTTCGTGAGTGATGGGCTGTGGGCGGTGTTTCACCGCTCGTCACAGCCCATCAGCTGCCTCCTCCCTCACAGCAAAGCGCTGCAAGCAGGAGACACTCTAGGCTGTGACAAGAGGCGAAACACCGCCCACAGCTCAGTGACTCAGGAAGACTGCGGCCGGCCGCAAGGATGTGACGTGTTCGGAACTTGACGTGACGTCACCGGATCCCCGAGGTCACGGAACTTGGGGGTCAGGCGAGGGGAACAGCGATCCGCAATAGCGCCTCTCACAGGTACTATTGCCAACATAAGGTATTTGAGACAAACATTGTTTCTCAATATATCTTTCTAGACAATAAAAACATATGGGTGAACCACCCTTTTAAGGTGTTAAGAAAAGAAGAGGTTGGCACAATGTGCTGGATCCTTTTATTACTATGTTATATTGAGTTACCTGTGGCTTTTCCCCCTCCCAGTGTCATTAGCATTTTAAGGAACGTGGCAAGAAAAGCCTTTTGAACTAGCCTAATTATGTTGTATGTGTAAAATTACCAGACTTGTAAAGATCTGTTTGTACGAATCAGTAGTATATCATTTATTGCAACCTCTTTCTTTTTCAGGTCACAGCGGAACTCTATGCTAAAGAATAACTTCCATCGTCTTCACAGTTCTCATTTTAATTGTTAATCATCAGGCTGCCTTGCTGTGACGGGGAATATATAGTAAATATATTACGTATGTATGTATGTATGTAGATGTATGCACATATTTACATTCCCATATTTACAGATAGTATATCAGACCTGAAATGTTTGATTTCCTCATTATTGCTTGATGGGCTCATTCATCAATGGTTGCCCACTAGTTCATTTATAAAGAGAATACTGAATGAATTTGCCCTATATCCTGCAACCGTCTTAATTGATGGTCGTTTCCTGTGTGTAAATAGGAGTGTCGCTGGGAAAGCCTAGCCTAGGGAGTGACTGGCTTTTCAATTGTGAAGCCAGGCTGTGATTGCCGCTGCCCATGGCTTGTGCAGCATAAATGAGGTAACAGGTTCCCTTTATGAGTCCTGTGCAGTCTGCATCCACCACTAAATACAGTAACTACTGGAGCCAGGTTCTCCCACCATTACTCAGATTAGGACAAGCTTTAAGCAATTATATAATAGGATACTATATAATGTAAAATGCCCAGACCATTTAGCGTCATTTTGTGCACCACACTAGCCCTTTTGTCGCTGCATTACATAGTCTTTGGACTCCGTTCACATTCTGAACTTTTGTGTCCATAGACTCTTAACATGTATCCGTGAAAAAACGGATGAAACTAGGATGTCTTACTAGTTTCATCCTTGACTCACAGACTTTAACGGGAACCTGACCTATCAGCAGATGCATAAGTGCCCTAATTACACCTCTCTACCCATCACTGTGTTATAAAATTGTATAATATGAAAGTAATAAAAAACGTTTTATTACCTTCGTATTTCGTATGTAAATAGCAGGGAATGTGGACACGGGTGGCGGCTTGCCCTATGGACATCTGCATATTTCCGTGGTATCACGCCCCAGTGGGCGTGATACCATGGAGCGACAGCAGAATATCCTGCGCGCATTGTAGCAAGCTTTTTTTCCGTGTTCTCCTAGTCAGTTTCAGACGTGCACTTCGCATGCGCAGTGTGCGTCTAAAGCCGGCAATTGAAAACCCAGAAGAGAAGCCTGCTGCAATGCGCGCAGGATATTCTGACGTCGCTCCATGGTATCATGTGTAACAGCGTGTCCCTCCCCAGCCTATTTTCATGGTGTAATAGTCTGTCTCTCCTTGACTGTCCTGTATGTACTACTGGTGGGGGATTGTTTGTTCTTCTCAGCATGGGACTTTTCCAACCACAACTTGGTAAACAGAACAGAGCCAGGACGTTCAAAGTCCATTCATGTATCAAATGTCCAGGGGGAGGTGTGCCCACCTTAGGGCTGATCCCAGGAGAGAAGAACAATAAGACCCATGTTAGTTCAGTTAGTTGGATCTCGGCTGGAGAAGTATTAGGATATATAGCTGAGGCTGAATCCTAGAGCCAGTGTATGGATTATGGGACATTGAGGATCAGCTGCCACGTTGCTGGATTTGAGAACGCATCTGAGGACTGTTGCATTCTCCTTGGCGTCGGATTGCCCCAGATCTGTTTCCTTTGTGTGGACTCTAAAGAACCATTTAAATATTGGATGTTTTATGCTCCCTGCCTCATTAAATCTTCTTGGATTGTTCATCGGTCTGGTGTCCCTTACTGCTCTGTCGCATACCCCGTCACAAACTGGTGGCAGCGGCGGGATCAGAGCAGAAGCAATGGAGGACAATGGCCCATCAACGTCTCAAACCAGAACCTCAGG